>NC_141158.1:14129000-14453500 GCF_053477565.2 Lygodium microphyllum | reverse complement strand
TATTAAAATGAACCCTTCATTAAAATCATTCCCCTCACTGCACTTTTTACCCTTTTCAATAAATACGCTTTGTGGGATGGGCATGTATAGTCCTTTAAGCTGATATTGTTTATCAAAGTTCTGGTTATGTCCTGATTAGGTTTTTGAGCTATTATGGTTTGATTGTGTAATACGATTACGGGTGCGGTCTGTAGTTTTTTTTTTTTGCCTAATATGGGGTCTTGGGTGCTTGCTTGTTGCATAGCATGAAGCTTTCAGTCGCATATGTGTAGGGGTCATGCCAAATTTTTTCTAGGATGTAGGTTGTTTGGGGTGGTCAATTGGTTAGTTACGTCTGTGTGTGCTTCTTTTGATCGATTTCTTTTTTATAGCTATTTTGTTATTTTGCAAGCATTCTCTATGATTGTCTGTGTTTGTGGTTTGTGTATATTCCATCTGAATGGCACCTCAAGCTCCTCCTCCTGTTCAGTATGTCCCATTGATCAGTAGGGATTATTCTTTCCTACTGACTTTTGAGCCTATTGCGAAAGCTGGCCTTGCAACTTTTGTGGCTGCTTCACTCCCTTTGATTCCAGATGATCCAGCCCTATGTGATGAGTTTCCTGCATCATACAGTAAGAAATCGGGCTTGGTTCATGGTACTTCCATGGTTTTGACACCTAGAGAGTTAGGGAAGGCTTTGTCTCTTCCCTTCAAAGGAGAACCCTTTGTTACAGCCAGACAGTTATTCTCAAATGACGAGATTCTCAAGCTGTTACAGAAGCAGACCAAAGAGGTCCATGATGTCAAGAAGGTGATTAACACTTCAAGAGTGTCTTTCTCAATGATCACTGATCTTCTCTGGAAGCTAGTCTGCTGATTTCTCCAAGAAGGTGATTAACACTTCAAGAGTGTCTTTCTCAATGATCACTGATCTTCTCTGGAAGCTAGTCTACCGATTTCTCAATGATCACTGATCTTTTGTGGAAGCTAGTCTGCCGATTTCTACCAAGACACCATCCCACTATTTGTCCAAGGAGCTCTTCACAGCTTCCAAGATGGTGTTAAAAGGGGTTGCCATTGACTGGAGTACTTACCTCCTTACGAAGATGGACTAACATTTTGTCAAAGTGACCAGAGGGAATGTTACCAATGTAACTTATGGTTTATATTTATATGCTTTCTTGACATATTTAGGCCTTAAGAAGGGTGTGCTACCCCCTCCTCCATCTGATCAAGTACCTCCCCCTCCACCTTCAGAAGATCCATAACCCATTGACATAGAGGATCTTGATTCCCCTCCTCCATTGGTTATTTAGTGGAAGCGCTTGAAGCGTGTAGTAGAGAAAATTCCTCCAGTTATTCCTTCAGTAATAGTTCCTGCTACCTCTCAAAGTGACCTTCTTGCCTACCTCACATGCAACAACTTATTCAGGGCACATCGAGAGGGTCCTTTGGAAATATCAGTTCCTTCGCTGAACAGTTTAGTGTCAGGAGAGGCCATTCCTTTCCTTTATAACGACATCCAGTGTTCTATTGAACTCTTTGTAACAGCTTGTGTTCAACAGTTATATGCTTCTTTCTATGATGAATTGATGCAATCCAAAGACTAGATGCATAAGGCAACCACAGAGTTAGCCTTTGCTAAAGATACTCTTGCCGATCTGTTTAATTCAGTTAGCAGAGGCTCAGTCAGAGGTCACTAGAGTTTCAGAAGAGAAATAGAAAATGTCTAAAGAAGCTCAAGAGTTTAAGACTCTTTTAGATACGAAACTGTCAGCTTTGCATACTGCTCATAATACATTGGAATCCCAAGCTTCCCAGATTAAGCAGTTGCACGACCAACTCATATAGTCAGGGTCCATTCCTACAAGCCCCAATGTTCCTATGATTCCTTCTATATCTCAACAGAACTTGGCAGTTCTCCAGAGATAGGCCACATTATGTCCGTTGTTTCAAGATAAAGTGGGAAGATTGCAGTCCAGGATGGATTTATTATGGTCTACATTTGAGCAATTTGAGGAGGATGTTCCTCCAGACCATTCCTTTTTTGTCCACCATCAGTTGCAGAAGTTGGCCTTCTATATTAAGCTCTCAACGATGGATCTTTCTCTTCCAGAGGATGGTTGGAGTGGGGCTTGGTCTTTTGATTTGCTAATAGAAGTTGCTCGTATGGTCTTTGAAGATTCCGTAACGACAGATACCATGTTTCTATCTTATATGTATCTATGAGGTGATCTGTTAATTTCAGATGATGTAGATCTAGCTTGGTATGTGGGGGATGTGGTCTTACAAGCTGCCTTATATGTCAATCATTTGGAGTTGAGGATAGATGACATGTTCCAGTGCTATTCTTCTAAAGTGGCTACTTGCCCTGACACTACACTTCATGGCATTCAATGATTGATTATGCAGTCCTGAACCAACGCCAGAATACAGCTTCTACTCATGTGCAGAGCACTAATCAACTGAGGGCAAATCTCCTAGCTTATCTTTCCAAGAACCATCCATTTGATTCATCCTTCTTTGATGCCTACCATCGAGGATCTGTTTTAGGTCCCTGTGTTCCTAGCTTATTGTACTATCAATAAATGGCCCATCGCTATGATGCTTATTTTTCCCTTTATCAATCAAACTCAGCAGCTATCTTATCTCTCCTTTTCCAACCTCAGGGTTTTCCTCAAATTCCAATCTTTACCTATTGTTCTTTCATTGAAGATCGAGTCTTTTCCCCTTCTCCGCCATGTCCTTCTCCATCTATCCATATACCTTCTACTTTTCCTGCTTATCAATTGACACCTTTCCTAACTGATTCACTTAAATTTTCAGCCACTCCTTCTTTAGCTTATTCCTCATTTTATGATTTTGCCTACCCATCTCTTCATCCTCTTTACTTATTCCACTTCCATCTCCTGCCACTTCTATTTCTCAATCCCCTCAGTTGGTTAGTGGGTATGAAGGATTTGATCAACAGATTTCGAGAAGAAGAGGATGGAGCTCAACTGATTCTCTCATGGGACCACAGATTAATTGGCCATTAATTCTAGGGGATTGGACAACTGCTAGTCAAGCATACCAGAATTACCTCCATTTTTCTCAACAATATTCACAATCTCTAGATCCTTCAATGAGATTGATAGCCCATTTTTCTAGGTACTTAGCACATATGCATAGGCATTCCCATAACGATCAAAAGGCCATTCCAAAGCTTTGTATGAATGTCAATGTGAACATTGATTCCCAACAGTTGGATGTCTTATATTTCCATGCCCTTTGTCTATCTAGCAGATACCTTGTTTTGCTAGAACAGATGTGCTGCCTTCAGTTCTTTCAGAATCCTCCAAAATCCTTTGTAGATGAGTCTTTATCCCTGGATCGCTTTCAAAATCATCAAGCTTTCAAGACGGATCATCTTCATTAATACCCCTGGATGTATCTTTTGTGCTTCTTAATGAGACATTTTTTGGAGGTGCCATTCAAATGGTTGTGTCTGTGTGTGTGTTGTAATAATTTGTATGTGATGAGTTCGTGCTGGTTGAATAATTTGTTCGAGTCTAGCTCTCTTTTCAACTATTGATGGTGATGATGGATGGCGAGCCTACGATGGAAAGCTGAAGAACCTCTTATATCCTTTACAAATTTGTTATGACTTTTTATTGTTTATCAGATGTGTTAATGAATAACGAAGTTTTCCTTTAGTAGTATTCTTTTCTAGAGATACAGGCGATAAGTTGGGGTCGTCGTGGAGTGATTATTGAAGATACTACAGAAGCTTAAATTGAGCTCTTTAGTGAACTTATATTCTTCTTTTCCTTAGGTCATGAGGATGCTTCTTTTCTAAGTGTGGGGATATGTTGAGAGTGGAAAAGACTAAAATTTTGACTGATTTTTGTTGTTTTTGAGGTTTGAATGGTTGATTTTGGATGGATTTTGAGTGATGTATGGTTGTTAGTGGAAGTGTTTGAGAGTGTTTTGGATGATATTGATTATGTTTTGGAAGCTCCTAATGATTCTCAGTAGAAATATGAAGCTCTGTGATGTTCTGATAGGTTCTGTTGAGGTTCTGATTGGTTCTGATACCTTCTGTATAGCTTTTGTTTTGATCAGATTTTCTTCTGTATGAAGCATGGATTGATGATTGATGAAGGCTGAAAACTTTTGAAAGCTTATTGAATAGTTTTTGATAGTTTGGAATGGTTTTAGTATGAGTTATGAGGATTTGATGTTCTCTGATGACCTTCTATAACCCTCTCTAAATCTTGTGTAGAGCCTCTGACTCATTTCTATCTCTGCTCTGTTCCTGTTCTGTGCTGTTCTGTAGATTTTCTGTAAGTGTTCTGTAGAATGTATGTGTGACTTTGGGAAAGTTTTCTAACTTTTGGAAAGGATGAATCTAAGTTCAAAAGAGCTAAAACAAATGGAAAAAGCAGCTGCTGAAGAGACTGAAGAGAAGATTGGAGTGATAGTGACAGTAATGAGCTATGAAGAGACACTGTAGTGGCTCTGGTGCCATTTCGCATTAGACATACCTCTTGGGAGGTGCATCCACAACCTAAGAAGGATTATTGAGAGTCATTATTGAGTATTGTAGTGAGGAGATGATGTACTATTGAGAGAGAGAGAGAGAGAGAGAGAGAGAGAGAGAGAGAGAGAGAGAGAGAGAGAGAGAGAGAGAGAGAGAGAGAGAGAGAGAGAGAGAGAGAGAGAGAGAGAGAGAGAGAGAGAGAGAGAGAGAGAGAGAGAGAGAGAGAGAGAGAGAGAGAGAGAGAGAGAGAGAGAGAGAGAGAGAGAGAGAGAGAGCCAATTCTATCAAAACAGTGTATCTGTATATGAGAGATTGAGAGAGAGAACTATGAATATATTGAAGATGAATAATGTGTGATTTATTTCCATTAAAAAATGGTGTATTCTTTTATGTTCCTTGTTCTATTGATGGATTCAATGAAGATGTTGACGATTATGGTTGATTCTATCAAATCTGTGGGAGATATCTACTATGATGCTGCATGAAGAATTGCTATCTTCTTTGTTTTGGTCATCAAAAGAATGAAATAAAAGCTTGTTGATGTTACAAGATAGATTTTCTTGCAGTAGAATCCCTTTTTTCTTGGTGTCTCTTTTGGGGCTCCAGTAGAGAGCAGGGCAAAGGCCATAAAGATGAGCATGGAAGCCCAACAACCTTCTTTCCTCAGCACCATTTTAGATGTCATCCAGGAAAAAGAGGAGGAGGCCATTGAAACCTTAAATAAGAAGCTAGAGATTACCCACATAGCCATAAGGCATGTCCCTTGTATCCAAGCGCACGAAGTAGAAACTAGCATAAGCCAACAAGAGCAAAGGGAGTACCCACTAAGGGCAAGATTAACAATTCAAGGGAGAGAATTTCTGACGTATATGGAGGAACAGGGACGACACGAGCTAGTAAGAGAAGAAGAACAGTAGATACCACTTTCTAAAGTAGGGTAGGACTTCAAGGTGGGGCAACAAGATGAAGAACAAGTCCCCCAACCACCCTATCAAAGATTAAAAAAAACATCGGCATCAACTGTTGCCAGAGGATACAATTGTGAAAAGAAAAGTGAAAGTAAAAAAAAAGAGGATGAAGATGTTGGAACAAGCACAAAGAAGGCTAAGGGTACGATCCCTAGCAATCCTAGAAGATCCCATCCCACAAAAAGAAGAATGCTTTCCTGTCAACTAGAACATGGAACTCACAGTGTGGGAATAATGGGAAAATAGGTGCAAGACCTTCAAATTTGCTTTTTGATACCCACCCATACTGAGCTAAGTATTATACCCTAAAGTAGTGGAGGAGGTGATAAGCATGTCCATAAGGCTTGGAGATTAGTGGAGTGCAGAAAGAGAGAAGAATCCAAAACTGTGGGGGATGGAGTCATATGACTATTGCAACGACAAAGTTATGAGGTGACCAAGACCATGAAGGGATAGAGTCACAGCCAAAGTGGAGGCGGAGAATTTGGGACAAGAACATGGATACATGGATGTCATTTTGTAGCACCCTACCTTATGAGAGAAACAACCCAACATACATGTCATATCCAAGAAGGGTAGGATTGGACTTTAACTCTGACATCCATGGTCGTTACGATTTTCCTAAAATCTATAATGTAAATGCTACTAAGCTAGAGGAAGCCCTTACATTCTCTGGAAATGACATAGGGCCCTCTATCTCCCATTTCCTTAGTGAATTTTCTTCTTGCCCCAATCCTGCTTTCATGGAGAGATGCAAGATTTACAAAGTCTAGGTTATGTAGAGACAGATGATGATTCGTGTCATCCAATTTCACATGTTGGAAAAGTTTCATTGTCCTTGCATGATAATCATGTGAAAATACATGGATCTAGGACATGGCTGTGGAGGTTGAAAGAGGAAGAGTGAGCTCATGAAGATATAGACATTAAGACTGACTATCACACAAGTGAATTAAGTTCCAAGATTGAGACTTGGACTCATAAACACAATCTTGCGTGTTGATAATGACACAAACACTTTTACTGGAAGGACAAAAGTACTATGACATTGCAATAAAAAAGAGAGCAAGTACAATGCTTTATAGGGATAGACTGGGCTGCACTTTCCACCACTGTGCATATGGGATTCTACATCTTGAGCCCACATTGCTCCATGCAAAGAGGCTAAGCTAGGTGTAATAGTCAATATCTCAACTCCTCCTCATTCACAACGAGAAAAGTACAAAATGTGTAGAGGCTTTAGTGAGCAACCACCTACAAAGTGTGGGCACACCACAAACATGGTAAACACCAAAGGCTGTCACAAAAAAGGCTAAGTCTAGGTGCCAAAGACATGGTAGACATTCAGAGGCTATAATAAGGGCCTCACAAAGTGTACAGAGGTTATAGTATAAGGTTACATGAGGAGTTT
The DNA here is from genome assembly GCF_053477565.2 of Lygodium microphyllum. Classification (NCBI taxonomy): domain Eukaryota; kingdom Viridiplantae; phylum Streptophyta; class Polypodiopsida; order Schizaeales; family Lygodiaceae; genus Lygodium; species Lygodium microphyllum. Next base: position 14,446,617 of record NC_141158.1, on the reverse strand, counting down.
ACAAGCTTATGTCAGAAGCATTAGGGATAGGTAATACAAGGCTAAAAAAGTCTATTAGAATAGGAGCAGAAGGACTGATGAGGCTTGTCCTTCTCCTAGTGGTCTTCTTCTTACTCTTCTTCTTCTTCTTCTCCTTCTTCTTCTTCTTCACCATCCTCCATAGCCACGCACGCAAGAGAAGAGAAGAGAAGAGAAGAGAAGAGAAGAAGAGAAGAGGAGATGGTGAAGAGCTTCACCCTCTTGATCCCTCACTCCCACACACACTCACTCCCTTACACTCTCACACTCCCTCACTCAAGAGCACACACAAGCAAGAAGGAGAGAAGAAGAGAGGAAGAAGAAGACTCTTTTTGCCACACACCAAAGAATGAGCTTCTCATTCACTTTTCAACTTTATATACAAAGCCCTAAATCCTTTTTGGGCGATCATCCCCTTTTCCCTTTTTTACATGGCCGGCCGTAGCCTAGGCCCCTTTTTCCCATTTCCCACCATTCTAATTTATCCTATCCCCAACTAATGTGTACACTTTGCATAGGAGCGAGCCTGGCACTCTTTTACAAAGATTCGGGGGCGCTCCCACATTTTAATGGTGCACCCTTCTACTCTTTTGTTGTCTCGGGGTGACACCGAGGCTTTCTGAGGGTCGTGCCCGAACATTTAAATTTTTCAGGGACTGGTTACCGGTCAAGGCACCTTTTTCAGCTTTTCTCTTGCGCCTTTTTTTCTAGTGCTCGGCTTGGAACTCTTGAAACAATAAGCGGTCCGTGGGTCTTGGCGGTTGAGTAAAAGCTCCCACATTTAGGTTTCATTGGCCGGGACCAACGGATTCAAGCCTTGAGCGCTTGCACACTTCGAATCGAGCATCAAAGTAAGGGGTTTCCCCCGAACTGGTGCTTGAGATAGGTAGGAAGGGAGGGGGTTGAAGATGGTATTCGATCTCCTTGGCAAGTAGGTTTTTTGCTTTCTTGAGATTTATGTTGTGGAATGAAGTAGTGTAGGTATTTACTTTGTGATTTGGGTGCATTAGGGTAGGAAAAAACAAAGAAAAAGAAGAAAAACAAGCATCAGGGTCTCTGCTGTCATAACAAGGCATGAGGGTTTGATTCGTTTGCTGATTTGCATTTTGGAGTTTATTGGCTATCCCAGGTATATAGATCTCTTCCCCATCACTCCAGCATCATTCCTGTGGAATCTTGTAGCTTACAATAAGCAATACCTTAAGATTTTGGACGATTTCATGCTCGAAAGTGTGTTCGGGTCGGCGGAATCGGATACCCGATTCAGTGTCCGAGTCTCAGAATCGGACGTCCGATTTTGAGAATCGGACGTTCGGACAACCGTCCGATCGGACCAACCCGTCCGAATTTGGGACTCGGACCACTCGGACCACTCGGACTCGGACCACTTGGACCACTCAGACTCGGACCACTCGGACAACTCGGACTCGAACCACTCGGACCAACCTGTCTGATCGGACTCCTCGTCCGATTGAGGAAATTGGACCCACCCCTGTCCGAATCATAGAATCGAACCAGTTCAGAATCGGACTAGTCCAGAATCGGACCACCCTGTCCGATCCAATTCCCAGAATCGGACCACTTTGAAGATCCGACCACTTTTCGATCCGACTCTCAAAATCGGATGTGACCAAAGTCGGACCACGGGCCGAACGGACCAACCCAAAATCAGACGTCCGATTCTGATAATCAGACTCTTGAAATCAGAAATTTGATAATCGGATTCCTGAAAATCAGACAGGTATCTAGAACGCAAATTTTGATGCATCTAGACCTCTAGATTGACCCCAAAGGCTACGTAGAGCTAAAGGCACATCACAGATCCATCACTGGGCTAAAATTTAGAGCACGTAGTTCAAAATTTGGCTATAAACAGTCCTCCAAATTGCGTATGGCATTTATCGTAATGGCCCTGCAAGCCGGGGGGACTGCCCCCCGCGGAGCCCCGCAGAGGGGGCTCTGCCCCGTCCGCACCTCCCCCGAGTAGGTTAGAGAGAAAAAGCGCGCTGTGACAGGTCCTCCAAATTAGACCCTAGTTTAGTAATGGCTCTACACGAGCATGGATCCTCACTTGTGAAAGAGCAACCAAAAGCCCATACCCGAATAGAGAGAAACAGAGACCCTAGAACTTCAACTGGCCAATCTAGCCATCCAGGGCAAAAAGGCCACACCACAAGAACACATGTACATTGTATTCAAACTACGTTTAGTCGAAGCAGAATGCAGCTCATCAAGCTATCAATGCGAGGATGACGAGACATGTCACTCTTGACGAGAGATGTACCTTGAGCAACACTGCACAGATGACCCAAGACATTGGTGGAGAATCCACGTCTGGTCATGCATGTGGGGACTTAAGGGCATCTGTCAAAAGGCTTAAATTTACAAGCCAAGACCCGAAAGATGAAGACATAGTACCACCTGCTTATCTTAGGGTCAAATTCACCGCGAAAAGAGAGTATACTATTGATGCTCTGATTGATGAAGGAGCAGATTTTAACATCTTGACCTATGAATCATGGACCCTACTAGGCCAACCAGAGCTCACACCGACTAGTGCAACTCTTAGCCCTTATGGGGGACACCCACAATCACTCATAGGAAAGTGCAAAATCCTTGCAACAATTGAAACGGAAAGCTTGCCTATCCTATTTTATGTTCCTCCAAATAGTGCTAGCTGTGGGAAAGAAACCCTCCTAGGAAGACCCTTCAAAAGGGCGACCAAGTGTGAGGCCGACTATGTAGCACAGAGGATACACCTGACACTACCGGGTGTGAGGATAGTCACAACCTTTAGCAAGGGTGACCTCATCAAACCTCGAGGGAAAGGCAAGGAAGGTGCTGACGTAACAGTCAAGCCTACTAACGAGAGCAACGACTTGTTGGAAAAACTGATACAAGCACAGGTCGAACAATGAGAACCAGTGAATGAGGCCATGCCTGAAACAAGAAGGTCAAGAGACAATGCAGAGGACGGAGCTTTGGACTTACAAATATCATAGAAGACCCCAAAAGAAGCCCAAGCCTTATAGACCCAGGCATCGATGGAGGGTCAATACAACGCCGCGATGGATATCCAAAGCGTTACTACGTGCTCAAGGGTATTATGCAGGTAATCGATGGATTTGGGTACCAAAATCCCCTGCTAAACCACCTCTATCAGCTGAAGGCCAGAGTGCATCAAAAGCAATGAAGCACAGGAGGAAATCTAAGAGAAACTCTAGGTCTCGAGGCAACAAACCAGACATGATTGTTCGAAAGAAAGAGCCTCAGCCTAGCATGCTAAATAGACAGATGTCATATGTAGCCATTAAGCATGCACAAAAATCATTAGTGCCCAAAGAGCCTTTGATTTCCCAAGGGGAGAACAAGCATTATAGGCACAACATTGCTCAGGGCAAGGCTGATCGCTCAATAAAGCAAATGGCACAATCGTCTAATAGCCTCGAGCAAATCATTCAGCCAGTGCCAAGTCCACCTAAGAGTCCTAGATCTCCTACATCCTCTTCTTCCAAACGGACACAGGAGGCACAACAGTGGTTATCAAGGGAAACTGCTCAATTCCAATCTCTATCTCCATCTAAGCTTCCAAATGTCCAAGAGGTGGGACATGACGCCATCTGTAGCTCTCGACCCAAGGATATGCCTAAGCTACCTAATGTGACTAGATCGACTCATGCTCGATCTACACCGATGAGTGCTCAAAGGGCAACAAAAGACACGGCCACTTCCGATCGCCCTAGGGACTTAACATCGCAATCCACCAAGGTTAGCCAGCCCACTAAACTAGCTGCTACTACTTCCAACCAGGGATCACAGCAGTCATAGCCCTTGGCCGTGACAATGCCCCTTGTGGAATGTGTCCTTAGGAGTTTACCTGTGGAGGAGGTGTCGCAACCAACTTCCTCGACAACTCCAGCACTTTCAAAGTGCCTAAAGCCTAGGCTGAAGGAGTTAAACACAAGGGAGTTGGCTGAAGAGCTAGACTCTCCGAAAAGGGAGGTAGTTGTGCTCTCACAACCTAGCGAGGCTATTCAGCAGGCCACGGCCATGTCCCATAAGGACACACTAGAGAAAGAGAATGCTGAGGCCCAACCAAGCATATCAACGGTTGCCCTAGTCCAAGGTCATGAGTTGTTGAGAGATGCACCTTCACTGACTAGGAAAAAGAGGAGAAAACAATGAAGACAACAACAATCACAGGTGGTTGTGGACCCCAAGAGCATTGAGACCAAGAGCAATGGAGAGCTGGGGAATAAAGCATCAAGTCCATCCACCAATGCACCCATTGATGTCTCTCCTAATAGCAGTGAAACATCAGTCACATCCGTGTGCTCTAAAAAATCAAAGCAGCTGTTGCCATCAACAGTTGCTTTCAACTCTCAACCCACTGACAATAGAACTCACATCGACCAATCAAGAGTGGATACAACACTGTCACGATGGGATGACGAATTCACACCAGTCATACCCAAGGAGAACCATGACGCAATAACGAAGCCTCAAGAGAAACATGGAAACCCCAAGAGCATGAGCAATCCTAGCGTTGACCAATCTTGCTCATATAGGCCTGAGCCCCTAGCTATGCTAAAGCCTAGACAAACTCCTAGAACCTTGCATGAGATGGCAACCGAGCAAGCCCTTGTTGAGCATAGAAGTATCGCAGAATGCTTAGCTGAGTTAAATGCTAAGCTCAAAGTGTTCGCACGTGTCTATGTCCTGGCAGACATGGGTGCATTCCCTAAGGAGCAGCTTGAAGAGTACTTTCCATTTCCCTTACCCTGGGAAGAGCAAGAACATCTTGACGATCACTATAACAAGCTCATGTATGAAGGCATGCGACTCATCTCTGACGAGGAAGCTGACAAACTGCGCTTAACTAACACATTCAATGAGGAGCTCTGCCAACCGAATCTCGTAGACATCGAGCAACTAAAGCGATTGCCAGCAGGCCGGAGTCGATTTGAGCAGTGTTGGTGCGAAAGCCGCGTTGCAATGGCCGAACTAGGGGCTCAGATCATGGCAGTCTCTGAGGAGCGATTGGCCAAATGGCGATCCCAAAGGGACCCAACCTATGTGGCACCAACTTCCCTTCTAGTGCTGACTGCCATTTGGGGTATAGACTTGGCTGAACCTAGCCAAGAAAACTCTCTGTTTGATAAGGTTCTCACTGAGGAGGAGCTACATGTTGCCAATAGACTCGGACAAGGGTCCATGCTACTTGATGTGGCAAAATATCTATCGATACTAAGTAAGCTACCACAAGTGCTGGATGCGTGTGCCACGCTCCAGTACAACCCCGAGTTCTACACTTGGTTCTTATCCTTGTGAAGTGACATGGATTCATAAATATGTATATAAATAAACACTCATTTTTGTGTCACTGTGTATAAACAATATCAACACACACAAGCAATGATAGTCAAGCGCAGGGAGAAGAGTTGGGTCTGACAGGCTAAGCTTCTCAAGTCCTCCTCTCATCACGCATTTAAAAGCCGTGTGACCATCCCCACCTCCAAGTGAAGGGCACGCAACCCACATTACCGCCATAGGAAGCCTTGACCAATAACTTTGATGGTGTAGACAGGGTGTAGTCCCTTTCTATACACCTTCTTCCCTTTCCGGTCTATCCTTCCGAGGAGGAGCCCTGCCTAAATCCATGACCGCCAGCCGACGTAACTCGGCGTGAACCAAGATCTGCTAATGGCGGGAGGCTAAATATACATCACGGGGCCATCCCTCTACAACAACACTACATGCCCCACCCCTCCCCTTCTCGTCCTATGTGCTTGATAACCTGCACTATAATCCCTTACATATGAATCGTCTTATCATGTGACAAATCCTAATCCTTGATTCACATCTTACAGGCCCCCCGCAAGGAAAACATGGAGAACCAAGGGTAACTATCTTACAAGGACGCTCTCCGTAGCCGACGGGAACATGCAACACGTGCCCCTCCACTGGTGCACTACGTGCCCACTCTTAAAAGGTACGCCAAGAAACGCGGCCCTAAGCGACACTGCCCCGAACAAAGGCTGAAGAATCCGTGGGCCAAGGGAGCGGACGCTCAAGGAGGCGCACACAATGTGGCAACTCCAGTGGCACAAACCCCCAATGTACGCTCGGGCACCAGATGCTCAAGGGCAGAAAGGGCAGCTTCGGACAGGGAAGAATTCAACGAACTATTTAAAGGCATTTTGGAAACGGTGGCGGCCCGGGACTACACCATTAAGTGATGTCTCCTTGCATTGCACTGGTTTATTATAATTGCGGCATATACCATGCATGTACTCTCATGAAGTGACAAGTGGATGCAGGATGATACAGGTCTTTGTGCGTAAGTGTTCAATGCCCGATCACCGCAAGACCATCGACCCCACAAAGAGCCGCGGCAAAGCCACGCTGCTGAAAGCAAAAATCACCCTTGCCGACCACCCACATCGCATGGCCCGAAGCATATTCATGGGCTACGCTCTCTTTCTAGGTCAAGCTCTATAGTTGGCTCACGACAGTCGTTACCTCAATTGTACCAACATCGCGTGTGTCGTAAGGAGGTTTGCAATATTTCAAGTGTATCTCCCCATCTCAACAACTACTTCTCTAACAATGAGGCTAGGGCACAATCATCACTATAATATCCATTTCCTGAGCCTTCGAAGCTTTGCATTTTCCAACCCATTGAAAGGCTGATAGCCTCAACATATTGTAATGGTTGTACTCAGGCAAGTCCAAAAAAAAAAAGAGGAGAAAAGAGAAGAGAACAAAAGAAAGAAAGAAAGAAAAAAGCACAAGAAAAAGAAACAAAAAAAAGAAAGAAAGAAAGAAAAGAAAAGAAAAGAAGAAAAAAAGAAACGAACGAAAAGATAAGAAGCACCCACGATCACAGCACAACACCTAGGGGTCCTCGAATTAGGTACGTCCAGTGACCTTGGTCGACTGGCTCCGTCCCTAGTCCCCTAGCCCTTTAGCATCACCCACAATTGTTCAGGGCACATCAAGGGCAGGACATATCTAGGGATCTTGTCTCACCTATGGTTAGACCTATCACCTTGACCCACTTTCACAATTCCCTCTTGCACTCTGCCTTAATACCATTGCAATCAATTGTGGTAAGCACCACATGATTGGCCATGAAAAGTACACTGTCCTCATCAAGCAAGTCCAATAGCTTCCAGCTACCGAAAGTGCAGTGTCCCTATATTCAATTATGCTACGTCGTGCAGTCACAATGCAAAGGATGTCTCATATACCTTCACGTGTACTTCTTCTCAACATGGACAACTTTTCTTCATCCACACATTGTTACGAGAAACTAGCCCACGGTCTTCTAACTACGTAATATCTAAGTATACATGAGCACTCACATAATATCTGCACCAAAGAATATACACAGTTTGGGTCCTCAAGTGCAGGACAATACTCTCAGCTTGCTTAGAGTTCGACCTGTCTCCCAAACTAGTCACATATGTCTTGTGTACGATAAGAAGACTAGCACTACCCCTTAGGGAGAGACCACACGAGAGGTTTTCAAATTGTAGGTATTGAAGCTTCCAATGAAATGTCGATCGCTCTTTAGCGACACCCAACTCTAAATGCTTATCCCTTACTATCCGACAAGCCCGCAAAGAAGCCGAATCCCCAACAAACCAACACTTGTGCTGGCCATCAATGCCATCCCCAACACAGAACAGCCCTACCACCAACTCCAACAACCTTCCACCAGCCACCTTGGCCACCAATACGCCCCCAGGACCTTCTTCCACACCACCACCAACACTCCTCCACGGAAACCACAAGCGTCCTTGTCACCCACATCTTCGGTGTATGCTATAGCCTGCTACCTACGATGGTGAGTGCCATGGGACTGGCACTCGTCTAGGAGGGGGTAATGTTAACCCCAACACAAAGAAAGCAAAAGGAAATAAAGAAGACGCAGGGCAAAGGCGGAAAAAAGGTAGCCCGACTGAAGAAAGAATAGGAGAAAAGGCCAAAAGCGCAAGGGCAACCTTAAAAGTCCAAGGCAAATGCAAAAGGGAAAAGGCGCATTTTAAAATAAAAAGGCGCACCCTGAAATCTTGTAAAAGAGTGTCGGGCTCTCACCCGTGCAATTTGTAAATGTAGACGGGCAGTGGAAAGGAATCTAGGAAGATAGAAGGACAATGGGAAAAAGGGCCTAAGCTACGGCCGGCCATGTAAAAAAGAGGAAAAGGGGATGACCGCCCAAAAGGGATTTAGGGTTTTGTATATAAAGTTGAAAAGTGAATGAGAAGCTCATTCTTGTGTGTGGCCAAAAGTAGCTCTCCTCTTCTTCTTCTTCTTCTTCTTATTCTTGCTTGCTTGAGCTTGTACTTGAGAGAGGGAGTGTGAGAGTGTGAGGGAGTGAGTGTGTGAGGGTGAGGGACCTAGGAGGAGAAGCTCTCCATCTTCTCCTCTCTTCTTCTCTTCTCTTCTCTTCTCTTGTCTTGCTCGCGGCAATGGAGCTTGGAGCGTGGAGCTTGAGGATGGAGCTTGCTTGAAGCTTGCACTTAGATCGTGGAGCTACCAGAGTGTGCGGGAGAGGAGGTAACTCGAATGGCATGGAGGTAAGCTCACTACACCCGTAGATATGGTTGGCGCGTCGGCTATGTGAGAGGTAGCCATTAGTGCTCGGCTTAGAACGCTTGAAACAATAAGCGGTTCGTGGGTCTTGGTAGTTGAGTGAAAGCTCCCACAGGTAATCCGTGGCCATCACGATGTACTTGGCTTGTGAGTACTGCGCCGCAGGGTTGATGGGTCCTATGAAGTCAATTCCCTATTTTTTGAAGGGTTGGCGATCAATAATTGGGGTTAACTCCATTTGATCCTTACGAATCAGGACTTTTGTCCATTGGCACTCGTCACAATGCTTGACGAATCGCTTGGTTGCGGAAAAGTGTGGGCCACCATAGTTGGGACTGTAGCACCTTCCGTGCCGTTGTGTCTCCGATAAAGTGTCCTCCTGCAATGCCGCTGTGCGCCTCTGAGAGCACATCATGCATCTCATGCTCACACACGCACCTACGCAGCAATCCGTCTTGCCCTAGCCTATAGAGTTGGCCTGCAATCAGCTGGTAGGGCTGGATCTTCAAGATCAAGCACCTAAGTCGTGCCTTTTCTATTGGTCGCTTAGGTAGTCCATGCTCGAGCACTTGGACTATGTCGTCTGCCCAGTATGGCATCAGATTAGCCTTAAATAGATCTCTCTTGTTGGACAGGTGGAATAAGTGGGTGTCAGGTAACTCGTCAATGATGCCTTGTTCAGCGGCTTCTCTTGTGGGTATACGGGACATGTGATCAGCTATGTAATGCTGTTTTCCCTTCTGTACCACCATGGAGAAATCGAACTCTAGGAGCAGGAGGAGCCATCGAGCTATGTGTCCTGTAGCACAAGGTTTGTTCATTAAATAGAGCAGGGCTTGATGGTCCACGAAGAAGATGAAAGGTGTGGCCAATAGATAATGCCGAAATTTCTTCACGGCGAACACCATGGCTAATCCCTCCATTTCTGTTGTCGAATAATTCATCTCCGTCTTAGTGAGTTGTCTGCTAGCAAAGCTCACTGGGTAATCTAAGTTATGCTCACCAGGTTGGCACAACACTGCCCCCACGGCAAACTTAGAAGCATCGATGTGCACGTGGAAGGTAATGGTCTAATTTGGGGCTCGTAGAATTGGTGCTGTCGTTAGAGCCTTTTTCAATTCTTCGTATGCCCGTTGGCATGCCTCGGTCCATTCGAAGACAATCATCAGCTTGTACAATGGCCTGGCAATCAGTGCGTAGTTCAGCACAAACCACCGATAGTATCCTGTGTGACCTAAGAAGCATTGAACTCCCTTGTAATTAATTGGGGGTGGAAGGTCAACAATAACCTTGACCTTCGAGAAGTCAGTGGCAATGCCATTCTTCGACATCACGTGTCCTAAGATACATCCGTGCTTCACCCAAAACTGTCACTTCAAGGGGTTCAAGGAGAGACGATATAAGTGGCACCGTTCAAAGACTGCGCGGAGTTTGTCTAAGTGTTCGATCCAGGTCGAATGGACACATAGATCGTCGACAAAGACATCTAACTCCTTGCGAAGCATGTCCTTAAAGATGGTGCACATGAGACGTTGAAAGGTGGCGGGGGCATTTGTCAACCTGAAGGGCATGACTATGTATGCAAAGATGCCCCACTCAGTGGCAAAGGCAGTCTTGTGCCTATCTGCAGGATGCACTTGCACCTGGTTGTACCCTGAGAAGCCATCCAAAAAACTGTAGGCTTCCTTGCCTGCCACCCTCTCAAGCATGTGCTCGATGTACGGCAAGGGATAGTTGTCTCTCTTCGTAGCAGCGTTCACCTTCTTGTAATTGACGCACACTCGAATTTTGCCGTTCTTCTTTATCACAATGACTATGGGTGATACCCAGTCTGTGTGCTCAATTTCGTAAATGAATCCAGCTCTCATCAGCTTGTCAATTTCCTCTTTGACAGCATGAGCATGTTTTGGATTCATAGGGTACGGTCGCTGCTTGACTGGCGTTGCGTCCGTCGTCATGGGTATGTTGTGAGTCACAACACTCGGATCTACCCCATGTAGCTCTTCTAAGGACCAGGCAAACACATCTATGTACTCCTGCAAGAGAGCGACAAGACTCATTTCTTCCTTACCAGTCAGGTCATCGGCAATGAACACTGGTCGGGGTGTTTCCCCTTCCTGGGCTAGGTCTACCTCTTTGACCTTGGCTGGTCCTTTGATTGGTTCGCTCATCTGCCCTTAACGCTTGGCACCTAACAGAACCACTACCCTATCCCCTTTTTTGAATTTAGTGAAGCGTTTAGGGAGGTCTTGCGGCTTCCGCTGTTCTTCTGATCGTGTATCCCTGGGGTGCTTTGCCTTATCCTGCCTTAACCGTCTGTGCCTCAGGTGGATGGGTAAGTCCCCCTTGGTGCATCTGGTCACGGGCGGCCTAGGGATCTTTGGGTCACTATCCGAAGTAACTTCCGATTTAGAGTCAAACCCTCCATCTTCGCTAGAAGAGGTGGTCTCCCCTGGTGGCCGCAGTTCAGATGGCGATTTGGTTCTAAGTGTTGATGTCATTCCTAGTTGGGCTAGGCCTGCTTGATCAAGGTCTATGGCTCCTATGCATTCCAACCAAGCACGATCACATTTCATGCGCATGACTCCTTGCTCCATTCTAAGGGCCCGCCTTTTCTGCGGCTTGGCGTCTGCTCATATCTGCTCAATTTCTCGTCCTTCAGTGTCGTATTCTATGGTATCTACTTCACCCTCGCTCTCATCACTGAAGGATTGACAGTCCTCGTATTCATCGCTGGAATCTTTGTCATTTGACTGCTCATCGTCTCCTAGGGCTTGGTATGCCTCGTGTCGTTGGTTAGGAACCAGGGCCCAGTTATACATGAGGTTTAACTCGTGCACCCTGGTCCATTGCCACTTGGAATCCTCTAAGAGATCCTGGAGTGGTTTGAAGTTTGCAGCTAGGTTTCCAGCTAGCTGGTCCATTAGGTATTCCAATACCCCCTGGAGTTCCCTTTTGTTGGAGGGTACATGGAAGGTGACATGCTTAGGCTTTCCATAGAGGCTTGCTGCCATCATGCAGACTGGTGTAGAAAGTTCTTCGTTGGTCTTGCCGATCATTTTGATGGCCTGCTCATATGCCTCATGGTCTGAGAATGGCAGGTCGATTGTAGCGAGAACGTGCATCCAATCCCGCTCATCCTCTGGGCATGGGATATACTTGGTCAAGTACCCATAGGGCTTCTTGACATGAGTGTTCCCCTTGAGCATAGCAGAGATGGTGTCTAGGTCGACTGGCGAGGTCTTCCAAGTGTCCATCTCTATTCTTACGACGTCCGTTCTATTGCCAAGGAAGATCAAGCCATTACCCCAATCTTCGATGACTCTAGCGTTGCGCATCCAGGGTCGGCCTAATAGGACATGGTAGTCCACTCCCTTCATGACTATAAAGTCGACAGAGAACTGGACACCTGCGATCTTCACTGGCCAATTCTTCAGTACCCAGAATGGCTTCACTCTCATACTGTTTGCTAGCATGACATTAAATCTAGGAGCTTCGACAGGCGGGTTTCCCGAAGTCTGAAGCACTGCATGGCTAAGCACACTAACCCTAGCTCCCGTGTCTATGATTCCCTTCCTTGTTGTGTCACCCAGGGCTAGGACCGGCAGGACCGCGTGCATCTCAGAGCCTTCCCAAAAGGCATTGACGTGCAAGGATTTAGGCACGGAGTGCAGCGTCAAACTTGGCAATTGCATATCTGCATCCTGGTCTCGAGGGTCTGCCGCGACCTACTCTTGTGATCCTTCGACCCACTGCTTAAGGTCTTGCCATAGGGTAGGATGCTGCTTAAGCAGATCTCCTAGGCTAAGTGTTACAGGGGTGGTCACTAGCGTGGTCAGGAGATCATTGGATACTCGTCCTTCCCTTAGCCTAGATTGTTCGTGCCAATGGCCGCGGCTGATCTGCGGCTCTATTGCGCCTAGGCTTGGTCTTAGCGGCACTGCCTGCAGCACAGTTGCTTCTATCGACTTAGGTTGAAGCGGTGATATTGGCGTGCTTACGCTGGAGAGATCATCGATCTCATCCTCTATGATGGGCTCGGCGTCTTTGAGATGCTGTTGAGCCTCCCTCACCCATTCCTTTACCTTTTCTATGGCCTCTAATTGTCGCTTTGGATGTGGGTATTCCCCTACCTTTGCGATTCCCTTTTTTGTTGTCTTAGGGGCTGAAGTCTCTGCCTCCGCGTCTGAGACCTTCTTCCCCGTAGGTAGAGTCGTAGCACTCTCAGCCTTTAGTGTGACCTTAGCTTCCGATCTCTTCTTTTTTCGCCTGCGACTTTTCTTTCCTATTGAGGTTGCGTCAAGATTGCTGGGTCCTGGCAGAGAGATGCCGGCCTGCTTCATTTGGGCTCAGGTCATAACCCGCAAGGGAATAGGTGTGGCCTCCCCATCCGGGTTTTCGACACCAAACAGCCCTAATGGGACGGATGGAAAGTTGGCTGAGCTAGATGGCGGCTTCCGCTTTGGGCAGTCTATAAAAAGATGGGTGATTCCACACTCTGCGCACCTTTGGTCAGCCTTGTCCCTGTTTTGCTGCTCTCTTTCAGGGCAGTGTGATGAGACATGACCGGGGTGTCCGCAAGTCCAACAAGTGATTGGATCCTGCGACTGCTCTCCTAGGCCTCTACCTCATCCTCGTCCTAAAGCCATCACTGGCACATGTCGATAATCCATGAGGACCGCGTTGCCCTCATCGTCATGCAAGACGTAAGGGTATATGTAGGTCTCTTCATCATTCGGCTCCTCCACGTAGTGTACCGGAGCGTCGCTCGGTGGGTGGGTCACGTAAGGACTAGGCGGTCTAGGAATGCCTGTAGGATTTATGTCCATTCTAGGGACAGCTGGTTTCATATCGTTCGGCACGGGAAGAGCCAATGGGGCTCCCCTTCCGAAGAATGGATGCGGCCTGTTAGCTAGATAAGGCTGGCCATAAGGTTGCGAGTATGGAAGTCCTCTTGATAATATACAATGTGCGACATCATGGCAGAACCTACCGCAGTTAGCACAAGGTCTTGACCTAGGGTCTTGACACTCGGCCGGCAAGTGGTTTCCACCACAGTACACGCATTGGATGTGCGGGCGCAGTGGTCGTCTCAACATGTCTTGTAGCTTGGCTAATTCCATCTTGACCTCAGTCAAGCCTTGGACTGTCTCGGTGGCCTTCCCCTTGTCTTGGAATGATGGGATTGACTGCTCACTAGATGTTGATGTTCTTTCCGAGCTTCGCGGGTTGGTCTCTTCTAGATTTGAGCTCCTAGAGCTCCGCTCTTTCAGCTAGTCATCGAATCTGATGGCTTCCTCAAACACTCTAGCCACCACGTCCCACTACAAGCTTGAATTGCCTGCCAATGCCTTATATAACTCCTTGTCTCTAATTCCGTTGATGAATACAGTCGAAATTGCTCTGTCAGTCGGTCGCTCGCCTAGAGGGATTCTCTTAAAGAGACTCCTCACATGGGTTATGTAGTTGCGGATGTCCTCCTTCTCTTTCTTCTTGATGTTCATCAAGCGTACTAGCAGGTTATCGGAGTATCCGGGCTCGTTAAACCTCTTGACAAAGAGATCCTTGAGATTATTGAAGTTGGCTCATTCCATGGCATCCAGGCTTGTATACCATGTCCTACCCTTGTCGCCGAGGTAGAGCCCAAATGCTTGCGAACATTGAGTCTGGTCGTTGAGGCAGTTGGCTTTGCAGACTTGCTCGAACTGCTCAACAAAGCTGTATGGATCATCATGCGGTTGGTACTTATCGAGCTACTTGGCAACAATGGGTATTTTGGCCTGGCTCTTTGAGCCTTGGTTTGCCCCTAATCCTGCAAGCAGAGACGTCGCTAGTGCGGTGGCACTCTACTCTACTATGGTGTTATCGAGTAGCCATTTCATGAGGAGCTCGCTTAATGTTAGGTCTCCTTCTAGTGCTCTCTCATGGTCCGTTCCGTTTCGGCCAGCCAAGTTCAGCACTCGCTGCACCTCATGCAGCTCCATGCTTTGCCTTTGGCTCCTAGCCTGCTGATCCCTATTATAATCAGCTATTCCCTGCAATGCCTTGCGGGCTAGCCTTCTCTCCTTCTCTAGGTCTGCAATGATTGCGTCTGTTGTCCTGCCGCGGTGCTCGTACCGGGCGTGCGCGTTGTAACTGCTCACCATTTGCTGTATAGCATCTGGGAATATACTCAAATCGAGCTCCTCATTAGACCGATGGTCTAAGCCTTCTTTCGTCATGGTCGAGTTCTTGCTCCCCGCTATGCTGTCGATTAGGCTGAATAGTCTTGACGGATCCTCGTTGTTGGCGCTCCTTGCTTGGTCCTACCCTGCGCTTCAATTGTTTGTCTATGTCTTGGGTCCCCTCCTATTGATGGGTTCCTTGAGTGGTTTATCTAAGTGAGTTCCTTTGGTTATTGAATGCAAACCTCAATTTATGGTCACTCGGTGAGTGTGTCGTTTCTCATGCACTTGTGCCCAATTAGGCTTTCATCTTTCTTAAGTGTACAAGTGCGGAAATTCAATGTGAGTGCCGCAAGCAATTCCTCGGCGTCTTATACACTCTCGCTTGTTTCGGGCCTGATAGGCTTCGTTGCTCAAGTCCTGGCCATTCTAGCGGGTTCTAGGGTCTGTGCTGCTTCTTGCCGTTCACTAGGGGGGTCGATCACAGGTCCTCCGATTGGATTTCCGTTCTCGACACATTAGGTCGCTGGGGAGTGCTCCAGCACTGTCTCCTTGTCCCTCGGTCTTGACTCCTACGTCGGGAACTGCCTACAAGGTGTTCGCCATGTTGTCCTGGAGCGGGTTGCGCTTCCAGTCGCTCATGGGGGTCAATTTTTTATGTTTTCTCCCTTTTTTTTTGCCAAAGGTGTGTCCGACTCTGGGAATCGGACGTCCGATTTACCAGTGGTCCGATTTACCAGTGGTCCGATTCTAGGAATCGGACCAGGTGGGTCCGAGTTTGAGCCGTCCGAGTCTCAAAATCGGATGGGGGTTAGGTGTTCGATTTTCAAAAATTGGACAAGTGGTCCAATTGGACCAGGCATGTGGTCCGATTGTTGACGTGTTCTAATTCGTGAGTCCGATTTCCTCGATCGGACAATCGGACAAGTAGTCCGATCGGACGAGGTTGGTCCGAGTGTCCGAGTCCGAATGTCCGAGTTGGACGGGTTGGTCCGATTGGACGGTTGTCGGCGGAGCGTCTGATTCTCCAAATCGGATGTCTGATTCTGAGAATCGGACCCTGAATCGGGTGTCCGATTCTGCCAGCCCGACGCACTTTGGAGCACAATTTCGTCCAAAATCTCAAGACATCGATGACGATAGACTACAAAATTCACCAGGAATGATGTTGGAGTGATGGGGGAGAGATCTATATATCTGGGGATTGCCGATAGCAACGTCACTCCTTGCCTTGATCGATCGAATGGTCGCCCAAGCTCCCTTTCTCTCACTCTCTCTCTCTCTCTCACTCTCAGCTGGTTGCAAATGAGGATTCCCTTGCCCTTCCAGAACTTATAACCCTGCTGGACATTCCCCGGATGCTACAGATCACTCTCCTTGCGATTCCTACACATTTAAATGCGCATTTCCTCCATTTTCCCCCTGTTTTTTCTGATTTTCTCCCTGTTTTACAACATCAAACCCTATGCCTCTCGAGTGTGATTTCCTACTGTTAACCTATTCTAAAAACAACACAAATCGAAAGCAAAATACTGAACTAACTTCTCCATGTTTTCCAATCATCAAACAACCAAAATATCCCAAAATACTTACCTGTTTTGAAGATCAAAAACACCCAACTTCCTACCTATCTCAAGCTCCGTTTCAGGGATGAATACCCTACTTCGATGCTCGATATGAGGTGCATAAGTGCTCAAGCGTGAATCTGTTGGTCCCGGCAATGGAACCAAAATGTGGGAGCTCACACTCAACTGCCAAGACCCACGGACCGCTTATCGTTTCAAGCGTTCCAAGAGAGCTCTAATGGCTATCTCTCACCTAGCCGACGCGCCGTCAAACCTACAAGTGTAGTGAGCTTACCTTGATGCTCGATTGAGTACCCTCCTCTCTCTTGCACTTCGGTAGCTCCACGATTCTTGATGCTAGCTCAAGTATCCTCACGCCTCCTCCATCTCCAAGCTCCATCCTCCATAGCCGCGCGTGCAAGAGAAGAGAAGAGAAGAGAAGAGAAGAGAAGAAGAGAAGAGGAGATGGTGAAGAGCTTCACCCTCTTGATCCCTCACTCCCACACACACTCACTCTCTCACACTCTCACACTCCCTCTCTCAAGAGCACACACAAGCAAGAAGGAGAGAAGAAGAGAGGAAGAAGAAGACTCTTTTTGCCACACACCAAAGAATGAGCTTCTCATTCACTTTTCAACTTTATATACAAAGCCCTAAATCCTTTTTGGGCGGTCATCCCCTTTTCCCTTTTTTACATGGCTGGCCATAGCCTAGGCCCCTTTTCCCCATTTCCCACCATTCTAATTTATCCTATCCCCAACTAATGCGTACACTTTGCACAGGAGCGAGCCTGGCACTCTTTTACAAAGATTCGGGGGTGCTCCCACATTTTAATGGTGCGCCCTTCTACTCTTTTGTTGTCTCAGGGCGACACCGAGGCTTTCTGAGGGTCGTGCCCAAACATTTAAATTTTTCAGGGACTGGTTACCGGTCAAGGCACCTTTCTCAGCTTTTCTCCTACGCCTTTTTTGCTATTCCCCTTTTTTCCATTTTCCGCTCCTCTGTGCTGCGGGAAACACGGTGCTACGGGAAACACAGTAACAGGTGCATTTGGCTCAACAATTAGCATTACTGAGAATGCAAAATGACACATATGTATTTTGATTGTCCACTATGCAAGGAAAGCGATATCAAGGCCATTATGCTTTTAGTATCATTACATCTATTTATAGTTGAGATTATTAAATGACAAAGATAATATTCCCATTCTAGTGCATGCTATCACTTGTACACAAAGCAAAGTATGGGGACTTAGTATTGAAGGCCCTATGAATATAAATTGCTCAATTATTGTCAAGAAGAGTGCCAAAAAAGGCAAAATAGAGTTGAGCTCAAACTTAGGTGCAAAGGCCTCTCCTCAATTCCACCAATTCCTCTAGTCTTTAGCATGGAAAGTGCTACAAAATCACCACAAATCGCAAAAGACACTACTACTAAAGGACCATGCCTATCCTGACCTAGCACATTAGCTAGCTACTATTAACAAAGTTACAAAATGTGTGAAAGAAACACAAGATGAGTTGCACAAAAAATAGGCCAATAAGATGATCAATCTCCCCAGCTTGTCTCACATGCTTAACACATCGAACAAGAAGAGATACAACAAACAAATGAGATCACAACTAAGCCATTGATTAGTCCATAGCCTATAGAATATGAGGTTTCTCTTGTTCTTGATACAGGTTGATTGTACTACGTTTATGGGAATACTAAACCTTCTATAATCATAGCACTTTATCAATCTAAGTCACCATTTTACTCAAAACCTTACTTAAACCTAGTCCAATGATCTCACAAGGGTTAAAAGCATGGGTAGAAGGCATGAATCCTGGCTGATCTCACCACATTGTAAAATTTGGGCTTAGTGCATCTCTGATCTTAAGTGCTTTATGTAGAGATTCAGAGAGGCAGAGACTTAGTGAGGAGCAAGCATGCTCTCATCTTCTTCATTCATTCATTCTTACTTAACCACACACATAGAGTAAGTGTATACAATAGTACTAAGGTTCGTAGGACCATTCACACTGGGTCTAAGACCACCGACTTATTTAATGTTCCACACATGCTAATACAGCTGGCTGGACAAGACTAATTTGGTCATACATACTAACATGAGAATAATATGAGCTTGATATTCTAACACTCCCCCTCAAGCTCAAATCATCTGATGAACTCCAAGTAGCTGTCTAAAACTACTAAACTTATATTTACCCAAAGACTTGGTAAAGATATCTGCAACCTATTCATCAGTCTTCACATGCATAAGATCTACTCTCCCTCCAAGAACCATCTCTCTGATAAAATGGTAGTGTACCTCTATGTGTTTTGTCCTGGCATGGTATACTGGATTCGTTGTCAGGAGTACACTACTGAGATTGTCACATAATAAGGTCACTGGAGCATCCACCTGAATATCCAAATCAGCCATAAGCTTGAGCAGCCATGAAATCTCACATGCTGCCAATGCAATACCCCTGTACTCTGCCTTACTACTACCAGACAATGCAACCGTTGGTTGCTTCTTGCTGCTCCAGCTGATCATGCCACTTCCAAGGCCAAAAGCATAACCACTCGTAGATCTGTGATCATATGAGCATCCTGCCCAATCCACATCTGTGTATCCAACTAGTTTCAAGGGCTTATCTCTCATATAGAATAACCCATAATCTACAGTGGACTTAACATATCTCATAATCCGCCTAACAGCATCCAAATGTGGCTTCCTAGGCTTTTGCATAAACTGACTTATGAGCCCAACTGCATAACTCAAATTTGGCCTAGTCATGGTCAAGTAGATCAGACTTCCAACCATTTGCCTGTACATAGTCACATCTTGAATTTTAGCTCCAATGCTAATGTCCAACTTGACATTCTGATCAAGGGGTGTATCCAATGGTTTGCATTCAACCATGCCATACTTCTTCAGCATTTCCATGGCATAATGTTTTTGCATCAGTCATAAACCATTTTCAGCCTTGATTACCTCAATACCCAAAAAGTACTTCAACTCATCGAGATCTTTCATGTCAAATTCAGTTTTCAGCATTTTCATTACATGCTGTATGCCCAAGTCATCATTACCATTGATTATCAAATCATCAACATATATGACCAGCACTACCAAGCCACTGTCAGTCTTCTTTGTAAATAGGCTGTGATTAGCCCTACCAACAGTAAATCCCAACCTCTGCAAGTAGTTACTGATCCTAGCATGCCAAGCTCTCGGAGCCTGCTTCAGCCCATACAGTGCCTTTTTCAGCTTGCATACATAATGCTGAAAATCAGGGTGAACATACCCTTCTGGCTAAACCATATAGACATCCTCTGCTAAGTCACCGTTAAGAAATGAATTCTTAACATCCATCTGCTGTAATTTCCAGCCTCTAGTAGCAGCCAAGGCAATCACAGTGCGTATGGTTGCCATCTTGGCAATAGGGCTGAATGTTTCCTCATAATCAAGTCCATACTGTTGGGCATAAACCTTAGCAACCATCCTGGCTTTGTACCTTTCCACACTACTATTCGACTTGCATTTGATTTTGTAGACCCATTTACAACCAATGGTCTTTTTTCCTTCAAACAGTGGCACAAGATCCCATGTCTTATTTTTAGCCAAGGCATTCATTTCTTCATCCATGGCTGCATACCAGTTCTCATTTTCCACTACTTCAGCATATGTACCTGGTTCTTTAATCTCCATCACTTTTGTCATGTAAGCATAATGATTTGCAGTGTAGCCACTATATGTCAACCTGTCAACAGGGTATCTGACCCTCTGTGAGCGTCTAAGCTGTGGTGCACTGCTCGATTCCCCTCTCTCATGAGGCGGAATGTACCTACTTTGCCTTGCACCAAGCGTATAGACAGTCAGAATACCAAGTTCACTGTCTAAAGTGTCAGTAGACTCATATCGAGAAGTCATCCTACCAGGTGTCATCATCCCAGATACATCCTCAGTAACTTTCTCTTTTCCTTTGTCCGCGACATCATATCTCCCCCTCACTGACATACTGGTGTTAGTGGACGGTGAGCTCCTCAATCTCCCTGTCCATGGGGATGCTGTCTGACTACTAAGTCCTATCATATCAATGCTCTGCTACATATCAACTGTGGATACATGAGTAGAAGGCATATTTGATGGCAATGTAGCCGGTGATACATACCAAGAACCCATCTCATAAAAAATAACATCCCTGCTCACCAAGGTCTCCCTGGTAGAGGGATCATAGCATTTGTATGCCTTCTTCTCCTGTGAATATCCAATGAAAACACACTTATGCGCTTTTGGATCCACCTTCTTTCTTTTTTCATCTGGAATATGCACATAAGCAAGACAGCCAAAGACTTTCATGTGACTTACATCCGACTTATAGCCATACAGCTTCTCAAACGGTGTCATCTCATGAATACTTGCAGTGGGAGTCCGATTCAAGATATACATGGCTGTCATAATAGCCTCAGCCCAATAATAGAGTGACATCTTCTTCTCATTCATCATGGCACGAGCAGCTTCCATCAAGACCTTGTTCTTTCTTTCAGCTACCCCATTCTGTTGAGGAGTGTAGCTGCAGGTAAGCTGCTTGCGTATGCCATTTTGAGCCAAAAAGTTGTCACACTCATTTGATACATACTTCCCACTGCTATCTGATCTCAACCAAGAGATATAACAGTCAAATTCCTTTTCAACTTGCTTTTTAAACTGCTGAAAAACAACAAACACCTCATCCTTTGTCTTTAGAATGTAAACCCAAGTATAGCAACTGTAATCATCAATGAATGTCACATAATACTTCGAGCCTCCCATGGATGCATTATGGGTTGGCCCCCAAACATCAGAGTGCACTAACTGCAGCGGATGTGTACTTTGCCTTACATGTCTGATAAATGGCAACCTTGATTGCTTACCAAACTAGCAAGCATCACATACATGACCAATATCTGAATATTGGAACTTGGGTAAACCTGTAACCAGCTGTTTTTTCTGCATAATTTGCAGCCTTTGCAAATTTACATGCCCCACTCTCTTGTGCCAAATTTCCAAGTCTCTGATAGTGCCAGAACCATGGGCAAACATGGCTCAATTCAGCTCTGGCAAGGTAGCATCAAGCGTAAACATTCTGCCATTCCTGTGACTGCGAGCTATCAACTTGCATCCATTACCAAACTCTTCAATAAAGCAACCATGCTTGTTGGATCTAACCTGCAAGTTTTGCATCATCTGACCAACAGACAATAGGTTCTTTGTAATCAAAGGAACATGCAATACATCATGCAAATTTTTCTTTTTTCCATCATGAACCACAAGAGGCACTTTTCCTTTATGCTCAATGCTATGCTGCGTGTCATCACCTGTACAGACATAGTCATTTTTTTCAGCCACCATATTAGTGAACCAATCACATGAGGAGTCATATGGTTCGATGCCCCTAAATCAATATACCAAATTGCATCATCAGTGGATTTTTCAGCAACTCTGTCTTTTACATACTGCATGGTAAACAATCTATCTCCTGAAGTATCATCTGCCTGACTAGATGTAGCAAAATTTCCATGTTGTTTACCTTTCTGATTGCCCTGCTTCTTCCAGCAGTCCTTGGCAATATGCCCATACTTTCCGTAGTAATGACAATCCTTATCCTTGTTCAGATTGTCAGATGGACACTGCTGTTGCCAGGAGCCTCTACCTCTAGGGCTAGATCTCCTCCTGTCTCTAAAGTTTCCACCACCTCTTGCATTCGATACTTGCTGATTGCTATTGCCATAGGATGCATTTTGCTGGCCTCCTTTGCCAGATCCATAGCCTCTACCACGGTTTCCATGGCCACATTGATTGGAATAGAAAACTGCATCCTTGTTTTTAGAACTGCTAGATCCTGTAGCCAAGCCAAGCTTAACCTCTTCATGGATAAGCAATGCAACCAACTCATTGAAATCAAGCATTTCAGCCCGCACAGACACAGAGGTGTCAAAAGACTTATACTCAGGTCCCAAGCCATTCAAGGTCACAGCAAATCTTCAACCTGTGAACCAACAGATGCCAATTGATCCGCAATGATCTTAACCTCCGTGACATAATCTTGTATAGATCTGCTCTTCTTCTCCATGTTGTTGAACTTCTACTTTAACTGTATCTTCCTAGCACTTGTGGTTGTGCCATAATACTTGACCAAAATGTCCCATACATCCTTAGGAGAGCTGCAGTTCATTATCTGCATTACCATGGCATCTGAGATACATAAAGAGAGCCAGTGCAAGACTCTACGAGCTCTTTTTGTCCAAGCTCAGTGTAATCGTCTCTGATCCGGGAGCTCAGGTTCAGCTTTCGCTCCAGTCACCAACTCCCAATAGCCTTTCCCTATTAAGAAGTTCTCCATGCGGAACTTCCATATGGCATAATTGTTACTATCAAGCTTTTCCCCCACTATCTGGGTTATGTTGTCTGTCCTTTCTGCATTTGCCATGTTCTAGACTTTGCCTGACTACTTGCAAACCAAGAAGTATGACTGACCAAGTTCAATCCTCAACTCTTTATGACAGTTTTTTGCAATTAATTGCAGTAAAAAACCAGGGTATTTCAGCCCAATGACAGCTCAAAATAGTCCACAACCAGTGGTCTAACTCATAAGTATAACAGTCAAGACATATGCTTTGGAGTTGCTTCAGCTTAACCTCCTGCAACCTCACTGCTAGGGTAAATACATACAGTCTGAAAACTGTAAACTGTTAGTGACCAATAGCTTATTCAAAGTCAAAACTGAGTCATATACATGTCATACATGTCCCAAACCTTCATAGACAGCTGCTAGTACATGTAGCAGTCCAAGCATAACTATATGGGCACAAGACATTGCATATCCAGCAAGTACAAATGACATAAATCTACTCACAGATTGTATACAGCCAATAAACTATCAAACCAAGATGTATTTCAGCCCAAGAGATCCTCAAACCACTTCATACCTATGCCATTGTGTGTACAGGTCAATACATGACCAAACAAGCATCCGTAGACACTCTATCTGTAAGAGGCAATGTCATATAATGCATTCACTGTTTATGACCAGCCAATACATTTGTTTCCAGATTCAGACTTCAGTTTTTAAGAGCTTTCAATGCTCATATCAATGCTTATAGCATTCAACATTCATATCCCGTACCATACAACTCCCTGTAGTTAACAAAAAACCTATACTTCTTCAAGGCACTAACTATATGGTGATGACAGTTTTCAGCCTGTCCATTGACTTCCCAAAATTGAGCATTTCAGTCAATAACTTCAGTCCATAACCATGTCAGACAATGCATATGGTTCCCAGAGCATGTATATGCTTCAACAAGTTCTCTTGAGCATGCCAAGAAGCTCAAGGCTCTTGAGTAGAATCAAGTGTATGCTGTATACACCCTGATTACAGTAGGTCTTCACTGTTTTCAAATCTGTGGTCAACTGTCACAGCTCATAGATGAGCTCTACTGTCAAGAATTGCGTGGTGGAGGGGGTTGCTCAAGATGTTGCACCGAACACACACAGAATGCACAAGGAGAAGCTCACTCAAGAGACAAGAAGAGAGATGGATGCCAAAACGTTTTCTTGCTGGTTTTTTCTTCTTCTTCCACACCCTTTACAATGTACACAAAGTATAGATAAGATACAACATAAAAGAAAAGTGACCTACTAAGTCAAACAATGCATAACCGACTACACTAGTCGACTGGCGCTATAACTATGCCAGCTGTAAATAGGTGTAACAACCTGAATATAATAAGTAATGAGCCAGTGGCCATGTGAGAGTCATAATAACCACCGACATGCTAAGTGTAGACGTGTGGACCCATCTAACCAGGCGGTCCATCATCAATGTCCGCATGTGTTGAGCTTGTCATCTCAACATCTACATCATGGGTTAGCATTCCAGAACAATAAACCATCTTCCAATGATGATTTAGCAAGCATTTAAGTGCTCCATTCCCTTCCAATGTGCTTATTCAGCCAGCATATGCAGATAAGCAAACTGGCGCAATTTGGGTGGACAGATCTGGGCTTCTCCTTCTTCACACTGATGATCACTTCAATGTATATCCACTCAATGATGATCAACCAAGCCTTTACAAGGCTCCAAACAAGTCCTGACACACTCTCCTCAATTATAATGAAGATGCATTCAATACATACCTTTCCAGAAACAATGACAGTCAGTCCTTTTACACAGCACGTCTTTTTCCTTCAATCTCCAGGTCTTCTTCCATAATGCTATTCTCCACAGAGGCCAGTCATGGATGCTTTGATACCATGTAGAGATTCAGAGACTCAGTGATGAGGAGCAAGCATGCTCTCATCTTCTTCATTCATTCATTCTTACTTAACCACACACATAGAGTAAGTGTATACAATAGTACTAAGGTTCGTAGGACCATTCACACTGGGTCTAAGACCACCGACTTATTTAATATCCCACACTTGCTGATACAGCTGGACAAGACTAATGTCGGTCATACATACTAACAGGGAATAATATGAGCTTGATATTCTAACACTTTAGGGGTCAACACATCCTAGGAAGGAGCCGAGCAACACACAATGCTTTTTGTGGAAACTCTTAGAGACAACATGCCTCAAGGCATTGTAGACAAGAGCTAGTGTGAGCATAGTTAACCATTGTGTACTCCAAGCTTGGGGAAATCCACCCATTGAGTCAACGCATTTCAATCTAAATTTAGGACGATGGATTCAAAGTTTAACCATTGGGCATGCTAAGAGATTGGTCGGCTAGAATTGTGGAAGTGTTGTTTAATGTTAACTTCCTTGTCATGAAAGGAGTTGACTATAACTTACTTCTCAGTCAACCTTGGATGCACAAAGCATGTATCATTGAAGACTAGGGCAATGATCTAGCCTTCTTAGGTAATCGGAAGGAGCCAATATGCATCGAGATAAAATCTTGGAAAATAACCTTTATTGACCTAAATTCTATCTCAACACTATTAAAAAGGTGATTCTAATGATCCTTCGAAGACCTTCAAGCACTAGCTAGACATTTTCTCGCCTTTGAGAATGAGTAAGATTGGATGCATATCCTTTCCACCTTAGAATTTCCATTCACTAAGGAGTTTGAGTATCAATCTATCCATGAATGCAAGAGTCAAAAAGATGCACATATATTATACCTCTTACCCTCCAAGCTTCCACTTTAGTGCCTCTTCATGATGCTCCTAACTTAGCATCCAACACCTTCCAAGGCTATCTAGCCCCAAGGGAAAGACTTGAGTTACATAAAATCATTAACGAGTGGAGGCAGTGTTCCTGTAATCAAACAGATACCAATCTAACTATCTTTTAAGATTTCTTGAATAATGCCACATGGCAATGGACAAGTTGTTGAGATATTTGCAATCACACCTATTTCAGTCCCTTTGTAAGGAGCAGTGAGGGCTCAGGACCAAAATCCCATGTGCACAGTAGGAGAAAGTGCCACCACTCAATTCCTATAAAGCATTGTACTTGCATTCTTTTTCTAATGCAATGATAGTACTCTTTTCCTTCCAGTAAAGTGTCCATGTCACTATCCACACACAAGATTGTGTTTATGAGTCCAAGTCTCAATCTTGGAACCTAATTCACTTGTGTGACAAATTGTCTTTGTCAAGGTCAATGTCTTCATGAGTTTCTTCTTCCTCTTTCAACCTCCATAGCTTCCGTATCTACCATGCTCTAGATCCCTCATATTTTAACATGGTATCAAAGCTCAAATGAGCATGGTCCAGATCTCCTTTCACTCCTCTTAGCTTCTCTTCATCTCAGTCTAGAGCTCAGGTTGAGTGCATGACCCCCATTCCCCACCTAAATCTTAGAGTTACCTCATGGTAGCCATAGCCAGACAGGACCTTGCCTCCTTGGAGCTTCCATATATCTCTTTATAGGTCATATCATTAGGATCTCTCTTCTATAAGATTGCTCATCTACTAAAGGCGCTTCTCTGTATCACCTCAAAACTTGGCATTGCCCTATGCACTACTCAGCATTGTCATTTTTCTCAGGATCTATCATGTGGCCTCCATAGCCAGGCAGTACCTAGTCATTTTGGAGCCTATGGATCTCACACTACACACCACTATTCATCATGATGTCTTCTAGGGAAATAACTTTAGGTGCACCTCTATGGCACATCACGCTGCAACATTAGCCATCATATGCTTTAGCATTGTTGAAGATTTGTCACACTGTCAAAATCTGCGCCCATGCTGATCAAATGCTTTGATCTATCCTTGCGCAGTGTGATTTCAATCGCCATCATAGGGAATTGATAGCCCATGAATTAAGCTTCATCCTCATATAATTTTTTTTCAAAATGATCAAGTATAGATCCTGCAATGTCAGAAAAACTAGGATGCCCCCAGAGACCCTAAATGTGACTCCATAGCCATTTTCACCTGAAGCTAAAAAATCTCATCAAATTCTCTCTTCTGCCATCTGGAACAACCCACTGCCACTCCAATCTTCTGTCCTAGCATCAAATCAAGGAGGAGAAGAACTTGGATTCATTGATGAAAGATCAATAACCCCGAACTAAGAAGATTTGAGTTAAACCTGTCGACATAAACCCGGACATAATCTTTCCATAGTGTTTTTACTTATTTGTGTCTCTTGACACACTATAATCTTCTCTTCCATTGATAAAATCTGAGAATTATGTGTTGAGATATGGAGCTCCACTCATGGTATGCCAGGATGACCATTGTGCATTTATGTCACCGACTTGTTAGTTGCAGATGCGGTTGGTACACCGCCCATGAATAATAGCTAGATGACAGCTATCCTTATCAACTCTAGTTCGTGGTTCAGTTAGTATGCCACCTTAGTTAGTTGAGTTTGGTTTGAGACCCATATATAGGGTTCTTCTATTTCTTTGTATGTGAGTTCTTTTTGGCTTACACAACTAAGAAGATGAAAATTGTTTTCAGCCTCCACCTTTGTGTGTATTCCCCCATTGTGCAAGTGAGAGAGCTACAAGTGAGACTCCTTCCTTCTCTCCCACAATCTTGACATGGTATCAGAGCCTTGTTCGTGGTAAGGAGCTTAAGAAAGCAAACCAAGTTCGCAGTGTTCTGGTAAGAGGACCAGTGTTGCTTTCATTTTTTGAGTTTGGGAGCAAGTCTCTGCAGGTAGCACAGCCGGAAAGTGCAAGAGTGCATTGTCTCAGATTGAGACGCCCTTTGCTGTGTAGCAAGAGGGTAGTATATGCTGCGGGAATAGGCTTTAGCCCTCGGTTGCCTTGTTTTTTTGATTTGAGGCCATTTCGGGGCCTATTTTGGAGGCGGAAGTTTTCGCACGCACTCAGGAAAAGGCCTTGTTTTTTGCTGTGCGACCACTGTTCTACAGGTTGGTGAAAAGTTACCATAGAAATTGCATCATATGCCTGTGCGCAGAGACATTGGGAGTTACAGAATCATCCTTGTTGTCTGTTGATGCAAAATTGTCACTAGGAAGTGACTGTGTGGTCAAATACCACTTTCGTCAATTTTGTAGATTTGCCCTTGTGAGGTGAAGCTGTGTTTTTTGCAGTGACAGAATTTTTTGCAGTGTTCTGTAATGGCATCTGATTCTCTTTCACAGATTGTCACTGAAAAGCTTGACAAGAACAACTTCCAAGCATGGAAGTTTAGAATATAAATTTCCTTATGGGAAAAGGATATTGGGAATTTGTTGCAGGAAATGAAGAAGAACTAGTTCTTCCTGATGTTCCCAATCAACAGCAAATGTAGGCATTTAAAGGATGGCATGAGAGAGCCAGAAAAGTTATGTACTGGTTGTCTATCAGTATTTCAGACTCTATGATTGTGCATATTCAGGATGCAAGTACGCCAAAGGAGGCATGGGATACTTTGTCAAAAATGTATAGCACAAATACGCAAGCCAGGAAAATACAGCTCAAGCAAGAGTTGCACAATGTGCAAAGAGAAAATATGAGCATCAATGACTACCAAATGAAGGTGAAGAAGATTGCAGATGCACTTGCTTCCATTGGATCGCCAGTGGAAGATGATGATTTAGTTTCTGTGACCTTGAATGGTCTAGGAAAGGATTATGCACAGTTCCGAACATCCATTTCTGCCCGTGAAAGATTTCCTGATTTTGAGGAGTTGATTGCTCTTCTAATTTTTGAGCAGCAGAGAAATGGTGGTGCATCTTCTTCAGGAGGAACTTCAAAAGAAACTGTCTTCTACTCAAATGCTGGAAGAGGTAGAGGCAGAGGTAGAGGAGACCGATCTGGAGACCATGGTAGAAATCAGAATATGCATCAAACTCAAGAAAACCAGTCCTATGGAGGAGGACATGGTAACTCTAGAGGCAGGGGGAGCCAAAGAGGTCGTGGTGGATGGCAAAGAGGCCAAAATGCAAACAACAATGTTGAATGCCACTACTGTGGTAAAATGGGTCATATGGCTAAAGACTGCTATAAAAAGCAGAATGAAATCATGAATGGAAAATTGCAACAAGGGATATGCATTTTCTAGTAGACAGGGTGATGACAGAAATGAGCATTTGTTTATGGTGCAGCACATGAACAATTCTGTGACAAGTGCAGAAGAAAGCAACGAAGTGTGGTATATTGACTCAAGTGCGTCAAACCACATGACAGGTCATGCAGAATGGATGCAGGATGCAAGGAAAATGGAAAAACTACGATTTGTGGAGACTGGTGATGATACTGCACATCCTATTGTGCAGATTTGAAAAATTCCTTTGTCTATGCAGGATGGGAAAAAGAAATACCTGTTAGATGTATTTCATGTCCCGAATATCACCAAGAATCTGGTTTCTGTTGGTCAAATGGTTGAGCAGGGCTTGTAGGTCAGATTTAATCCTCATGGATGCTTTGTTGAGGATATGAAAAATAAAGGTCACTTGATAGAGAAAGGAAAGAAGAAGGGCATAATGTTTACGTTGGATGCAAACATGCCTGAATTGAGTGCAGTAATGTTTGCACATGGGACCGGTGTAGTTGTAGATATTGATATCTGGCATAAACGCATTGGTCATGTTAATGTATAGCGACTTAAATCAATGCAGGCCCAAAATATTGTTGCAGGATTGCCTAAATTCAAGGTTGCAGAAATGCATAAGGTATGTGAAGCCTGTCAATTTGGAAAACATGCAAGGAAACCATTTCCTAGACATGTTCAAGAGAGTAAGAAGCCATTGGAATTAATCCACTCTAATGTGTGGACTACTAAAGCTGCATCTATTGGAGGATGTCATTATTTTGTCACTTTTATTGATGACTATAGTAGAAAAGTTTGGGTGTATTTTATGAAAAAGAAAAGTGAAGTGTTTGGGCATTTCAAAACTCTTAAAGCTATGGTTGAAAAAGAAACAGACCTGCAAATAAAATGCCTAAGGTCAAATGGAGGGGGAGAGTACCTCTCAAATGAGTTTGCAAGGTTCCTACAGGAGCATGGCATAAAGTAGCAATATTCATGCAGTCATACCCCACAACAAAATGGAATTGCAGAAAGGAAAAACAGGCATATTGGAGAGGTATCTTGTGCCATGCTCAATGAAAAAGACTTGCCAGATTTTTACTGGGCTGAAGCAGTTGCTACAACTTCTATATAATGAACAGGACTCCCACTGCAGCAATACATGGGATGACTCCAGAGGAGAGGTATACTGGTAGGAAACTAGATATTTCTCATTTGAAAATTTTTGGTTGCATTGCCTATGTTCATGTGCCACATGAGTTGAGATCCAATTTGGATCCAAAAGCTGAGAAGTGCATCTTTATTGGTTACTCTCTGCAGCAGAAAGGGTATAGATGCTATAACCCTTCTACTCGTAAGTTTACAGTGAGTAGAGATGTTGTTTTTGATGAGATGAGTAGCTGGTATAAACTAGTAAATGTGATTAATGATGTGGATGCACAAAATGGTAATGCTGCACAGAATTCACAGCAATAATCACAAGATATTAGTGGACCTGGAGTGTCCTCTAGCAGTGGTTCACATTCTTCACCATGGACATGCAGATTGAGATCAGGAGAATCTCCTCAAAGCAATGCAGTTAGTGGTATGCAGGTATCACGAAAAGGAAAAGAGAAGGTAGATCAGCCCATGTTTGATGTGAATGCAGGTCACTCTTATGTGGATGGTGAATCTAGTGGCTCAGAACAGAGCATTGATGATGAGTTGGGTATTCCTTCTGTTGTTACACCTGGAGTAAGGAAGACCAGGGATGTTTTGAGAGCATCTGGAAGTGAGCCTACTTTGCGCAGGTCTACCAGAGCTAGGTATCCTGTGGATAGGCTGAAATATGATGGATTTATAGCCATTCACTATGCCTATATAGTCAAAGTGATACAGGAACCAGAACCCACTTCTTTTGAGCAAGCCATGGGAAAAGAAAAATGGGAGAACCTATGCAAGTTCAGGGACCTACTTGGTGTGCAGGAATTGGGATTGAGCTCGAGGGGGAGTGTTGAGATATCGAGCTCCACTCATAATATGCAAGGGTGACCGTTGTGCATTTATGTCACCGACTTGTTAGTTGCAGATGCGGTTGGTACACCGCCCATGAATAATAGCTAGATGACAGCTATCCTTATCTACTCTAGTTCGTGTTTCAGTTTGTATGCCACCTTAGTTAGTTGAGTTTGGTTTGAGACCCATATATAGGGTTCTTCTATTTCTTTGTATATGAGTTCTTTTCGGCTTACACAACTAAGAAGAGGAAAACTGTTTTCAGCCTCCACCTTTGTGTGTATTCTCCCATTGTGCAAGTGAGAGAGCTACAAGTGAGACTCCTTTCTTCTCTCCCACAATCTTGACATTATGGAGTTATTTGCTACTACACCAGCCATCTAACATGGGCAAAGACTCTCCAACTACTCACTTCAAAGGAGTCAGGCTTTATACCTGGCAGACCCACATAAAACTCATCTTGATGAAGAAGGGCCTCTGGGCCATTACTACTGGAAAGGAAAAGAAGCCTCGTGATGCGGACCTTGTAGTCACTTGGCAAAAGAATGATGATAAGGCTAAGGCCATTACCAAACTGGAGCTAGATGACAATTATATCCACCATGTGGATTATTGTGCCACTTTACATGATACATGGAAGAGACTTGACACTTTTTTTGGTGCATAGTAGCTTAAATCATAAGAGTATAGTCTCTTGATTGAGTTTTTCAGGCTTGAAATGAAGTCCAGCACATCACTTGCCACACATCTAAATTTCATGGAAGGACTTCTAACCCAACTTGTAGGAATTAACATTAAAATGGAAGAAGATGTTTGCATCAATGTTTTACTTAAAAGTTTGCCTCTTGAATATAATAATGTATCAACAACTCTAATCATCATGCCAAACCCTGAACTTGTTGATATCTAGGCATCACTGTTAGAGGAGGAAAAGAAGTTAAAAACTAAGGAAGAACCAGGCACCTCTAGAGATGAACATGCATTATATGTTGGCAACATGTACAAAGACAAGAGGGATTAGCTCTTTTATGACTTTTGCAAAAGGACCGGACACACCGAGAAGTTTTTCCATGCCAGAAAAAGGTCCTAAAAGGCCTATCTAGTTGTAGTAGTCAAAGAAGAAGAAGAAAACAAAGCAAAGGAAGAAGAAGACCACCAGAAGAAGGAAAAACCTCATCAGTCCTTCTATTCATATATAACTTTTTTAGCTTTGTACTGCCTAGCCCTAATGCTTCAGACATAAACTTATAAACTCCTCAAGTAGCCTTGTACTATAGCCTCTATACACTTTAAGAGGCCCTTGCTATAGCCTTTGGATAACCATCATGTTTGTGGTACCCACACTTAGCCTTTTTTGCGACAACTTATGGTGTTTTGCCATGTTTACAGTGTACCCACACTTTGCAAATGTTACTCTCACTAAAGCCTCTACACACTTTGTACTTCTGGTTGTGATTGAGGAGGGGTGTTAAGATATTTGTAATCACATCTACTTCAGTCCCTTTGTAAGGAGTAGTGAGGGCTCAAGACCAAAATCCCATATGCATAGTAGGAGAAAGTGCCACCACTCAATTCCTATAAAATATTGTACTTGCACTCTTTTTCTAATCCAATGATAGTACTCTTTTCTTTCCAGTAGAGTGTCCATGTCACTGTCCACACACAAGATTGTGTTTATGAGTCCAAGTCTCAATCTTGGAACCTAATTCACTTGTGTGACAATTTGTCTTTGTCAGGGTCAATGTCTTCATGACTTTCTTCTTCCTCTTTCAAACTCCATAGCTTCCGCATCTGCTATGCTCTAGATCCTGCATATTTTATAACACAAGTTTGTACCAAGTCTTCTTTGACATCTATAATGATCTCTTCCTCTCATTGATGCAAGAGCAAGGCATCGATGCTGAGGAGATAAGTGAACCCCAAGACTACCTATCAATTCAGCGATGAAGATTTTGATTCAGACTTAGTTGACTACGATACTGATTGCCACACCATTGAGCAAATATTCTTGGACCCAAAACCCTCACAATCTAAGAGTTTGCTCCTTGATGGCGGGATTGTTGGAGTCACATTTGAATTGGAGTAGCTTGAGTATCTCAAAGCTCTTGGTCACCAACAAACTAGGCATTAGATTGATGATCTATTTCTTGACCTAGAGATATTCTTAGCCAAGAATGACCAAGAGGATAGTATGATAAGCTCTGACTCTGATACAAAAGAAGATCATGATTCTAACCTAGAAATTTCCCAACCATCTCAATTTCTAAAGTATAAAACTAAACCTCCAATTCATTTGAGGAGAAAACACTTGAAACATAACACATGGAGTGTTGACTTAGAATCTCAGAGTCAAAAGAAACCACTTGATCTACCACCTTGATTCACAAAGTTCAAGAAACACAATCAACTAGTCATATTACTTGGGGCTAAATGCAATGGCACATCCAATGAGCCCATTGTAGGAAAAAGGTCAAAGAAGTAAATATTATCAAGCTAGAGGCAAATCCCCAAAGTTGGTATATATTGCTGAGGACACTAATAAAGAGGATGAAGCATAGCTTGTGGATTTGTTAAAGGAATATCAAGATGTATTCATATGGAACTACTCTAACCCTACTACTATAAGTCCTTACACACATGATTTCACTCAAACATAATGCCAATCCCATGAAGTAGTGACCCCAATCCAAAGGGGACATAGTGCTTTCTTACCCATACTAGGTACTACTATTGCTTTGTGCTTGATTATGCAACAATTGTCCAACCACTTTATAAGCTACTAGTCACCTAGGCATGGACCAAGGAATTCCAAGCCTCCTAGAAAGCATTAAAATATGCTCTAATGATTATATCCATTTTAAGAACCCTATATTAGACAATTACATTCCATGTGCACATAATGCTTCCAAGATTATGATTGGAGCCATGTTGTGCTAGTCGATGAGCATAACATGGATTTTTAGTGAGAATCGCTAGTTAGAAACTCATTGAGTCCAAAATGAATTATTCAACCATATAACAAAATTCTTGTTAGCAATGGTTTACATTGTCAGGAAATTTTACCATTATCTTGTTACTATGCCTTTCACTTTATTTGTGGACCATCACACATTGCTTTATCTTGTGAACAACCCTTGCGCTGTTGGACGCATCGCTCATTGTCTTCTCTTATTATTGAAATTGGATTTTTCTATTGTTGTGCATAAGGAAAAATAACACTTCATTGCAGATCATTTGTCACAAGTGACCAATGGTGAAAAGGCAATAGGAGTTGATGACCAGCTCCCAAATTCTCACTTATTCCACATTTAGTAGGAAGCTTAGCTTTTCAAGGATGACTTGACACCTCAATGGGTAGATGGCATAGGCTATGTCCTTGAGAAAGGTCTACCAGAATGACCCATCAAGAGAGCATGTTTACATGCCTTTTATTTAAAATCTAACCATAGCAATTGATCACTAGTCAATTGTATTGTTTAGGGTAGGATGGTCTTCTTAGGAGATGTATCTATGAATATGAGATTGAGGATGTATTATAACACGCATATGGTGGCATTATTGGAGGAAAATTGAATGTTGTGTTGCCACAATCCAAAAAGTGCTTCAATTGCAATTGTGGTGGCCCATGCTATTTAAAGATGATGCCTATTTTGTCAAGCAATATGATGAGTGCCAAACAGACAAAGTTACCTATCAACAAGGATTAAATGGAACTAACATCGATGATTACTTGCCAACCCTTTGAGAAGTGGGGTATTGAATTCATGGGACTTATTAGTCCAACCACTCAATATTCACAGGGTCGATAAATTATTGTAGCCACACACTACATGACTAAATGAGGCTAGGGCTACTCAAAAAAATGATGCAAGAACCACTGCTCAATTTCTCTAGGAGCTAGTAATTTCATGCTTGTCATAGAGAGAATTGAGAGGTGAGAGATAGAAGAGTAGAGGAAATAGAAAAGAGGAGAGAGAATTACTAGAGAGAGAGAGAGAGAGAGAGAGAGAGAGAGAGAGAGAGAGAGAGAGAGAGAGAGAGAGAGAGAGAGAGAGAGAGAGAGAGAGAGAGAGAGAGAGAGAGAGAGAGAGAGAGAGAGAGAGAGAGAGAGAGAGGCCATGGAAGCAGTGAACAAGGAGGTGAGATGAGAGACAATAATTGTAAAGAAGGCTTCCTTCTTCAACTTGTCCATCAAAGGAGCTGTTATGGCCTCATAATGCTTAATGAATCTGCGATAGAATGGCAATAGAACAAAACATTCTCTAAGTGAAGTAGTGGTGGTAGGTGTGTTGGTCAATCTCTAACATATTATACCTCTTAGGATCCAGCCTATATCCCTTCTTCACTAACAATATGGCCCAAGTACTCCACCCCAGTCTATATAAAAGAGCACTTCTTCTCCTTAGCAAATAGTATGTGATGCCTCATTACATAAAAAACCTTCCTCGTATGTGGCAAATGATCATGTAGTATCTTACTATAAATTAATATGTCATCGAAGAAAATAAGGACAAACTGAAAGAGAAAAGACTATAAGATCTTATTCATCTAACTTTGGAAGGTAGCTAGAACATTGGTAAACCCAAATGGCATCACCAAGAAATGGCATAATCCACGATTAGTAATAAATGATGATTTAGCTTCATAACCCTTTTGCATACGGATCTAATGATATCCTAATCTCAAGTCAACTTTGTTAAATAACTTAGCCCCCTTGAGCTCATCAAGAAAATCATCTATTTTAGGAATAAGATACGTATTCTTCACTATGATTTTGTTTTTCCTTTTAGTCAATATATATCCTAAAGAATTGATCTTTTTTATTTACTAAAACAAGACCAGATAAGCATACCATGAAGAACTAGGCTTAGTGAACCCTAGATTTTCTTGACTACTTCATGGCACTCACATTTACACAATTGGTAGGATGGCTTATTGACGGGCTTTGAAAGTGGCTCCAAATCTATAAGGTGATCCAATGCTCTCTTAGGAGGTAATGAAGTAGGCACTTCAAATAAATCCTTGTACTCCTCAAGTAGAGCTTTTAAAGCTAGATGCTCATTGAATTCTTGGACTGATCTTCAACCTCTTGATTCACGTGTAAAACAAAACTTTGAGAGAACTAGTTGTACTCTTTCTTGAGTTGCTTAATGGTGATAATGTAAAAATAACATTTACTAGGGATTCCCTATAGATGAATAAACTTCCCACACATCAACGGAAAACTCCATGTATGATTGCAAGAAATCTATAGTAATCTTCCCTAAGGTCATGAGCCATGCATTTCCAAGTATAACATCTATGGGTTCCATCTCCAAAGTAATCAAGTTTACATTTGCTTCATAATTTTCAGCCAGTTGTAAGGAAACCTGAGGACATATTTGAGTATTGATCTCTTCTTTATCATTTGTTACTTGAAGTCTTATGGGTTGCTATAAATCAATGGGAAGCCAATGCAAATTGTCCACAATTGACTTATTCAAAAAACTATGGGTATTGCCATTGCCTATCAAGATAAACACATCCTTCCCATTGCCTATCAAGATAAACACATCCTTCCCATGAATGGTACCCTTCATACAAAGTATATTAGGATTCTTAGAATGAGTCCAAGCATCCATTGAGATGGAACAAAAAGTGGCAACATGTGGTTCATCATGGGTCTTAAATACTCCAAAATGTCTAGCTAAAGGCGAAGAATGGAACTCCTTTATAATTTTCAGCTTGAAAGAAGAAGTAGATGGAATAACAATCTTGCCATTAAGCCAAATTAGGCCATTTTTAAGCTAATAATATGAGGTTTTCTCTATAAGACTTTAAGGCAATTTTTGAATAACATGACTGAGTTCATCATCCAAAAGATAGGCCTCATGTAACTCCTCGATCCAATCATAGCTAAACCTTTATACACCCATATTCTAGAAAGAGAATCAACTACTATCACATTTTCCTTACCCCTTGTATGAGTGATGTCAAAATCATAATTTTGCAAAATAGCTACCCACCTACATTGCTTTGGAGTGAGATTTGATTAAGAAAATATGTTAGGACCATGTGATCACTCTGAACTCTAAATCGACTATCATACAAATAATGGTGCCACTTCTTTATCACAATCTCCTTATTTGTAATCTTGTGACTCTAAAAGGCAATAAATCCATGCTCCTATAGTAATATAGCCCCTATGCCATAACCACTAGCATCACATTGTATGGTAAAATCTCTAGAGAAACCTAGGTATAATAAAATAGGAGCAGCAGTAAGGAGTTCCTTTAACTAATTGAAGTTGTTATCTATAAGTGCATCTTCTTCAACTTGTTAGTCAAAGGCGCTACTACATCTACGTCATGCTTAATGAATCTGTGATTGAATGATGATAAACTAAGAAATCCTCTAAGTGAAGTAATGATAGTAGTTGTTGGCCAATCTACAACAACACACTATGGCTTCGGATGAGCATGTATCTATTTTTCACTAGCAATATGGCCCAAGTACTTCACCTTAGTCTACACATAAAAGAATACTTCTTCTCCTTAGCAAAGAGTTTGTGGTGCCTCAGTATATCAAAAACCTTCCTCATATGTGACAAATGATCATGGTATGTCTTTTTGTAAATTAGTGTCAGTGTGCCATCAAAGAAAACAAGGACAAATCAAAAGAGGAAAAGCTATAAAATCTTATTCATTTGACTTTGGAAGGTAGCTAGAGCATTAGTAAGCCCAAATGGCATCGCCAAGAAATGATATAATCCATGATCAATCCAAAAGGCTATTTTAGCTTCATCACCCTCTCACATACATATCTGATAATATCTTAATCTTAAGTCCATTTTGGTAAAGAACCTAGTCTCCTTGATCAGCTCATCAAGCAAACCATCTACTTTGGAAATCAGATACATGTTCTTCACTGTGATCTTATTTAGATCCCCATAGTCAATACATTATGATCCATCTTTCTTCTTCACTAATAAGACTAGAGAAGTGTGCATTGAAGAACTAGGCTCAATGAACCCCATCTCTAGAAGCTTCTTATTTTCTTAGCTACTTCTTCTGCTCACATTTAGATAATTGATAGGGTGGCTTATTGAGTGGCTTTAAATGTGGCTCCAAATCTATAAGGTGATCCAATGCTCTCTTAGAGATAATAAAGTAGGAACTTTAAAAAAATCCATGTACTCCTCAACTAGAGCTTTCAAAGTTGGATGCTTAACTGAAATCTTGGACTAATCTTTAACCTCTTTATTTAGGTGTAAAATTAAAATTGTGTTAAGCTAAAAATCAGATTTACTAGGGATTTCCTATAAATGGATAAATTGTCTATCAATGAAAAACTCTAGGTACAATTATGAGAAATCCATAGTAATCTTCCCTAAGGTCATCATCTAATCACATCTAAGTACAACACTTATGGGTCCCATCTCCAAAGTAATAAGGTTCATCTTTGCTTTATAATTTTCAACCAATTTTAAGGAAACGTAATGACATATTTAAATGTTGATCTCTTGTTCACCATTTGCTACTTGAACTCTTATGGGATTCTATAATAATCAATGGTTGGGAAGACAATGCAACTTGTCCACATTTGACCTATTCACAAAACTATATATACTATCAATGTCTATCAATATAAACACATCTTTCCCATGAATGGTACCCTTCATATGAAGTGTATTATGGTTCTTAAAACCTCTCCAAACATCTATTAAGATGGAATAAATAATGGTAGCATGTGGCTCATCATAGGTCTTAAACACTCCAAAATTTCCAGCTAAAGGCGAAGAATGCAATTTCTTTATAATTTTTAGCTTGAAAGAAGTAGAGGAAATAACAATCTTGCCATTAAGTCAGATTAGGCCATTTTTAAGGTGATAATGTGAGTCTTTCTCCATGAGACCTTATGGTAATTTTTGAAAAACATGGTTAAGTTCATTATCCAAAAGATATGCCTCTTGTAACTACTATGTAACTTAGTCATAGTTGAAACTTTACATGCCCACATTCTAGTTGAAAGAGAATCGATTACCATATTGCCCTTAACCCTTGTATAAATGATGCCAAAATCATAATTTTGCAATGTAGCTATCCATCTATGCTATTTAGGAGTGAGATTTGACTTAGTAAGGAAATACATTAAGACCATGTAATCACTTTGAACTCTAAATCAACTACCATACAAATAATGGTGCCACTTTTTTATCACATGAAGAATATCCAACATCTCTTGGTCATAGGCATTCGTAGCCATCTCCTTATCTATAAGCTTGCAACTCTCAAAGGCAATAACTCCGTGCTCATGTGGCAATATAGTGTCTATGCCATGACCACTATATCACATTGAATGGTAAAGTCTCTAAAGAAATCCCGACATACTAAAATAGGAGCAAATGTAAGGAGTGTCTTTAACAAATTGAAGCTACTATCTACAAGTGTATCCCAACAAAAGGCTTCCTTCAGCCTGTCAGTTAAAGGAACTACTAAAAAGCCACATCATGCTTCATGAATCTATGATAGAATGATGATAGCCTAAGAAATCC
Organism: Lygodium microphyllum; assembly: GCF_053477565.2. NCBI lineage: Eukaryota > Viridiplantae > Streptophyta > Polypodiopsida > Schizaeales > Lygodiaceae > Lygodium > Lygodium microphyllum. The sequence goes on along the minus strand of NC_141158.1, from coordinate 14,407,264 downwards.
TCTAAGTGAAGTAGTGGTGGTAGGTGTGGGCCAATCTCTAACACATTACACCTTCCTAGGATCAACCTATCTCCCTTTTTTATTAACAATATGGCACAAGTACTCCACCTATGTATACATAAAAGAACACTTATTCTCCTTAGCGAAGGGCTTGTGATGCCTCAGTACATTAAAAAACCTTCCTCATATGTGACAAATGATCCTATAGTGTTTTGATGTAAATTAGAATGTCTGAGAGCTTAGTTTTAGCACCATTTTTTGAAGTAGAAAAGAGCCTAGGAGGTCGTAAAAGACCAATTTTTCATGCAAAATGAAATGGTTGCGGATTGATGAGCTGGCATTTTCCTAGATGGAGTTTGATGCCAGTAACCCAAGGCAAGTCTCGGTCGTTAATTGGAGTCCGTTTGATCCCCCATTTAATCCCTACAAGATTTTGTGTTATAAAGTAGCTATGTGATTCGGGAGCCACAAAGTGTATGATGGTGGCTAAATGTATAGATTTCGACATCACAAAGCCGGCCGTCTAGTCGGATCTTGAATCAGAGTTCATTCGGACAAAAAAACTGATTTGGCCAAGTGTAAACATAAAAATTTGAACTAGTTTTTTTTAAAGTCAAGCTTAAGCTAGTTTAAGTTTGAGAAATGAAGAGATGCAATTTTTCATGAAACGTTGGGGGGGGGGGGGGGGGGGGGGGAGGCGCTGTTTTTTTCGATGCCCCCAAAATCATTTAAAATTTTATTTTTTATTGCTATTGAGTGTGTGAGAGGAATGCTTAGGGCAGTCAGATGCTCGATTTCCTTGCCCTCCATCATGACAAACGGATTGAAAAATGATGCATTAATGCAATAGATCTAATTTTAGTCTTTCTCTCTCCTCTCTCCTCTTGTTTGTTCTCATGGATTAGTGTATGAGAGAAGGGGGTGGGCTAAGAGAAAAGATTTTGATCGTGCAATGGTGTAGGAGTGAAAAATAAGCATAATTCGAGGTTGTACGGATTATCAGCGGCCATTGAGGAGTATCAACAGGCCTCCGATTTCAAAATACATACGTCATAAGAAGGCATGATTTTATGAGTAAGTCATCGATTTCATTGTTTTATGATAAATTTTGGTTGGAAATGGTTGTAAATGATTATATTTGATTGTCAATGTTCTAATTTATTAGTCATGTTGAAGAAATCACAAAAAATCAGTTGTATAATAATTTTAAGATAAACACGCAAAACCCGAGACTATGTGGTTTAAGGAAAATTATGTGTTTTTTGGGGTTTTGTCATGCATATGCTGTTCCTATGGGTCGAAACATGATAAGAAAATAATTCTCAATAAGATCAATCAATCTAAACTAGTAAATCAGTAAGTATCAGTAAATTTCTATAAATAAATAGAAAGAAATAAGAAAAATTAAGAAGAAATAAGTTTTTCACATTTGAAAAATAAGAAAAATAAGATCGATGTTTGTGAATGTATTGTAGAGTTAAAGCATGAGGTTTAGCTTCAGTTCAACACTATTTCTATATTAAAGTGGGTTTTTATTGCTTTCGTAAAAGAAAAATACATGAAAAATACGCCTTAAACCTACCAATGTATGCATAACTCTAAACTGTAGGGAGAAGGGGATTGTTGAGTATTTAAATTACATTGAATTATGATGTTTTATGATGCATGTCATATAAGACTCGTTGTTGTCTAAAATTAAAAGGGTCTAGTAGCATGAGAAAGCTGAGTACTAGCCCTAAGTAATGCAACAATCACGTATTAGAAGAAAAGCATGAAAAGAACTATTTTCACACTTTCATGATGCTGATTGCTAATGAATGAACTTGTTTGAGCATGGTAGTAATACACAATTGCATTGCACGCACCATAGGGTATCATATCATGGATACAATAGCACATGTTTGTATGAGTGATGACCTATGACGTGGAGAATATGAGGTACCCTAAGCTATAGGGTTAGAGATTTGGTTCTTTGGGGAATAATCAATGAGGATTATCTATTATCTCTTAGATCAATCAATCAAAAGAGTGGATCTTGTTTCAAATGTGTTCTATGTGTTTACGGCACATCTTGGGGCTAATCCTCGAGATGTAGGAGAGCCATAGTCGAGCCGCGGTGATTAGCTGCGGGTGCTCCCTTTGTGTGTGCTTACGTGTTGTACAACATTAATATGTTTAGGGACTCCCTCTGAGGAGTGCGGGGGCGAATTATTCGTTGGACTACAAAATTGTACAAACTCAAAGTTCTTAGATGCTCTTGGCACAGTGAGGCCGTGTGGGGTGGTTTGAGGTTGTTAGAATATCAAGTTCCCGTTACTCTTCAGTCAGTCTATCTTTATGTGTGTGATCAACATTAGCTGGATACAGCTGTACATGTGTGTGACATTCAATAAGTTGGTGTAGTCAGTGACTTAACCACAATTAGTCTTGGTTAGTCATACCTATGTGTGTAAGTCTGTTTCAGTTAGTATGATGGAAGAATAATGAAAGAAGAACAACAATGAGCTGAGGCTCATCTTCCACTCCACTCTATCTCTCTCCCTCTCTTCCAACATGGTATCAAAGCTTGAATGCCTGAAGCCTGAAGCCTTAATAGTGGCCATTTGACTTCAAGACATCAAATCTGAAGAACACGTCATCAAAGGAGACTGTGCCTGTAGCCTATTTTTTTGGAGAAGCTATATCTTGCTACAAAAATGGTTTTTGGAGAAACGGCCCGTGGTTCCTGACCATTTCGACGTGGTCCACAACTTTGCATAAGAATTTTTTTTCAAATTTCTCACAGATTTTGAGATATTCAGCACAGACATGTGCAGACTTACTGTTTACTGTAGTAAACAATAGGTGATTCTAGGGCACTGGTGGCTTTCATCCTAACAATGTATATGCCCTCATTATCATGTATTTGAGCATGATATTAGAGTGTTAAACGCTCAATTTTGGAGCTTATTTGCAGGCTGGAAACAGTGAACTGGTTGCTGTCCTGAATTTGGAAACAATATACCTACAGGGTTGAAGTATCTGTGATGCTTATTTGCTACTGACAAATGGTTGGATCATACCACTTGAGTGGTAGATGATTTTGGGATATTGTGAGTGCTGAAAGTCCAAAGTTTGGACTGATTTGTTGCTCGTTATACTAGGATATTGACTAGTTATTGTCTGCAGGAAGGATACCTATTATCTTCACTTGACATAATGCAATATATTCTGACCGATTGGACATGTATCAACTCCTACATAGAGTGGCAATTGAATGAGATGTTTTGGGGCTGTTTTGAGGTTTGAATACTCTTGTTTTAATAGAGAAAGTACTACTAGTTATAGCAGTGGGCTAGCTGTATTTGGTACTGCTACTTGCATACAGTACAAACATTGATACTTGTATGGACATAGTTTGTTGTTGGGATGTTTTGCCACTACCATAGAATGTTTTGAATTGATTTGAGCTTGGTTTATGCTCAGTTGACTGTGTTTTTCATTGTCGGAATATAGTTTATAGCAAGCACGTTGTCAGAAAAAATTTCTCAAATTGCTAGAAACTATCCTAAATAGCACAAAACTGGTCTTGAAATGTAGGCAAATACTTACAGGTTGTATACATCACTGAATAGCTAAGCTGCAACTATGGAAAATACTCAAGGCACTGATAATATCACTCAAATTGTGGGAGAAAAGCTGGACAACAAAAATTTTTCTTTATGAAAGTTTCGTATCAAGAATTTTTTGATTGGCAGAGGTTATTGGTACTTATGTACAGGTGATGAGGCTGAACCTGAAATGCATGAAAGGAATCCGACAAATGATGAGAAAAGGGCTCATAAGCTATGGAATGAGAGAGCATGCAAGGTGTTACATTGGTTTTCCTTATGTATATCATATGCTATGGTTATACTGATTACTGGATGCAGTTCCCCAAAGGATGCATGGGACATACTCATGAAGAATTATGGAAATGTAACACATGTAAGAAATATTCAGCTAAAGCAATAGTTCAATAACATGTCTAGGAATGGCAGAAGAATTCAGGCCTATACTACAAAGATCAAGAATATAGCGGATCAGCTTGCCACCATTGGATCTTCAATGTCTAAGGATGATATGATTGCAGTGACATTGAATGAACTTGGCAAAGAGTATAAAGAATTTGATATGTCTATCTCTGTGAGAACTGAATCCCCTGATTGGGATGAGCTGATTGCTTTGCTGCTGCATGAGGAAGTTAAGCTTGGTCTGAATATAGATTCTAGTACGTCTAAAAGCAAAGACATTGTTTTTTACTCTAGCTACCGTGGTAGAGGCGGTAGAGGCCGTGGCTCTTTTCGAGGTCGAGGAGACACTCGAATTGCTTATGGACAGCATTAGATGACTGCCTGACATGGCACAAATACACAGGGCCAACGTGGATCTGGTATATTTAGAGGCAGGGGGAGATCACCCCATAGTAGAGGTGATGGATCTAGTTCATGGCAGTCAAATGATTAGTGAAAAAAAGATAAGGGCTGCCATTACTGCGGCAGATATGTACACATTGCAAAGGATTGTTACAAGAAGCAGGGCAAAGGGAAAACAACATGGGCACTATGCATCTTCTAGCGGTGCTCATGATGAGCAGGTTGACAGATTGTTTGCCATGCAACATGTGTCTAAGAATGCATCTAGGCAGAATAGAGATAAGAGGTGGCACATTGATTCAGGGGCTTCAAATCATATGACATCCCATGGAGAATGGTTTGATGAGATGGTTGCAAGTTCACATGGTTATGTGTGTATTGGAGATGACACCCAATATGACATTCAGCACACAAGAATTATTCCATTGTTGAGGTTGCGAACAACGGATACGTGGTTTGCGCGTAGCAAATGGAAGAAGCTCCCTCTTTCTCTCTTTTACTCATAAAATTGCATACGACTCATGAGAAATTGAAAATAGACTAAAAGAAAAGGTAAAGTAAGATGAACGACTCAAGATTGGGTTCAATCTCTCCCTGACATGAAGTGGGCAGCTCCCTTCATGCCGTATTTATAATAATATTATGAAATCTTCTTTGCCCAAGATTTAGGCCCTTTATAATCACTCTTTGCATAAAGAGTTTGAGTAAACTGAAAAAGAGATAGAGTAATCTGAATTAATGGATGCTAGGAGTTGTGCATCCCACAACTCTCTAGAACCATTAATATTTTATTTGAACATATCTTCTAAAAATTTATTTTGCTAATAAATATTTACATAGAGGCTATGCGCATGCTTTATAAGAAATAGTGGTGTATCTAATACAATAATCCAATAATTGCCTAATAAATTCTTGAGGAAATAATCTTTAGAATGCTTGCGCATGGCGCGCCTTTCCAATTCTCCTTGCTCTACATATCAGCTGCCAAAAATCAGAAAATCATGTTAGAATAATAACCAATTGAATAATTACAACTAGCCTCATAAATCAATTAATTTGGAATTCCATACAATAATTAATTCACGAAGACGTTAATACTTATGTGGATAAAATGGTACCACCCACATTCACACTTGCATCGACGCCCGGAAAGGATAGGCGTCCCCATCGACCTTCCGCCTAAGACAATTCTTAAGAATATGCCCCACATTGATGAAGAACCATTTAAGGCACTTATCCCGCCAACGTACACACAAAGTAGAACCATGTAAGGCGCTCATCCCTTTGCGTAGGTGCCACCTGGCAACATACCCTTGGGATGGGATAGCAATTGTCATCAATTACTATTGGCTGGATGTGGAGACAATAAGTTGGCAAAAGGTCGCAAATCATGAGCATGCATCCATTGAGCTTCCTCAATAGGGTGATTGTGGAATTTAACAATATAACGAGGATAAGTATTTCCAGTTCTAGTGGTCATATAGTCAACATCAAGAATTGTTTCAAGGATTAGAATTTCATGGTCATCTGTAATCAAGGGTGGTGATTCATAAAAAGGGTGAAGATGAAGAGAACCTTTGAAGGGACATAAAAGATTAATGTGAAAAGTGTTGTGGATTTTCCAATGATGAGGTAACTCTAATTTGTAAGCATTAGGATTAATACAATGGAGAATTTTAAAAGGTCCATAGAAACGAGGAGCTAATTTAACATTTGGGTTCTTTTCTACACTATGGGGTCTATGTTTTTCAACATGTAACCAAACATAATCTCCTTCTTTATAAATCATAGCTTGCCTCTTTTTATTTGCTTGTTTCACATATGATTGTTGGGCCTTTGCTAGTATTTATTTAACTTGCTCATAAAGACTTGAATGATTTTGAATCCAATCGTTAATAGAAGGTATTTTCTGAGTTAGACGAAATGTGGGAGTTGGCAATTTGTGACCATAAATAATTTCAAAAGGTGCCTTTCGTGTAGCAGTGTGAGTGGCATTATTGTAAGCAAACTGTAGCAAACTGTAGAAGGTGCAAATGATTATCCCATGTGGCAGGAGGAAGAAATTGTGTAAGCACATATTAAATCCAAAATTGTGCTATTTGTGGCCTCTGTTTCTCCGTTAGTCTCTGGATGAAATGCAGAACTCAAATCAATCTTAGTTCCTAAGTTCGTAAACAATGTAATCCAAAAATTATTACAAAATCGAGGATCACTGTTGGACACAATAATTTTTGGCAATCCATGGTACACAAAAATATGCTTGAGAAATAAGTTAGTGGCTTGTGCAATGCTTAAGGTCTTTTTACAAGCAATGAAGTAAGCCTGTTTACTAAATCTATCAACTATGGTCCATATCATATCATTCTGTGAAGAAGTTTGTGGTAAATCTATAATGAAGTCCATAGAAATCAGCTCCCAAGGTGAATTAGGGATAGGTAATGGAAGTAATAAACCATATGATTTACCATGATGTCTTTTTATGCGTTGACATACAATACAGTCAGAAAAAAAAAATAGAAACATCACGTTGCATATTTGGCCAGAAAAAATCTTCATGTAAATTCTTAAGTGTGGAGATAATACCACGATGTCCCATATAAGGAGGCTCGTGTACTTCTTGCATAATGAAATGATGAAAAGGTTTAGTAATACATATCCGTTTTTCATAAAACAGAAAACCATCGGAAACAGAAAAGTTATTAGTAGGGATCCATTGATTGTTAGATAAATTTACCTAAACATCATGAAAATTGGGATCTTGAAGATAAGTATTTTTCATTGTGTCTAATGAAGAAGTAGAAATGACAGAAATATTGTTTAATGATGGCCTACGACTAAGTGCATCGACTACTACATTTTCCTTACTTGGTTGATATTGAATTAGTGGATGAAAGGATTGAATAAATGATGCCCATTGTATGTGTCTATCAGATATTTGTGGTTGTGACAATAAATGTTTAATACTCTGCTGATCGATTTTCATCATAAATTTCGAACCCATTAAATAATGCTTCCATATGCGCAATGCATGAACTACGGCTAGTAATTCTTTGTCATATGTCCTATATTTAACTTCAGACGATTTCGGTTTACAAGTAGAGTATACCACTACAAGATATAGACCTTATATCGACGTTTAAAGCGACGAAAATACAAACAACAAAATTTGCCCCCGTCATCGCAAAAAAGCGTCGTTATTGACGATGCCATAGAAACGTCGCTATTGGCGTTGCTATATGCGTCGTTATTTGCGTCGCAAATAGCGATGCATGTAGCGACGCCAATAGCGACGCAACCAGTAAATTTGCGACGCACATAGCGACGGCAATAGCGACGCTATCAGTAAATTTGCGACGCTAATAGCGATGGTAACAGGGATAAATTTTTTTTTGTGGCAGGGCAGATAGTTTCTGCACTACTGTATACAAAGCGCTTGCAAACAAAAAGAATGTATATTGAAATCATAAAACTGATACATGAAATAAATACATGATCGCATAAAAAGCGATTGGTACAAACATGACAGGATATCACTAATACATAGAAAATGTCTACATAGATCAGGCGACTAAAAAATAAAGGTGTGTGAGCTCCAAGGATCCAAGGGCGAGCTAGAAATCCTCGTCCCCCGAAAGCTCGTCCCGCCGCAAAGGAGCATCGAACGGATTCTGCAAAAAAAGAAACAACACATCAATCCACCATACAATAATGCATTCAAATATCTCATGGTAACTACGGACAAGAAAGATGAGTGACTTACAGGGCCGCCGCGTCTATACAATCGGTCGATCAATGCATTGAGACCGTGCCTCTCTGCATATCGAGTCTCAAGGCCTTGCGGATCGCGATTTATAATGGAGTGCTGCAAAGAAAACAAAATGCTAACTGTTAGAAACATGATTGTCAGTACAAAGAATATTTCAAAAAAACAAACAAGCAAAACAAAAGAGAAACTTACAAAGTCCTCCAAATATGTCCTGTGGCCGCCACTCCTAAGATGACGGACCACTCTAGCCTCGAGTCGTGCCCTCACCGCCTCGCACTGCTGACTCCAACGTCCTGGAGAATCTGTAGCCTCCTTCCTTAGTTGGCGCCAATCGTCTGTATCTAACCACTCGGGCTTTGCAGCCCCACTCTTGATTGCCTTGCGTGCGTCGGATCATCTATGTGACATGTATGCACACATGCAATCCATCATCCAGCCCGTAGAGAATCTATCTACTGCGACGGCTGGCACCGAAAACTCATTGTGCAAGGATGCTACTATGTAGTCCTTGCTCCCCTCCGGTATGTTCTTCCAATGATCCAGGACGTTGTGCCGAAAAACTTGTTGGCACAACTCTCTCATGCGAGCCATCACCCTTCTCCCCTCATCATTCATGATGATGGCTTCTGACCTACTATCAACCAGATATCCATAACCCCTAGGAGTCTGCCTAAGATGGGTCCTCTCCCATCTCCGTCCACGCTCCTGGGCATATCCAGGAGACCCCTCTACATCCGGTGTACCGACGCGGGTAACCTCTCTCAGAGTGACACCCAAAGGGGTGGCACCAAAAGGGGTAGCACCTGCTAACGGCTGCGCAAAAGCCGGAGTAACTGGAGTAGACGTCCCCACATGTGTGACAAATCTTGGAGGTGACGCAGCTCCAGCTGAACGATGAGACGGAGACACCACATCCGTGTCTCCACAGTAGCATCCCCCTGATCCCGATGCAGTCCCTCCCTCTGGCCCAAGTCGTGAGCGTCGAGATCGTCTGCTCGAAGCTAAAGCATCCGATCGCACTGAAGCAGATCTAGCAGAGCGCCCTGACGAAGAATGAGACAGCTCTTGGTCTGCCATCTCTCTGAATCTCGTGAGCTGGTCTGGAGACATGTATGCGAAGATGTCCTGCAACTCCTCATCGCTCATCCCTCGACTCATCCTGAAAATGTCACCTGCACAGATAAAAAATGGTGTTAGAATAATCAATTTAAATTATACAAAGCACAGTAATATAAATCATTTTTAAAAAATCCCTCTTAAAATGCATATGTTATGTACCTTTATAAGAGATCTAAACAACAAATTGAGTAAGTGGATGCTCCAAGTATGAAGTATCCTATGGTCCCATGCTAATCTCCTGACACAACTCCGCATATACTGGAAGGTCGATAGACATGTCACCACAAAAGAATGAGTCCGTCTCGTTCTCAAAAAATTCTTGGACTCCTATATTTCCATCATTGTTAGTCGATGCGGGCTCCAAGATTTCGACGGCCTCCACCCCTTGTAATATCGACCCCTCTATTTGCATATTATCTTCAAATATGCTCGGAACATCGCTTTGATCATATACTCTTGCACTTCAGGGAGTTGAAGGTATAACATACCACCATCGAGGTTGTCGGGGGTTTGGATAGAAGATTACCTGTTCACAAACACGTACAAAGCGAGTTCAAACCATTGTGACATACTAACCATGTCATATTACAATTAGCAAGCAAATGATTCCATGCACCTGTTCACAATGGACCGGCAACACAAAGGTGTCGCGCAAATCCATCCATTTTTTTTCAGAATCTATTTCGAGAAATCCCGATGGACCTCGTCGAACTGTTGCTCCAGCTCCTCCAAGTACCACTTTGAACCACTGCACATCGAATAGTATCATGGAGAAGCTACGGTAATCCACCGTAATAATACTTTGCAAGTTCCCAAAATACTCCATCTCATCCACAACCATGTTCAGATCCGTTGCTCGTTGTCGGCTCTCTTGCTCGAACCTTGCCATGACACCACAGTCCATTGTGGAGCACATTTTGTCAATACGCTCCACGCAAAAATGCCGTCCGCGCGACCACACTGCACTATATATTTTGTACTGTACATTGAAACACTCAAATTAGATGTCACATATAAAATTTAGATACGATAGATTCTAAACCCCTCATCACCTTTGGACTACATCTCCTCGAGAATTTCCACTCCTCCATTGAGACCTCTGTCCCTTCGCTGGATGCTGCGGTCAAGGCTCCATGCAACCATCGTGTTGACATAAACCGCGGCATCTCCTCCATGCCTTCGGGATATCGAATCGGTCGATGACGCGTACTACGTCGGAATTCAGCTCGCGCTTCCTCTCAATCTTGCCTTGCAATCTGGTACTTCGCGAGCCACGTCTCCATGGAGGCATGGTGCAACATACAAAAGCGATTCACCTTCTCTTCCATTGAGGCCTCCATTCTTTTTTCTACCCCATTTCCAACCACCACATCTCCAGTCAGTCTATCATTGTCCTTCAGCGTCCATAGCATTTCATTGTCTGGTTCCACCATTGGTAGCCATTGTGAGATATGCACTAACGCCTCTGACACCAACCAACCTTCGGCCATGCTACCTTCTGGCCGAGCTTGTTTTGTCGCACAAAGCCTTTCAGGATTTTCATGAAGTGCTCCAGGAAGAACATCCATCGCGTATGGACAGGTCCAACAATCTCCACTTCGTCCACAAGATGCACAAGAAGGTGGACTTGTATTGTGAGCATGCTAGTGGGCAGGTATTTCTCAAAGAGACAGACCGTCTCCATTGCTCCCCGCCTCGCGGATTCAATAGAGGACATCTTAATCTCTTTCTGTGAGATCCATTGCACCAAAGTCGACAACTTGTAAATGGCCCCGTGAATTTCTGGAGTAAGGCATCCTGCGATCGCGATCAGTAGGACAAACTACCACAAATGAGAAAGCATTATGAATAATGGCCACTTTTCAAATTGTAAAATGCCCATGCTAATTACAATCCATTCGTAGCACAAATCTGACATATTTTATGCCAATCATGGGATTTTAGCCCGGACAATTAGTCACCTTTAGAAAATGCAAACCTGAGAGAACGCATCATACTCGTCGGAGTGCGGATAGACTTGATTACTTGCTTCACAATGCACTCTTCTTTAGTGGACAAAACCCAAGGAGCGTGAGGAAGCTGAACGTGACCATCAGCACTCGACTGTGGCCAAAGCGCCTCCATCTTACCTACCTCCTTCAAATCCATTCGTGCCCCTATAGTGTCTCTCTTTCCTGTGATGTGGTCCCATAGCTAGCTGCCCACATTCTTGAAAATATGCATGGGATCCAACAAGTGGTTGACCTGTAAGTGGGTCCAATATGGCAACTCGTAGAAAAATGAGAACCGTTGCATTCCATTTGGATGTGATTCTCGGTTTACCATTTTCAGCTCGTACCAGCTTGCAGCGTTCATACGTGTTGGAGGTTGTCCAAGGAAACCTTCCCTGAGTTCATGATCCTCCAGTAAGAAAGCGACGTGTCCTTGATATTACCATCTTCTTCATGGTTCGTGACCTTCGGGAGTCTAATTATGGCCCACACAATGGACATGCATGATAACCTGAGGTAACCAGACCTATAAGGTGAGCCACGACCTAGTGAATAATTGATTGAATGAGATAAAATATAGATATTACCAGCGAGAACGGAGGTCTGCTTACCTGAGCACTCTCCCAATCCCGGAAAGTCATGCATGGTCCACATGAGAATGGCTCGAATGTTGGCTGACCGCATCGCGCTTGCTCATATCTTGCACAGTGACCCCCCTCCTCCCACAAAATCTTAAGCTCATCGACTAATGGACGAAGATACATATCCATATTATTTACTTTGTAGTGGCCTGGGACGAGCAAGCTAAGGATGAGATGTCCTTTCTTCGTAGAAAGCCATGGAGGGATGTTGTAGTTGACAAGCACTATAGGCCACACACTGTAAGAAGTTGAGCGCAGACCGAATGGATTCACACCATCCATTGCGAGACTGCCGAGCTAAAGATTCCTTGGCTCTCACGCAAAGCCTGGGAAGGTAGAGTCAATGTGGCTCCATGCGCGCGAATCCGTTGATATTTGTTGAACTCCATCCGTGGACCTATTCTGCACATGCCACGTTGTCAAGCTTGCCATGCCGAATGTACGAAACATGTTGTTTATGGGGGGGATGAGCGGAAAGTGTCTGAGAAATTTTTGAGGGATGGTTTACCCTTGCAAGTCCTGTCGATACCTGTGAGCACCACACTTTGGACATGTCTCCATAGTCTCGTATTCATCTCATGAGACTCAAGCATGGCATTTGCAAGTGGTAATATATGATATTTCAATAACCTGAAAAAAATCATAAAACACCTTGAAAAAGCACAAATGTTTGTAATAATAGTGTCAAAAAAAAAATCAATGAAGCTTATGTGCAAGGTACCTGAATAACTCGGTCACACTCGTATCGCTCCACCCGTATTTTGCTTGCACACTTAAGAGTGCAATCAATGTCTTCAACCAAGATACTCGGCACCCATCATATAATGGTATGGATGCTTCCTCTCTAAGCGGATCAAATGTCTCGACATCCATGGGAATCAATGCATCGATCATTGCCTCCATCTCAGGCTCCAAGATTGTAGGTAGGTCTGGAAGGTTGTCTGTCTCCTCTGGCATTGACGGTATAGATTGGCCGTGTGAGTGGTGGATTGGCTCCTGCACTCCATCCAGCGCACGTCCACGAACTCTTCTAATTGGCCGCAAAGGGTGCACTCCCCCTTGGGACAAGACATCACCCCCCTAGATAGAAAATTTGCCAACAAGACCCAATCTTATTGTGTATGGTTTTCAATTAGCTTGCGAGTACAATGCATGATTAATATTAACTTCAAATTACCGTTTGCTGAAAATTCGCAATCGCCTGATCAATGATCTCAGATTGAAACTCGCCAAATCATCGTACGTGTTCTATAGACAATCGACGTTTTCGTCTAATTGCCAACTTGCATTGAGAGCAAGGACATGGGACACATTGATTAAGATACGCCTCGCGATCTTGAACAATAAGACCTTTTTCGTTTTCCATCTTATTTACATTACAGCAAACGAGGCTCAAATGGATAGCTTTATGGAGATGTATGTCAAGTTGCAAGTTGGCCATAAGCTCTTCCTTGAGAGGTTTTAGCCTCTGCAAGAGCTTGAGAAGCAAATTTTGTAAAACATTGAGGTTGATATTGATGCATCCATGGTGCTGAAATCTAAACTTCAAGATATAAGAAATGCTTTACTGATTAATGTAAAGAATGCATTGTACATAGTAGTTGAGAGATTTATTGATGTTATATCTCGGCCATATACCATGCTCAAGGATTTGTTTGTCCCGGTAGATAATTATTCGTTATTGTAAAAAAAAAGAAGCATTGGTTCATAAGGTTCATGAGTCGAAGACTAAATGTTTGGACTTGACTAAAAGATTGGATAATGGCTTAGATGCTAAAAGGAAAAGTGATGAATATGTTACTTCATCATTGCAACAAAAAGATTGGTGACAAGGATGCTATGATTAATGAAGTTCTTCACGAGGTGAATATAGAGTTGAAGGGGATGGAACACGATTCTTCTTTGGGATTTAATGGTGATAAGTCAATTATTGAGGTGTCTTCTTGTACAACCATTATACCTTATATACCTAGCTACGGTCTCTAGTTATGTACTTTGAGTATCTTAGAGGGGCTCTACTAGGATTACTTATACAACTGCAGTAGAGGGCTTTGAGTATAAGTAATCCATTTATGAGCATCATTGAGGATCTCTTAGTCTAATAATAAATCAGTCTCAACAAAAAGCATCTTAGAAATGTGGTTTTTTTGTCCTAGGATCGCGTATTAAAATTAATGCCATCTATGAAATTTATCAACTATAGTAATAAAATTTGTTTCAATCAATTCTACTCATAGTCATAACATTTGAAGAAAATATCCTATGCTCAATTTAAGGGATTCTTCTTCTATAACAATACTTTTGGGTTCATTTTGATGAAGTACCATAATGACCATTAGCTAGGGTATCATTTTCTTTTAGTCCTTCCGTTGACTAGTTGGCATGATTTCTAATTTGTTATGCCTATAAAGTTAATACAAAAACAATGAATTATGCATATCACAATTAGATCCCCTACTTGGACATTATGAAGGATATGACCAATTTTAAGCCATCTTAAAGAGTCACCAATGTACGTGGCCCATGGCAAAGCACATTGCATACCATTATCGATAAGTCTATTATCATGCATCTTAAATCTTCTAATTAGACTTTATAAAGTGTATGACTAATTTTAAGCCCTCTTAAGGAGTCAATGTAATGGTACCCATAAAAAAAGCAAAGTGGATACCATTACCATAATCATGGATATGCTATCGTTCCAATATATGTTATCTTTCTCTTTCTCTCCCTCTCTCTCCCTCTCCCTCTCTTTCTCTCGCATTTCCTCTCCCTCTCACAATATATCTTAACACTCTCCAAAAGCAAAAGGGAGAGGGAGAGAGAGAATGCACTCTCCCTCCCTCTCCCTCTTCCTCTCCCTCTCTTTCTCTTTCTCTCCCTCTCTCATTTCCTCCTTCTCCCTCTCCCTCTCTTTCTCTCTCTCTCCCTCTCTCTCCCTCTCGCTCTCCCTCTCTTTCTCTCTTTCTCTCTCATTTCCTCTCCTAAACAAGCAAAAAAGAAAGTGATTTAAACCTTTAATAAGCAAAATGGTGAGGGAGAGAGAGAATGCACTCTCCCTCCCTCTCCCTCTCCCTCTCCCTCTCTTTCTCTTTCTCTCCCTCTCTCATTTCCTCCCCCTCCCTCTCCCTCTCCCTCTCTTTCTCTTTCTCTCCCTCTCTCTCCCTCTCCCTCTCTTTCTCTCTTTCTCTCTCATTTCCTCTCCTAAACAAGCAAAAAAGAAAGTGATTTAAACATTAAACAAGCAAAAGGGAGAGGGAGAGAGAGAATGCACTCTCCCTCCCTCTCCCTCTCCCTCTCTTTCTCTTTCTCTTTCTCTCCCTCTCTCATTTCCTCCCCCTCCCTCTCCCTCTCCCTCTCTTTCTCTTTATCTCCCTCTCCCTCTCTTTCCCTCTTTCTCTCTTATTTCCTCTTCTAAACAAGCAAAAAAGAAAAGTGATTTAAACCTTAAACAAGCAAAAGGGAGAGGGAGAGAGAGAATGCACTCTCCCTCCCTCTCCCTCTCCCTCTCCCTCTCCCTCTCTTTCTCTTTCTCTCCATCTCTCTCACTCTCCCTCTCTTTCTCTCTCATTTCCTCTCCTAAACAAGCAAAAGAGAAAGTGATTTAAACCTTAAACAAGCAAAAGAAAGAGAGAGGGAGACTCACCGATGAGATATGGCGAGTGTGGGGCGGCTCCTCTTTGCGATGAAGGCTCCTCCTCTCCTTCGCGAACAACGGCGGCGGCGGCGGCAAGTCTTCTTCCTCTCCTTCTCTCACGACGGTCGCTCTCTCCCTGGCTCTCGCTCTCAAAACACAAAACGTGCAAACGCGAAATAAAGCCGCGCTCGATTTCGACCCGCTTTTTTCCCTGTGGAGCATCACTATTTGCGTCGCTATTGGCATCGCTATTTGTGTCGCTTTTGCGACACAAATAGCAACACAAATAGCGACGCCAATAGCGACACAAATAGTGACGCCGCTTCCCGCCGTCGCTACCAGCTCAAATCCTTGTAGTGTGCTATAGGGTGATTGTCTTACATTAATACTGCACCGATGCCAGAATGGCTTGCATCAGTATCCATAAGAAAGAATGGTCTATTGAAATCAGGTAATTATAAAATTGGTGCATGTGTGAGTGCGTGCTTAAGTATTTCAAACAATCGTTGTTGGTTGTCACCCCAATGATAAATAAGACCTTTCTTTAACAAAAGAGTTAATGGTAAAGCAAGCAATGAAAAATTTCTAACAAATTTTCGATAGAAGCTAGCTAGTCCTAGAAATGAACGAACTTCATGGACATTTTTAGGCGTTGGCTAAGACTTAATTGCTTCAATTTTACATGGATCTACGTGTATGCCTTTGGTAGACACGATATGACCGAAATATTCTATTTCAGATTGAAAGAAAGAACTTTTGTCAAGGTTAGCATATAGATGGTTTTGTTTTAATAAACTAAACACTAAAGATAAATGTTCTTCGTGTTCTTTTTCAATTTTGCTGAAAACAGGAATGTCATCGAAAAAGACTATTACACAATGCTGGAAATGCAAAAATATTCTATTAATCATTCTACTAAATGTAGCTGGTGCGTTGGTAAGTCCAAAGGACATTACCAAGAATTCATAATGTCCAAATTGTGTACGAAAAGCTGTCTTAAAAATGTCAGAAGTAGACATACAAACTTGGTGATATCCTTATTTTAAATCAATTTTACTAAACACTGTTGCTCCTTGTAATTTATCTAAAAGGTCATCTATTCTAGGTATTGGATACCTATTTTTAACCATTATTTTATTAAATGCTCTATAATCTATACACATGCTGTAAGTTTGATTTTTCTTTTTAACTAATAATACAGGAGCTCCAAAAGGTGAACGACTTGGACGAATTAATTTTCTACTTAGAAGTTCTTCAATTTTCTTTTGAATCTCTTTCTGTTCTAATTGGTTATGGCAATAGGGAGCTTTGCAAGGTGGTTGACTACTAGGAAGTAAATCAATTTGGTGGTGTTTAGGTCATGATGGAGGAAGTTGTAAAGGTAAATCATTAGAAAAGCAATCATAAAATTTAGCAATAAAATGTTGTTGCTTTGGAGTTAGTTCAGTTGTTGTAACATCAACTTCATTAATCCATACTAAGAAAGCTTTTGATTGTTTACGCAAAGCTTGCTTCGCTTGTGTATGACTAATAATTGGAAATAATTCAGTTTTTGTTAACCCTTCAAGTAAAATTTGTTTACCTTTGTGCTCAATGTGCATTGAGTGTGTGCTGTAATCTATATTGGGGTTGAATTGGTGACGCCATGGCATTCCTAGAATTATGGCAGCAGATTGCAAAGGTGCCACTAAAAAATTTCGCCTTTCCTTATAAGATCCAATACAAAATTCTAAATTTTGAATTGCAGGATTGCCTAAATTCAAGGTTGCAGAAATGCATAAGGTATGTGAAGCCTGTCAGTTTGGAAAACAGGCAAGGAAACCATTTCCTAGACATGTTCAAGAGAGTAAGAAGCCATTGGAATTAATCCACTCTGATGTGTGGACTACTAAAGCTGCATCTCTTGGAGGCTATCATTATTTTGTCACTTTTATTGATGACTATAGCAGAAAAGTTTGGGTGTATTTTATGAAAAAGAAAAGCGAAGTTTTTGGGCATTTCAAAACTCTTAAAGCTATGGTTGAAAAAGAAACAGGCGTGCAAATAAAATGCCTAAGGTCAGATGGAGGGGGAGAGTACCTCTCAAATGAGTTTGCAAGGTTCTTGCAGGAGCATGGCATAAAGCAGCAATATTCATGCAGTCATACCCCACAACAAAATGGAATTGCAGAAAGGAAAAACAGGCATATTGGAGAGGTATCTCGTGCCATGCTCAATGAAAAAGACTTGCCAGATTTTTATTGGCTGAGGCAGTTGCTACAGCAGTCTACATAATGAACAGGACTCCTACTGCAGCAATACATGGGATGACTCCAGAGGAGAGGTATACTGGTAGGAAACCAGATATTTCTCATTTGAAGATTTTTGGTTGCATTGCCTATGTTCATGTGCCAGATGAGTTGAGATCCAAGTTGGATCCAAAAGCTGAGAAGTGCATCTTTATTGGTTATTCTCTGCAGCAAAAAGGGTATAGATGCTATAACCCTTCTACTCGTAAGTTTACAGTGAGCAGAGATGTTGTTTTTGATGAGATGAGTAGCTGGTATAAACCAGTAAATGTGATTGATAATGTAGATGCACAAAATGGTAATGCTATACAGAATTCACAGCAGCAGTCACAAGATATTAGTGGACCTAGAGCGTCCTCTAGCAGTGGTTCACATTCTTCGCCATGGACATGCACATTGAGATCAGAAGAATCTTCTCAAAGCAATGCAGATAGTGGTATGCAGGTATCACGAAAAGGAAAAGAGAAGTTAGATCAGCCCATGTTTGATGTGAATGTAGGTCACTCTTATGTGGATGGTGAATCCAGTGGCTCAGAACAGAGCATTGATGATGAGTTGGGTATTCCTTCTATTGTTACACCTAGAGTAAGGAAGACCAGGGATGTTTTGAGAGCTCCTGGGAGTGAACCTACTTTGCGCAGGTCTACGAGAGCTAGGTATCCTGTGGATAGGCTGAAATATGATGGATTTACAGCTATTCACTATGCATATATGGTCAAAGTGATACAGGAACCAGAACCCACTTCTTTTGAGCAAGCCATGGGAAAAGAAAAATGGGAGAAAGCCATGGATGAAGAAATGGATGCCTTGGAAGCAAATGCTACATGGGAATTGGTACCTTTGCCTAAAGGTAAGAATGCAATTGGCTATAAGTGGATTTATAAGGTGAAGCACAATGCAGATGGTTCTGTGAACAGATACAAGGCAAGATTAGTAGTCAAGGGGTATGCACAAACATATGGCATTGATTATGAAGAAACATTCAGTCCGGTTGCAAGGATGGCAACTGTAAGAGCAGTCATTGCTATGGCTGCATGAAAGGAATGGTCTTTACATCAGATGGATGTAAAGAATGCCTTCTTGCATGGTGATTTGCAAGAAGAGGTCTATATGGAGCAGCCACCAGGTTATGTGCATGCTGTTCATCCTGAGTTTGTTCGCAGGTTGAAGAAAGCATTGTATGGCTTGAAGCAAGCATCTAGAGCATGGTCTGACAAGATAGGACAATATCTTGTCACTATTGGCTTTCAAATTTCCAAGGCAGACTTCTCACTTTATGTGAGAAAAACAGAGAAAGATATTATGCTACTTGTCATTTATGTTCATGATTTGATTATGACAGGTGACAGTGATGAAGATATCCTTCATGTGAAAATGCTATTGAAGCAGAAGTTTGAGATGAAGGATTTGGGAGAGCTGCATTATTTCTTAGGCATTGAGGTAATTAGATCACCAAGTGGGATACAGCTCTTGCAGAGGCAGTATGGATTGGACATGCTGTCCAAATATGGGATGACAGGCTGTAAGCCTATTTCAGTTCCTTTGGAGCAGAATGTGATGCTGAGCGCAGATGTAGGTGAGCTTCTAGAAGACCCTACTATGTACAGATGCATAGTAGGAAGCTTGATTTATATGACTATTACCAGGCCAGATTTGAGCTATGCTATTGGACTGGTAAGTCAGTTTATGCAAGCTCCAAGGAAACCACATTTGGATGCGGCTAGACGCATATTCAGGTATATGAAGTCCACATTGCAGTATGGACTACTTTATGAGACTGGGGTTTAGATACAGTTGCATGGATACACTGATGCTAATTGGGCTGGTAGTATTTCTGATAGACGATCTACCAGTGGATATCTGTTCCCTTTTGGGAGTGCTGCAGTCACTTGGAGCAGCAAGAAACAGCCTACAGTTGCCTTGTCGAGCACAGAGACTGAGTACAGTGTCAAGATTGTGGGAGAGAAGGAGTCTCACTTGTAGCTTTCTTGCTTGCACAATGGGGGAAGACACACAAAGATGGAGGCTGAAAACTATTTTTCTCTTCTTAGTTGTGTAAGCAAAAAAGAACTCTCTTACAAAGAAATAGAAGAACCCTATATGGGTCTCAAAACCAAACTCAACTAACTAAGGTGGCATACTAACTGAGCCACGAACTAGAGTAGATAAGGATAGCTATCATGTAGCTATTATTCATCGGCGGTGTACCAACCGCGTCTGCAACTGACAAGTCGGTGACATAAGTACTCAACAGTCACCCTGGCATATCACGAGTGTAGCTCGATATCTCAACACTCCCCCTCGAGCTCAATCCCAATTCCTGCACACCAAGCAGGTCTCTGAACTTGCGCAGCTTCTCTGCGCCCAATGCCTTCGTGAATATGTCAGCTACCTGATCCTCTGTGCTGACATAAACTAGATCAATAAGACCTAGTAAAACCCTCTCCCGCACATAGTGATAATGCACCTCAATGTTCTTTGTTCTAGCATGATAGACTGGGTTATTTGCCAAGTGTATACTACTCATGTTGTCACAATAAATGACAACTGGCCCATCTGTAGACTGATGCATATCATAAAGTAGCTTATGCAACCAAGCTACCTCACATGCAGCCATTGCTGCACCCCTGTACTCAGCCTCTGTGCTCGACAAGGCAACTGTAGGCTGTTTCTTGCTGCTCCAAGTGACTGCAGCACTCCCAAAAGAGAACACATATCCACTAGTAGATCGTCTATCAGAAATACTACCAGCCCAATCAGCATCAGTATATCCATGCAGCTGTATCTGAACCCCAGTCTCATAAAATAGTCCATACTGCAATGTGGACTTCACATACCTGAGTATGCGTCTAGCTGCATCCAAATGCGGTTTCCTTGGAGCCTGCATAAACTGACTTACCAATCCAACAGCATAGCTCAAATCTGGCCTGGTAATAGTCATATAAATCAAACTTCCTACTATGCGTCTGTACATAGTAGGGTCTTCCAGAAGCTCACCTGCATCTGCGCTCAGCTTCACATTCTGCTCCAAAGGAACTGAAATAGGCTTACAGCCTGTCATCCCATATTTGGACAGCATGTCCAATCCATACTGCCTCTGCAAGAGCTGTATCCCACTTGGTGATCTAATCACCTCAATGCCCAAGAAATAACGCAGCTCTCCCAAATCCTTCATCTCAAGCTTTTGCTTCAATAGCATTTTCACATGAAGGATATCTTCATTATTGTCACCTGTCATAATCAAATCATCAACATAAATGGCAAGCAGCATAATACCTTTCTCTGTCTTTCTCACATAAAGTGAGAAATCTGCCTTGGAAGTCTGAAAGCCAATAGTGACAAGATACTGTCCTATCTTGTCAGACCATGCTCTAGGTGCTTGCTTCAAGCCATACAAGGCTTTCTTCAACCTGCAAACAAATTCAGGATAAACAGCATGCACATAACCTGGTGGCTGCTCCATATAGACCTCTTCTTGCAAGTCACCATGCAAGAAGGCATTCTTTACATCCATTTGA
Organism: Lygodium microphyllum; assembly: GCF_053477565.2. Taxonomy (NCBI): domain Eukaryota; kingdom Viridiplantae; phylum Streptophyta; class Polypodiopsida; order Schizaeales; family Lygodiaceae; genus Lygodium; species Lygodium microphyllum. Next base: position 14,385,910 of record NC_141158.1, on the reverse strand, counting down.
TGTAAAGACCATTCCTTTCATGTAGCCATAGCAATGACTGCTCTTACAGTTGCCATCCTTGCAATCGGACTGAATGTTTCTTCATAGTCAATGCCATATGTTTGTGCATACCCCTTGACTACTAATCTTGCCTTGTATCTGTTCACAGAACCATCTGCATTGTGCTTCACTTTATAAACCCACTTACAGCCAATTGCATTCTTACCTTTAGGCAAAGGTACCAATTCCCATGTAGCATTTGCTTCCAAGGCATCCATTTCTTCATCCATGGCTTTCTCCCATTTTTCTTTTCCCATGGCTTGCTCAAAAGAAGTGGGTTCTGGTTCATGTATCACTTTGACCATATATGCATAGTGAATGGCTGTAAATCCATCATATTTCAGCCTATCCACAGGATACCTAGCTCTCGTAGACCTGCGCAAAGTAGGTTCACTCCCAGGAGCTCTCAAAACATCCCCGGTCTTCCTTACTCCAGGTGTAACAATAGAAGGAATACCCAACTCATCATCAATGCTCTGTTCTGAGCCACTGGATTCACCATCCACATAAGAGTGACCTGCATTCACATCAAACATGGGCTGATCTAACTTCTCTTTTCCTTTTCGTGATACCTGCATACCACTATCTGCATTGCTTTGAGAAGATTCTTCTGATCTCAATGTGCATGTCCATGGCGAAGAATGTGAACCACTGCTAGAGGACGCTCCAGGTCCACTAATATCTTGTGACTGCTGCTGTGAATTCTGTATAGCATTACCATTTTGTGCATCTACATTATCAATCACATTTACTGGTTTATACCAGCTACTCATCTCATCAAAAACAACATCTCTGCTCACTGTAAACTTACGAGTAGAAGGGTTATAGCATCTATACCCTTTTTGCTGCAGAGAATAACCAATAAAGATGCACTTCTCAGCTTTTGGATCCAACTTGGATCTCAACTCATCTGGCACATGTACATAGGCAATGCAACCAAAAATTTTCAAATGAGAAATATCTGGTTTCCTACCAGTATACCTCTCCTCTGGAGTCATCCCATGTATTGCTGCAGTATATAGACTGCTGTAGCAACTGCTTCAGCCCAATAAAAATCTGGCAGGTCTTTTTCATTGAGCATGGCACGAGATACCTCTCCAATATGCCTGTTTTTCCTTTCTGCAATTCCATTTTGTTGTGGGGTATGACTGCATGAATATTGCTGCTTTATGCCATGCTCCTGCAGGAACCTTGCAAACTCATTTGAGAGGTACTCTCCCCCTCCATCTGACCTTAGGCATTTTATTTGCAGGCCTGTTTCTTTTTCAACCATAGCTTTAAGAGTTTTGAAATGCCCAAAAACTTCACTTTTCTTTTTCATAAAATACACCCAAACTTTTCTGCTATAGTCATCAATAAAACTGACAAAATAATGACAGCCTCCAAGAGATGCAGCTTTAGTAGTCCACACATCAGAGTGGATTAATTCTAATGGCTTCTTACTCTCTTGAACATGTCTAGGAAATGGTTTCCTTGCCTGTTTTCCAAACTGACAGGCTTCACATACCTTATGCATTTCTGCAACCTTGAATTTAGGCAATCCTGCAACAATGTTTTGGGCCTGCATTGATTTAAGTCGCTGTACATTAACATGACCAATGCGTTTATGCCAGATATCAATATCTGCAACTACACCGGTCCCATGTGCAAACATTGCTGCACTCAATTCAGGCATGTTTGCATCCAATGTAAACATTCTGCCCTTCTTCTTTCCTTTTGCTATCAAGCTACCTTTATTTTTCATATCCTCAACAAAGCATCCATGAGGATTAAATCTGACCTGCAAGCCCTGCTTAACCATTTGACCAACAGAAACTAGATTCTTGGTGATATTCGGGACATGAAATACATCGGACAGGTATTTCTTTTTCCCATCCTGCATAGACAAAGGAATTTTTCCAATCTGCACAATCGGATGTGCAGTATCATCACCAGTCTCCACAAATCCTGGTTTTTCCATTTTCCTTGCATCCTCCATCCATTCTGCATGACCTATCATGTGGTTTGACGCACCTGAGTCAACATACCATACATCGTTGCTTTCTTCTACACTTGTCACAGAATTGTTCATGTGCTGCACCATAAACAAATGCTCATTTCTGTCATCACCCTGTCTACTAGAAGACGCATAATTTCCTTGTTGCAGTTTTCCATTCATGATGTCATTCTGCTTTTTGTAGCAGTCTTTAGCCATATGACCCATTTTACCACAATAGTAGCATTCAACATTACTGTTTGCATTTTGGCCTCTTTGCCATCCACCACGACCTCTTTGGCTCCCCCTGCCTCTAGAGTTACCACGTCCTCCTCCATAGGACTGGTTTTCTTGAGTTTGCTGCATATTCTGATTTCTACCACGGCCTCCAAATCGGCCTCCTCTACCTCTGCCTCTACCTCTTCCAGCATTTGAGTAGAAGACAGTTTCTTTTGAAGTTCCTCCTGAAGAAGATGCACCACCATTTCTCTGCTCCTCAGAAATTAGAAGAGCAATCAACTCCTCAAAATCAGGAAATCTTTCACGGACGGAAATGGATGTCCGAAACTGCACATAATCCTTTCCTAGACCATTCAAGGTCACAGAAACTAAATCATCATCTTCCACTAGCGACCCAATGGAAGCAAGTGCATCTGCAATCTTCTTCACCTTCATGTGGTAGTCATTGATGCTCATATTTTCTCTTTGAACATTGTGCAACTCTTGCTTGAGCTGCATTTTCCTGGCTTGCGTATTTGTGCTATACATCTTTGACAGAGTATCCCATGCCTCCTTTGGCGTACTTGCATCCTGAATATGCACAATCATAGAGTCTGAAATGCTGATAGACAGCCAGTAGATAACTTTCCTGGCTCTCTCATGCCATGCTTTGAATGCTTGCATTTGCTGTTGATTGGGAACATCAGGAAGAACTGGTTCTTCTTGATTTCCTGCAACAAATTCCCAATATCCTTTTCCCATAAGGAAATTCGTCATTCTAAACTTCCATGCTTGGAAGTTGTTCTTGTCAAGCTTTTCAGTGACAATCTATGAGAGAGAGTCAGATGCCATTACAGAATACTGCAAAAAATTCTGTCAGTGCAAAAAACACAGCTTCACCCTCACAAGGGCAAATCTGCAAAACTGACGAAAGTGGTATTTGACCACACAGTCACTTCCTAGTGACGATTTTGCATCAACAGGCAACAGGGATGATTCTGTAACTCCCAATGTCTCTGCACACAAGCATACGATGCAATCTCTATGGTAACTTTTCACCGACCTGTAGAACAGTGGTCGCACAGCATAAAACAGGGCCTTTTCCTGAGTGTGTGCAGAAAACTTCCGCCTTCAAAACAGGCCCCGAAATGGCCTCAAATCAAAAAAACAGGGTCGCCAAGAGCTAAAGCCCTTTCCCGCAGCATATACTGCCCTCTTGCTTCACCGCGAAGGGCGTCTCAACCTGAGACAATGCACTCCTGCACTTTCCGGCTGTGCTACCTGCAGAGATCTGCTCCCAAAACAGAAAATGAAAGCAACACTGCTCCTCTTACCAGACCACCGCGAGCTTGGCTTGCTTTCTTGAGCTCCTTACCACGAACAAGGCTCTGATACCATGTCAAGATTGTGGGAGAGAAGGAAGGAGTCTCACTTGTAGCTTTCTTGCTTGCACAATGGGGGAAGACACACAAAGATGGAGGCTGAAAACTGTTTTTCTCTTCTTAGTTGTGTAAGCCAAAAAGAACTCTCTTACAAAGAAATAGAAGAACCCTATATGGGTCTCAAAACCAAACTCAACTAACTAAGGTGGCATACTAACTGAGCCACGAACTAGAGTAGATAAGGATAGCTATCATGTAGCTATTATTCATCGGCGGTGTACCAACCGCGTTTGCAACTGACAAGTCGGTGACATAAGTACTCAATGGTCACCCTAGCGTATCACGAGTGGAGCTCGATATCTCAACATACAGGGCACACCAATGGCTGCATGTGAGGTAGCTTGGTTGCATAAGCTACTTTATGATATGCATCAGCCTACAGATGGGCCAGTTGTCATTTATCGTGACAATATGAGCAGTATACACTTGGCAAATAACCCAGTCTATCATGCTAGAACAAAGCACATTGAGGTGCATTATCACTATGTGTGGAAGAGGGTTTTACTAGGTCTTATTGATCTAGTTTATGTCAGCACAAAGGATCAGGTAGCTGACATATTTACGAAGGCATTGGGCACAAAGAAGCTGCGCAAGTTCAGAGACTTGCTTGGTGTGTAGGAATTGGATTGAGCTCGAGGGGGAGTGTTGAGATATCGAGCTCCACTCGTGATATGCCAGGGTGACCGTTGTGCATTTATGTCACCGACTTGTCAGTTGTAGATGCGGTTGGTACACCGCCCATGAATAATAGCTAGATGACAGCTATCCTTATCTACTCTAGTTCGTGGCTCAGTTAGTATGCCAGCTTAGTTAGTTGTCTTTGGTTTGAGACCCATATATAGGGTTCTTCTATTTCTTTGTATGAGAGTTCTTTTGGCTTACACAACTAAGAAGAGGAAAACTGTTTTCAGCCTCCACCTTTGTGTGTATTCCCCCATTGTGCAAGCAAGAAAGCTACAAGTGAGACTCCTTCCTTCTCTCCCACAATCTTGACACATCCTACGTAAAAATTTTGATATAACCTATGCACTCATGTGACCGAAAGCTTCATGCTATGTAGACAAATAGGCACCCTGATCCCGTGTAATCAAGCAAAGAAAAAACTCTAACACACCGTACCCCAGATAATGACCAAACTCAAATAGAATCCAAGACTTGGACCAACAGAATAAAGACAGATGAACAAAACCGATATCTCTGACTTAACAAATCCTAGTCCTCGTAAGCGCATTGCGTAAACCTATAGTGTAGTGAACGTGGATGGGTGAACACTATCGAATTCCTTTTAGCCATTTACAAATTTAGATTGCAGTTCATTATTAATTAACCATTAATGCATAGTGAGTCGATTCTACAATCCAACCCCTACTTAGACTGACTTGATTGACTGGGGGTCTCTAAAAATGCAATTCATTGTTACAACTTACGTGATTTGCGGTGCAAAGTGCATGCATGCGTGACGGCGGGGGTTCATTTTAATTACAAATTAACTGTGTCAGTAGCGTGTGTGCGCGTGCATTGTGGATTTATTTTAGAAAATTATGTGGGTTATTGTGCCATGTGCTCGTGCAATAGCGGGAGTTCATTTTACAATTAGCAGTCGAGTTCCTTTTAAATTAAAAATTAATGAAGTGCATTGTGTTTGTTTGGTGGGTGCAACAGTCGGTTAATTTTATTACAATCACATGTGTGTTACGATGCATGTGAGAGAGGGAAAAAGAAAGAACCAGGTGGTGTGTGGACACGTGCAAGGTCTGAAGTGCAAGTCTTCGTCCAGGCAAGTCAGAAAACAATGCATGTGAGAGAGGGAAAAAGAAAGAACCAGGTGGTGTCTTGACACCCGAAGGTCTGAAGCGCAAGTCCTTGTCCAGGCAAGTCGGAAAACAACTCCACGAATGACCACAGTAGGCGACTAGATAATAGTCGACCTCCTGTCAAAGACGGAAAAAACAAAATGCGCATACCATGATACAAAAAAAAAAGAGTGGGACATATGGAAAATGGATGCAACATGTTACATGTTGATTGAATGTATCAGCGAGCGATTGATGTGTCTGTAAGGCTTATGATTTTGTTTTCTTTTTATGTGAGTTTTGTTTTTTTTTTCTTTTCCTTTCTTTTTGGATTTTGTATTATGGATGGTATTAGGCATAATGTTGGGGAAGTGGGATTAGAAAACATCTTAATGAGTCCTGTGTTGTGATTTTTTGGCCATTTATTTGTGTGTTTTTGTTTTGTTTTGGTTGTTGAATTATTATTATTATTTTAGTTTAGGTGAATTTGGATTTGTATTTTTGGTGATGTGTTTGGATTTATGTATGTTGGTTTTTCCTAAATTGAATTTGGTTGTTTGTGTTTTTGTGTTTTGGTTTTGTTTTATTTTGTTTGGTTTGAAGTGATTTTGTTGTTTTTTCTTTTCTTCTCTTCTTTGTTTTGTTTTGTTTTTTGGTTTGGCAATTGGTAATTTGTAAAAAGCCCAAATAGCAATCCCAAAAATTGGAAATATTAAAAAGATTTTTTTGGATTTTTTTGAAATTTAAACAATAATTTTGACAAATTGTCACAATTTTTAAAGCATGTAAATGGATTGTTCTAAATATTTAATTGTCCACAAGGGTTTTAAAAAATTTTATAGGTTTACATTTAGGAAAAATCATGCAAGAAATTATTAGGAATTTCTTTGAATTTTTTGGTTTTTTTCTAGTAATTTTTTGAATTTAAATGAAATTTTATTGAAATTTCAAAATTTCCACTTTTTTTAAATATTTTTCGGGTTTTTTGTTTATTAAAGGTGGGACAGTGAGGTACATGATAGCAACTATGTATGAACGATAGCTTTGCGGCACGATCGAAATGAGACGCGCGTCCTCGCACATGAACGAGTGATTGAATAGCACACGTACAAACGATCCACGAACAACATGCACGTGCGGTACGTGAACAGTAGCTTCCAGCACAGAAAATCATCCACGAGTCTACGCGTGCGAACAACAACGAAAGAAACTTGCACACACAGAAAATGGCCCACGTGACAGGGGGCCAACAAAGAGGCCCAAAAGAGCGGGATGGCAAGGCACGAACGGGGGCCGGCAGAGGGTTGTTCCTGTGGGAGGTGGGTGTCCGTACACAGGTTGAGGTGTGTTGTGAGGGTTGAAGCGGGTTGTGGTGGGAATGGGGGCATGCGGGGGAGTGTGGTTTGGAGGGGGGAAGGGGGGCCTGAGAGGGATGTGGGAATGGGAGTCTGGGTAACTGGGAGTAAGGGGGGTTAGTGGGAATGGGGTTTAGGGTTAGTGTAATGGGGAGTGGGATTAGGGGTAGTTAGGGTGGGGGGGTTAGTGGTAATTGGGGGGTTAGGGGGTAATTGGAGGGGACGGGCAGGCAGGGAGGGGGAAAGGGTAGGGGGTAGTAAGGGGTGGGAAGCGAGGGTGGGCGGGTAGGATAGGGGGATTAGCGGGTTGCTAGGGCGAGGAGTAGGTAAATGTGACGGCGGGTGCGTGAGCGAAAGCGATGAGGCGGCGACGGCGCTACCTGGTGGGGCGGGTGGCTATGGTTGTGTCTAGATGGTGTGGCGGCGAGGACAGTGGACGGGCGGCCCTGGCGATGAGCGAGCGGTGCATGGAGGAGAAGGGTGGGAGAGGGAGGTGGTGGCGGTGCCGGGGGGAGGGGCTGGAGGGGGAGTGGAAGAAGAAGGCCCATAAGAAGGAGAAGGTGGGGGAGGGGAGGAGATGGAGATGGAGGAGAAGGTGCAGGAGGGATGGGGGTGGAGGAGAAGGTGCGGGAGGGATGGGGGTGGAGGGAGAAAAAGAAGAACACAGGAGAGAGAGAGGGAGAGAGAGAGAGAGGGAAGGTGAGAGAAAGAAATAAAGAAAGAAGGAAGAAGGGAGAGAGAGAAGGAAAGAAGAAGAGAGAGAGGGGAGAAGGGGAAGGGGGGGAACCGTCGGGGAGGAAGGGGGGTGTGAGTAATTTTTGAAATTTAAAAAAAAATCAAAGGGAGGTCCCCCTCGTCCCGCGCACAAGCGTGGGGCGAGGTAAAAAAAACTTGCAGTGGTGGAAGAAAGGGGGGGTCGGGATGGTGACAAGAATGAAAGATGATGTGATGGACATGATGTCATGAGAAAAAATAAAAAAAAAAACAGGCAGTCACGCGCGATGTGAGAGGCACGACAGGTGCAAACAGAAGTAAAACTTCATAAAACCCAAATCGTATGCCAAAACGAAATGCTGTAAAAGGGAAAACTGTGCGGGAAGTCGAGAGGAAGACAACGGAAAAGTGCAATGGGGTGTTTGAGAACAATTCAGGGCGTTCACATAGGAAAAACGCAAAAAGCGGGCTCGAAAACGAGTACGAAAATTAATATCGGAAAATCCATTTGCCAAAATGAAACGTGAGAAAAAGGAAAAATGTGGGAAAGTCATACCGGATAGGCCTATCATGGCAGAATACAGTTCCAATGTAGATAAGATCCATTCATATGGAAAAAACCCAAAAATCGTACCCGAAAAGGGATTCGAAAATTAATATTGAAGGATTCGTGCATCAAAATGAAGGGAAAGAAAAAGGAAAAATGTCAAGAATATATAATCTTCAGGGCTGCCACATCAAATCTTAGTTCGGATGGGGCTAGGAGGCGTCCACATGGAAAAAACAAGAAAATGGAGCTCGAAAATACCAATAAAATTTAATAACAAAAAATCTAGAGGGAAAAACAGGGTGGAGGAAAAAGGATAATTGTGCAAGAAGGGTGGCCACACAAGGCTATCCTGTCAGAATTGAATTCCGAAGAGAATAGGGCAGGTTTACATGGAAAAAGGTCAGAAATATACGTGAAAAAGACACGAAACAACACAAAAATGAATAGCAAACAAACCATACGTCGGAATGAGAGGCGGGTAAAAGGAAAAATATCTAGGGGAAGGCGTAGGATAGGGGTGGCATATCAGATTAGCATTCTGAAACAATAAAGGATCATTCACATGGGAAAAATCTAATTAGTGGGAATTGCTTCAAAAATTAATAATGCAAAAATAGTAAGCCGGAACACAGGGATGTAAAAAGGAAAAGTGTGTCATGCAAAGGGACAAACAAGGCCATAAAGTTAGATCGGGAGCGGGGTGAATGTAAGGGCCGTTCACATAGAAAATGAAAAAAATGACACAATAAAAGCAACTGCAAGGGAAACGACCTCGACGATAAGGGGTATGAGGGTGGGTGGGTGCGGATAGGACCCCATCAGGGCAGAACTAGTACATGGTAGAAACGCATGATTGAGTAATGACATATGCAAGGGGTATGCACAATAGACGCACATGCCCACACTTAAGATCTTATCGATTAGGGTAGATTGATTGACACGGCCTAGGACTTGTCAAAACCGACTGGGCATTGACGTCCCCACACTTAAAATATAACATGCACTAACAAATAGAAAAGTAGGGTTAGGTACACTTGGCCCATTTCGTAGATGGTTGAAGGGAATCGTCGTTGTTGATGCAGGAAGATCAAAGCCATCGTCAGGTGGTAGGAGGGACTAGGGTGCGCCACAAAACACGTCCAGCATAGCAGGGACTATGCAGCAACACCCAGGGAGGTAACTTTATCGGTAGAGTCCATCGATTCAAATGTCGATGACGAAGAATAGAACTCTCAGTGCACGGGCACACAGGAGGATGATAAAACAGTTGCTCGCCCCATGACGCACATCGCTCAATGAATAAGCATGAAATCCCATAACTCATGCTCGGTATAGAATGGAACAAGGAGAAAATGATTAGGAGGGAGTATGCCAGTGTGCACAATTGATGGTGCATTCATGCATTCCACCCATCTGGCATAGGTGCAAGCAAGAAGGCCAAGGAGCCTTATCGTGCAGTGTATAGAGTAGGGTGGCGTGTCTTGTGATGGTGGCAGAGACCCATCCCGTTAGTGTATAGGAAAACAAGAACGTACCATACTCCAATGTCGTAACATCCCTCAACTCGCACCTCTCAATGATTGTTTTGAGGACACACTAGTCACACTCAACCCCCCTCTAACTGACACTCTATTGGAGAATATAGGAGGGTAGCCCGTTCCTTACACCCATTGATGTAAGCCTCACAGTCACTTGTGCAGAGGTTGTATGCCTTGTGCGCATTTGATAGTGCAATTGTGCATCCCACCCTATTCTGGCATACGGTGCAAGAAGGAAGGCCAAGGAGCCTTACAGTTCAATGCACAGGAATAGAACATGCTTTGTGCATTGAGAGGCCCAACCCATGTGTGCAACACTCCATTCGCACATCACACCTCTCATTTGAATTGAACGGAAAGGAATGGTCACTCACCCCACCCTCTGTCTCACACACACGGATAGATAAAATACAGAGGGCAGACCATATTCACATCTCGATCCGGTTAGGATGAAAGCACCCATCACTCAAGGGGTTGTCGATGAAGATCGTTGGTTGGTTGTCGACAAGGTGCCAATGAAGAGGCATACCCAGCGAGCTAGCCAACATATTTGGTACTTGATTTTATCTGTAGAGCATGTGATCTTTGGAAAAGGTAGTTTGTTGTAGGAAATCAGTCATTCGAATGAGAATGCTGATCCAGCACACCAAGGGATGTGGCTCTGGAAAGTTGCATGTGAAAATGTTTGGCTAGTGATTCAATTGTTCTGGACTGCGGGGTGTTGCCACCTTTTCCACAGCCAGCTTCCTATCCAAGAGTGTTTACCACCTTGTCGAGGCATGCTATGACAAGGAATTGCTTCCTTTTCTCCCATAGCAGTTTATTTGTTTGTTTTTTCTTTTTATCTTTTTTTAAATAAAGAGAATGGTAGAAATACTATGTGGCAGGAGGATCATCCACATTACCACTACTAGATCAGACGAGAGGAGAACATAATAAGGATGGGAGGTATCTAGGAGGGGCAAGCAGAACGAGACCGCCTCATGAGGAATATCATAAGGGCTATCATGATCACGAAGAGAAGGACAATGCAATGCCCAAAAGGAGAAGGGTGGGTCGACTGTGATTGTCAAGATCCCCAAGGAGGAAAGTACTTCTTCAAGTGATAGCCATTGATAAAAAAGGAATCCTTAGAAGCGTCGAAGGCTTGCACTTCGACATAACCATTAGGATTGATAGTAAGTACCTTATAGGGACCCATCTAGCATTGTTGAAGCTTTCCAAGAAACTTGCCAAATTGGAATCATAAACTAGGACAAGATCACCTTCTTTGAACTCCTTATGCTTGATGAAGCTGTCATTATAGGCCTTGCATCACGAGTGGTTTCCACGCACTGCAGGGCTATCTACCGGATCTCATCCAAATATTCCAAATGCAAAAGGCGGCAATGGAGAGACTCATCATCTCCGAGATGTTCTTTAACTGCCACTCGCAAAGAGGGCAACTCCAGCTTAACAGGGAAGACGGCTTCTATGCCATACACCAATTGGAAAGGAGTTTGTCTTGTAGATGCCTTATAAGAGGTTTTGTATGCCTAGAGGGCCTCTGTAAGTCGATCATCCCAATCATAGTGATGTGTGGCGATCATCCTGGTCAGGATCGAGCACAGGATGCAATTGGTGACTTCAACTTGGCCGTTGGCTCTGGGATAATAGGGGGTGGACTTGCGATGGTAGATCCTATAGAGTTCTGTCAAGTCTTCCATGATCTTGTTAAGGAAATGAGTATCTCAGTCACTTACGAGCTCTAGGGGACTTCCAAAACGGGTGAGTATATTCTTGTACATGAATAGGGCTACACTATTTCCATCATCCCGCTTCAAAGCTTTAGCTTCACACCACTTGGCGACATAATCCGTACATACTAGGATGTATCTTATCTACTTCCATCTGGTGGACAGACCAATGGGACCCATGAAATCAATCCCCCACTTCTCAAATAGTTTTAAGGGAAGGATAGGTTGCAGTGGCATGGAATTGGTATTGGTGGGTTTCCCCATTCGTTGACAAGCATTACATCTCTTACAATAGTCATAAACATCCTTGTGGAGGGCCACCAATATCCTGCAAGCAAAGCCTTTCTAGGTGTCACTTCTCTTGGAAATTGTCCACCACATGGCTCATCATGGCATGCTTTCAATACTATGCCGATTTCATCTCCTACAACACATCTTTGGAACACTTCATCTTTTCCTTTCTTTTAGAGTGCACCGCCTAGCAAGGTGTAGGGGGCTGATTCCAACAGAAGCTTCTTCTTCTCATGGATCAAGATGTCAGGGGGATACTATTGAGTTGCCAGGAGGTTGGCTATGTTTGCGTACCATGGGGTAATTGTTTTGACTAGAAACAAGGAAGCATTAGGGAGGTCCAGATCATCCTATTCCTCTTTTGCAATTTGAGGGATCTGTGAAAGATGATTGACTAGGATATGGAAATGGCCAGGCTTAGTGACCACTTCAAAATTAAACTCCTAGAATAGGAGCAACCATCTCATCATTCGTCCTTTGACATCTACTTTCTTCATCAGGAAGGACATGGCTTCATGGTCCACGTAGAGCTTGAAATGCGTTGACAGTAGATAGTGTTGAAACTTCTCCAATGCAAATATCATTGCTGAGCATTCAAGCTCTGGCACTATGTAGTTTCGCTCTCTGTCGGTTACTTTCCAACTTGCATAATAGATTGGTTGATCCAACTTGGAAGAACCCTTCTGGCATAATACAATGCCTAACCCTTCGACTGATGCATTCGTGTGAACATGGAACTCCTTTGTCCAGTCAGGAGGCTGTAGGATGGGTGCTCTGATTGTTGAGATATCGAGCTTCACTCGTGATATGCCAGGGTGACCGTTGTGCATTTATGTCACCGACTTGTCAGTTGTAGATGCGGTTGGTACACCGCCCATGAATAATAGCTAGATGACAACTATCCTTATCTACTCTAGTTCGTGGCTCAGTTAGTATGCCACCTTAGTTAGTTGAGTTTGGTTTGAGACCCATATATAGGGTTCTTCTATTTCTATGTACTTGAGTTCTTTTTGGCTTACACAACTAAGAAGAGAAAAACAGTTTTCAGCCTCCACCTGTGTGTGTATTCCCCCATTGTGCAAGCAAGAAAGCTACAAGTGAGACTCCTTCCTTCTCTCCCACAATCTTGACATGGTATCAGAGCCTTGTTCGTGGTAAGGAGCTCAAGAAAGCAAACCAAGTTCGCGGTGTTCTGGTAAGAGGACCAGTGTTGCTTGCATTTTCTGTTTTGGGAGCAAGTCTTTGCAGGTAGCACAGCCGAAAAGTGCAAGAGTGCATTGTCTCAGATTGAGATGCCCTTCGCGGTGTAGCAAGAGGGCAGTATATGGTGTGGGAGAGGGCTTTAGCCCCGATTTGCCCTTTTTTTCTGATTTGAGGCCATTTGGGGACCTGTTTTGGAGGTGGAAGTTTTCCGCAAGTACTCAGGAAAAGGCCCTATTTTTTGCTGTGCGACCACTGTTCTATAGGTCAGTGAAAAGTTACTGTAGAAATTGCATCGTATGCCTGTGCACAGAGACATTGGGAGTTACAGAATCATCCTTGTTGCCTGTTGATGAAAAATCGTCACTAAAAAGTGACTGTGTGGTCAAATACCACTTTCATCAGTTTTGTAGATTTGCCCTTGTGAGGCTGAAGCTGTGCTTTTTGCAGTGACAGAATTTTTTGCAATGTTCTGTAATGGCGTCTAATTCTCTTTCACAGATTGTCACTGAAAAGCTTGACAAGAACAAATTCCAAGCATGGAAGTTTAGAATGACGAATTTCCTTATGGGAAAATGATATTGGGAATTCGTTGCAGGAAATGAAGAAGAACCAATTCTTCCTGATGTTCCCAATCAACAACAAATACAGGCATTTAAAGCATGGCATGAGAGAGCCAGGAAAGTTATGTACTGGCTGTCTATCAGCATTTCAGACTCTATGATTGTGCATATTCAAGATGCAAGTACACCAAAGGAGGCATGGGATACTTTGTCAAAAATTTATAGCACAAATACGCAAGCCAGGAAAACGCAGCTCAAGCAAGAGTTGCACAATGTGCAAAGAGAAAGTATGAGCATCAATGTCTACCACATGAAGGTGAAGAAGATTGCAAATGCACTTGCTTCCATTGGGTCGCCAGTGGAAGATGATGATTTAGTTTCTGTGACCTTGAATGGTTTAGGAAAGGATTATGCACAGTTTCGAACATCCATTTCCGTCAGTGAAAGATTTCCTGATTTTGAGGAGTTGATTGCTCTTCTAATTTCTGAGGAGCAGAGAAATGGTGGTGCATCTTCTTCAGGAGGAACTTCAAAAGAAGCTGTCTTCTACTCAAATGCTGGAAGAGGTAGAGGCAGAGGTAGAGGAGGCCGATCTGGAGGCCGTGGTAGAAATCAGAATATGCAGCAAACTCAAGAAAACCAGTCCTATGGAGGAGGACGTGGTAACTCTAGAGGCAGGGGGAGCTAAAGAGGTCGTGGTGGATAGCAAAGAGGCCAAAATGCAAACAGCAATGTTGAATGCTACTACTGTGGTAAAATGGGTCATATGGCTAAAGACTCCTATAAAAAGCAGAATGACATCATGAATGGGAAATTGCAACAAGGGAATTATGCATCTTCTAGTAGACAGGGTGATGACAGAAATGAGCATTTGTTTATGGTGCAGCACATGAACAATTCTGTGACAAGTGCAGAAGAAAGCAACGATGTGTGGTATGTTGACTCAGGTGCATCAAACCACATGACAGGTCATGCAGAATGGATGGAGGATGCAAAGGAAAATGGAAAAACCAGGATTTGTGGAGACTGGTGATGATACTGCACATCCTATTGTGAAGATTGGAAAATTTCCTTTGTTTATGCAGGATGGGAAAAAGAAATACTTGTCGGATGTATTTCATGTCCCGAATATCACCAAGAATCTGGTTTCTGTTGGTCAAATGGTTGAGTAGGGCTTGCATGTCAGATTTAATCCTCATGGATGCTTTGTTGAGGATATGAAAAATAAAGGTCGTTTAATAGCAAAAGGAAAGAAGAAGGGCAGAATGTTTACGTTGGATGCAGACATGTCTGAATTGAGTGCAACAATGTTTGCACATGGGACCAGTGTAGTTGTAGATATTGATATCTGGCATAAACACATTGGTCATGTTAATATACAGCGACTTAAATCAATGTAGGCCCAAAATATTGTTGCAGGATTGCCTAAATTCAAGGTTGCAGAAATGCATAAGGTATGTGAAGCCTGTCAGTTTGGAAAACAGGCAAGGAAACCATTTCCTAGACATGTTCAAGAGAGTAAGAAGCCATTGGAATTAATCCACTTTGATGTGTGGACTACTAAAGCTACATCTCTTGGAGGCTGTCATTATTTTGTCACTTTTATTGATGACTATAGCAGAAAAGTTTGGGTGTATTTTATGAAAAAGAAAAGCGAAGTTTTTGGGCATTTCAAAACTCTTAAAGCTATGGTTGAAAAAGAAACAGGCGTGCAAATAAAATGCCTAAGGTCAGATGGAGGGGGAGAGTACCTCTCAAATGAGTTTGCAAGGTTCTTGCAGAAGCATGGCATAAAGCAGCAATATTCATGTAGTCATACCCCACAGCAAAATGGAATTGCAGAAAGAAAAAACAGGCATATTGGAGAGGTATCTCGTGCCATGCTCAATGAAAAAGACCTGACAGATTTTTACAAGGCTGAGGCAATTGCTACAGCAGTCTACATAATGAACAGGACTCCCACTGGAGCAATACATGGCATGACTCCAGAGGAGAGGTATACTGGTAGGAAACCAGATATTTCTCATTTGAAAATCTTTGGTTGCATTGCCTATGTTCATGTGCCAGATGAGTTGAGATCCAAGTTGGATCCAAAAGCTGAGAAGTGCATCTCTATTGGTTACTCTCTGCAGCAAAAAGGGTATAGATGCTATAACCCTTCTACTCGTAAGTTTACAGTGAGCAGAGATGTTGTTTTTGATGAGAGGAGTAGCTGGTATAAACCAGTAAATGTGATTGATAATGTAGATGCAAAAAATGGTAATGCTGCACAGAATTCACAGCAGCAGTCACAGGATATTAGTGGACCTGGAGCGTCCTCTAGCAGTGGTCCACATTCTTCGCCATGGACAGGCAGATTGAGATCAAGAGAATCTTCTCAAAGCAATGTAGATAGTGGTATGCACGTATTACGAAAAGGAAAAGAGAAGTTAGATCAGCCCATGTTTGATGTGAATGCAGGTCACTCTTATGTGGATGGTGAATCCAGTGGCTCAGAACAGAGCATTGATGATGAGTTGGGTATTCCTTCTATTGTTACACCTAGAGTTAGGAAGACTAGGGATGTTTTGAGAGCACCTGGGAGTGAACCTACTTTGCGCAGGTCTACCAGAGCTAGGTATCCTGTGGATAGGCTGAAATATGATGGATTTACAGCCATTCACTTTGCCTATATGGTCAAGGTGATACAGGAACCAGAACCCACTTCTTTTGAGCAAGCCATGGGAAAAGAAAAATGGGTGAAAGCCATGGATGAAGAAATGGATGCCTTGGAAGCAAATGCTACATGGGAATTGGTACCTTTGCCTAAAGATAAGAATGCAATTGGTTGTAAGTGGGTTTATAAGGTGAAGCACAATGCAGATGGTTCTGTGAACAGATACAAGGCAAGATTAGTAGTCAAGGGGTATGGACAAATATATGGCATTGATTATGAAGAAACATTCAGTCCAGTTCCAAGGATGGCAACCGTAAGAGCAGTCATTGCTATGGTTGCATCAAAGGAATGGTCTTTACATCAGATGGATGTAAAGAATGCCTTCTTGCATGGTGATTTGCAAGAAGAGGTATATATGGAGCAACCACCAGGTTATGTGCATGTTGTTCATCTTGAGTTTGTTTGTAGGTTGAAGAAATCCTTGTATGGCTTGAAGCAAGCACCTAGAGCATGGTCTGACAAGATAGGACAGTATCTTGTCACTATTAGCTTTCAGATTTCCAAGGCAGATTTCTTACTTTATGTGAGAAAAACAGAGAAAGATATTATGCTACTTGTCATTTATGTTGATGATTTGATTATGACACGTGACAGTGATGAAGATATCCTTCATGTGAAAATCCTATTGAAGCAAAAGTTTGAGATGAAGGATTTGGGAGAGCTGCGTTATTTCTTGGGCATTGAGGTGATTAGATCACCAAGTGGGATACGGCTCTTGCAGAGGCAGTATGGATTGGACATGCTATCCAAATATGGGATGACAGGCTGTAAGCCTATTTCAGTTCCTTTGGAGTAGAATGTGAAGCTGAGCGCAGATGCAGGTGAGCTTCTGGAAGACCCTACTATGTACAGACGCATAGTAGGAAGTTTGATTTATATGACTATTACCAGGCTAGATTTGAGCTATGCTATTGGATTGGTAAGTCAGTTTATGTAGGCTCCAAGGAAACCGCATTTGGATGCGGCTAGACGCATACTCAGGTATGTGAAGTCCACATTGCAGTATGGACTACTTTATGAGACTCGGGTTCAGATACAGTTGTATGGATACACTGATGCTGATTGGGCTGGTAGTATTTCTGATAGATGATCTACCAGTGGATATGTGTTCTCTTTTGGGAGTGCTGTAGTCACTTGGAGCACCAAGAAACAGCCTACAGTTGCCTTCTCAAGCACAGAGGCTGAGTACAAGGGTGCAACAATGGCTGCATGTGAGGTAGCTTGGTTGCATAAGCTACTTTATGATATGCATCAGCCTACAAATGGGCTAGTTGTCATTTATTGTGACAACATGAGTAGTATACACTTGGCAAATAACCCAGTCTATCATGCTAGAACAAACACATTGAGGTGCATTATCACTATGTATGGGAGAGGGTTTTACTAGGTCTTATTGATCTAGTTTATGTCAGCACAGAGGATCAGGTAGCTGACATATTCACAAAGGCATTGGGCGCAGAGAAGTTGCGCAAGTTGAGAGACCTGCTTGGTGTGCAGGAATTGGGATTGATCTTGAGGGGGAGTGTTGAGATATCGAGCTCCACTCGTGATATGCTAGGGTGACCGTTGTGCATTTATGTCACCGACTTGTCAGTTGTAGATGCGGTTGGTACACCGCCCATGAATAATAGCTAGATGATAGCTATCCTTATCTACTCTAGTTCGTGGCTCAGTTAGTATGCCACCTTAGTTAGTTGAGTTTGGTTTGAGACCCATATATAGGGTTCTTCGATTTCTATGTACTTGAGTTCTTTTTGGCTTACACAACTAAGAAGAGCAAAATTGTTTTCAGCCTCCACCTGTGTGTGTATTCCCCCATTGTGCAAGAAAGAAAGCTACAAGTGAGACTCCTTCCTTGTCTCGCACAATGTTGACATGATGAGGCACTGTTTTAGGGTATTAAAGGCTTTTTCATAGTCATCAGTCCAAAGGAAATCTGCATCTATTCTTAGGAGCTTGTGTAGAGGGGCTGCCTTGGTTGCAAAATGTGCAATAAATCTTATGTGGCACATGGCCAAGAAATCCTCTCAATTGCTTGAGGTTTGTTGGTGCTGTCAAGGTGGCAATCTTCTCAATCTTCTCTAGGTCTATTGCCATCCCTTTTGCAGAGACAATATGGCCTAGAAGAACTCCTAAAGAGATGCCAAAAACACATTTGTTGGGGTTGAGAGAAATCCCATACTCTTGGCATCTGTCAAAACATTGCTCTAGGTGTCCCCAATGCTCCCGGCTTAGGCTATAGACACAAAAGTCATTGAGATACACCTCAATGAAATCATGTAGATGGTTTTGGAAGACAGCCATCGTTACTCATTGGAAGGTAGCAAAAGCATTACAGAGCCCAAACGGCATCACTTTGTAAGCATATGTTCCCCATTCTGTTCTAAAGGCTGTTTTGGATTGGTTGTCTTCTACGATTTGGACTTGGTTATATCCACTGAATCCATCCAAGAGGGAATACAGCTCATGGCCGACCACTGTGTCCAATAGTTGGTTTGTAAAAGGGATAGGGAAATGATCCTTCTTTGTTTTGGAGTTTAGCTTTCGAAATTCCACACATATTTGAAGTTTTCGGTTCTTCTTGGGTACAACCACAATGGGCAAGACCCATTCACTGTTAGCCACGTGATGGGACCAAAAATGGGCCTGCACTGGCTATGACACTAGCTAGACCTCATACATACAACAGACACCTTCGCCACCACCCGGCCTTGCGGTCTAGGAGTGTATGTAATAACTAAATGCACACTAGGTACTTCTAATATTACGTCTGTAGCTGGATAAGAGTCTAATGACACCTTCCCCCAAACCCCTCAAAGGGGATATCCCACGCATATTGGCAATAAGCGCCATGTATCACACACACGAAGGAGGCACCCCACCAACTGATTGCCGTTGCCCCATTGCAGCTCTCCTACATCTTGGGGATTGGCCCCTAGATGCACTATTTTACATATAAACATATTCGCACAAGACTCCTCTCTTTGTCAACGAGATCTAGGAGATACCATGTTTCTTACCAATAATGTTCCCCGAGAAACGAATGGCTAACCTACAACAAGGGGAATCTCACCCTCTCAAGCGTGGGTCAACTATAATTCAAACAATTGCTATGCATTTCTAGGTGTTAATACCACATGTATGATCAATGCAATAGTGGATGTCTCATCGTGCACAAACAGTTGTGTTCCAAAATCAACCTATGTGCTAGTGCACAAACAATCTTTCCATGAATTCCAACTAGTATGCATGTGCTTCGTTGCAAGAATCAACACCAAGGCAAA
The DNA here is from genome assembly GCF_053477565.2 of Lygodium microphyllum. NCBI lineage: Eukaryota > Viridiplantae > Streptophyta > Polypodiopsida > Schizaeales > Lygodiaceae > Lygodium > Lygodium microphyllum. The sequence goes on along the minus strand of NC_141158.1, from coordinate 14,366,495 downwards.
CCTTGTGCTACTAGATCCCTAATTTCTAAATAACCCATTTCCTAAATGCTATGCATAGAAAAAAAATCAGAATTTGTATTATTTCAACCCTCAAACTATTGCACAAAATTCTACTCCCCCTCACTGTTTAAGTTTTGCTTCGTTGCATAGGTGTATAGAGGTTTTTTTGTCATGATTTAGTGTATAAAGGGCAATAAATCACACACTGTAACAAAAAGATAGGGCAAACTCCCCACAAAATTCAAGAAATTAGGGGCCCCCAAAAGGCACACCACTTGGGCTCTGAAGTCCATTTTCACTTGGCCCACTTTGGCCTTGGCCTCCCGGGCACTCCTAATTGATCATCCGATCTCCAATTCAGCCATTGAAAAATCCTGGGCATTCGTCTTGAAGTCCCCCACTATCGAGCATCTCCCAGGGTCTCATCTAACATACTAAAAATTTATAAAAATTCACTGAACACCATCTAGTGGCTCTTTTAAGCACTTTTTGGGCCTTGCCGCTTAAAATCGTACTGATTGCAACTATTGCCTTCAACGAAGTCTATTTTTTCCCTAAACTTCAGATTTTTTGGCTATTTTTAAGCAGTTCTCGGTGTCGAAAATCATTTTTCATTGGCGACCACGGGATAGTGTGACTCAGCCGACCGAATCATCCCACGAACAGATCTGCTGAAAAACAACCAAAAAGAGTATCAAGCTGATACAAAATATAGGCAACAAAACACATCACAACTCTCATCCTACCCCTGCCAAAACTAAGGCATGAAATCCACAAGGAGTAGGCCTAGCATATCTGATAAGAGGCCAGAGCTAGTCACTGACGTGCTGCTCCAACACAGCCAAGCTAAAAAGAACTATCAAAGAGATCATCCTAAGTGGTGGTCTAAACTACCTACCTAAGGACAACTTAACTAGGAGCTCTTACTAGGTGAGGACTCCTATAGCTTGATCCACATATATTATTTGTTAGCATATTGGTCCTTTAACCTCTTATTTTCCATACTCGGGCGTGTAAAAGGAGGGAATTGAGCGTAGTGACCCAAGGAGAACAGGGCATCGGCCTTAGGTCCTGTCTTGGTACCCAAGAACCTACCAAGCCCTCATGAGGCGACACTTAATCCATTTCTCATACTCACTTTTATTTTCGCTTCAACCTTTCTTTATTCTTTGCTTTTCAGCTAGTTGCCACCCCTAGGAAGACAAGGCATCAGCCATGGGTCTTGTCTCGTGCCCAGGAACCTACTAGGCCTTCGCAAGGCGATAAACAACCGCTCAAAGTTTTTTCTTTTTTCTCTTTTTTATTGCTTTAGGGGTTAGAAGCCCTTTTTACACACCTCCATATATTCATATAATTCCATTCAAATATTTAGGGTTTTTTCTTTTGGGCATTTTTAGTAGGCCTTTCTAACAGCCTTACACTAACATGACCTCCTAGATCAATTGCCTAGTAGGTCAGCAGAATAGGATCACTAGAACTTCCATTGAAAAGAGATCTTTCAGTGCCTGACAATGCCTTTGCAGGAGGCAATGACTACTCAGACCTCCCACAGACATACCAAACCTAAACCTGGGACTTCATGCCTCGATTGCCGATCCCCAACAAACAAAAAGAAAGTAACCCTCACGGACATATGTATCATTAATTTCTTAAGGGAAAAAAACTTCGAAAAGGGGATGAAACCACCCGGAATGGCCACAAGAAGCTCCTCCGCTCCCTCTAGCGACTTTGTCAACCTATATAATGTAATCACTAAAACAAAAACCCATTAAACATACCTGCACCAAATAGACATAGGGCCCTCTTGGCCTAAAGGAATAGCACATTTTTATTGCAAACTAACTGACCCTCTTGGCCTAAAGAAATCAAACATTAAACCCTTAAAACAACTGGCTCTCTTGGCTTGAAGAAATTAATCAAACCAACTCATATAGATCCCTCCTTGGAAGAAGGCATATACACAAAAATACGCTCTATTCCAAGGGGGAAAATAGGGCTCTCAGCCCTAAACTAAATGCATCAAGTTGGACCCATACCTCTAGCATATATAGCAAGAGGCGTAGACATAACATGTCGTCGAATCAACCTGTGGGTCCAGGATTATAGTGGTAGATGTGTCTCAGCTACTCTTCACATTACCCATATCAACCATCGCCTGACATATAACACGTGGTCTGATAACATTCCCCACAAGTGACCATGTCTAGTCTCATTATCAATAACAACATCCGGACTAGGACCATAGTTGAAGAAGAGGTCATCTTTATAAGAAAAATTGGCTAATGAATCCACAAACTGATTCCAATAACATGGAATTAGTTGAAGAGAGACGCTCTCAAATTCATCAAGTAAACACAATATTAGGGAGTTTGGGAATCTCCCAATTCCCATTTTTTGAATACTAAAAAGGTGGCACCCAGATAACATGCCCATAAGTTTCTTAAAACCATATGACATGACCTATCATTAGAAAGCACTTGAAAAATGGAATCTATTGAGCTATAGAGTGCTCCATTTGGAGTTATAGTGTTCAAGTTATGACAAATCAAAAGATTTGATCACGTGTCCCAAACTTATGGAAAATTCCCATATTCCCTAATATGGTGTTAAGTAGGGTTATAGCAGTTTGATGATACATACGAAGGATGGGATTCCAGACTGTATATGTCCCATTGAGTTGATTCAAGATCAGTTGGGAATCCCCTTTTACTAACAACTGTCGAATACCACCTTTCTTGGCAATATTCAGTCCCATAATCAAGGCTTTATACTCCACCATGTTGTTAGTGAATCCTACCCTGAGATAAGTAGCTAATTTCATTGTAACTCTACGTCAGGGATCTCGGATAACTACTCCAAGACTCCCTTTTTTATTAGGGCCCTTGGATGCCCCATCAAAATATAATGTGTATCTCCACAATGGGTTTACAGAGCCAGCCATCCAGAACTCCCATATGCATAATTATGATAGTCAAAATTCAACATATTTAGCAAATGAACTGACGGCTCCATCCCACCTTCCTCATTAAAGACTACATGGACTCTCGTCAAAATCTGCAAACAATGATGACAAAATTATTTCCAAGAAAGCTAGAGCCCAAATGGGACGGTCCTTATAGGATTGTCAGGATCGGGAAGAATAAATCCACAACATTATTGGCAGATCTTGAGGGTGTGGAGTTTAAGAATAAGGTTAATCTTAATAAGATTAAACCTTATAATTTCTGACTGTGCTAATGACATAAGTGTCTTGCAGGTCTATGCGTGATTGATCAGACATCTGCAAGGAAACAATGATAGAGGTTGATGGGTCGATTGATTCCTTATTCGGAGCAACCATATCTAGTCCTTTCTTAAAAGTATATTTATTTGCTTTTAGGTCATGGAGCTGCTTCATCCGATGCTTGGTCACCTCCTGATGTAGCAAGCTCTGCAATTTAATCTCATCAAGGTGTGCCAGAGTCGTAAAGCGCTCTAAGAGGGCATTCTCGTCACCCAAAGAATGATTGATTGTGAATTTTATCGTCAGCAAATCAATCTCTAGAGGTAGGACACACTTCTCTCCATATACTAGCTTGAATGGGGTGTGACCAGTAGCTTGTTTGAACGTCGTGTTATATGCCCATACTGCCACATATAATTTGGTATCCTAGTCCCATTTCTTTTTGGAGACCATCTTGGCTAGGATACCCACAAGTTGCTTATTTGTACTTTCAACTTGTCCATTTGCTTGCGGATTATAGGGGGTCATCTTATTATGCTTGATTTTCCATGCTTCCGTCAGGCTTTTAATCACCTTGTTCAAAAATGGGTTCCACGGTCCGATACTATTTCTTTTGGCAAACCAAATAGACATACAATTTGCTCTAATAGGAAACTGGTGGTTTCCTTTGTATCGTCTTTCCATGTTGCATGTGCTTTTGATCACTTAGTAAAATAATCAGTCGCTACAATAATATATCTTTTCTGTGTAGTGAATGACGGAGTAATATGGCCCACAAAGTCGATCCCCCACTTCTCGAATGGAAGGATCACCATAATAGGAGTGAGTGGTCGCTTCCTATTCTCTCGGCTATCATGTCGTTGACAAATGTCACATCTTTTAACGTACTCAAATGCATCGTGGAAAATGGCCGGCCACCAATATCCTGCCCTCAAGGCTTTTTGCGCAATTAGCCGCCCAACAAAATGACCTCCGCAAGTAGAGTCATGGCATTCTTCTAACATGAAAGGGATCTCGTCAAGCATTACACATCGGCGATAGATATCGTCTACCCCGTGCCGATACAATGTGCCTGCAATTATTGTGAATTTTAAAGCCTGCTGCTTAATCTTTCACTTTTCTGACTTCGATAGACTAGCTTCCAGTCTCTCCTATCGACAAATAATGCGTTATCGCCGCATACTAGGAGGGAATAGATGCGATGTCAATCTTGAACAATGAGTCCCAGTCACTACCTTCAGCCAAAGCTTCCTTTGGCTCCCCAAAGTCCACAAAGCACTCTATGATACCCTGCAACCTGGGTGCCTTGCTCTTAACCTCATAGTAAAACTCCTGCAAATCGATTAACCACTTTGCCAAACGGTTGGGCGGTTGTAGCTTATTCATCAGTAGTCGTAGCCCTTCCGCCTTTGTATAAAGAACAACCTTCTCATAAAGGATGTAATTCCTAAACTTTTTAACTGCAAAGACCATCTCAAGGCACAACTTTTCCATATAAGTATAATTAACTTCAGATACACCCAGCTTCCGACTAGCAAAAGCAATCGGGTGATACCACTTCTCTTACCACATCTGCGCTAAACAGCAACTAATGCTATGCATGGTGGCTGCTAAAAAGATATATGAAAATTTTCCCTTCTTTGGTTCTTTCAGCACAGGTGCTCTTACAAGTTCCTGCTTGACATCCTTGAAATCCACCTTATAAGGGTCACTCCACATAAACAAACAGTTGAAGGATAACAGATTTGTCGATGGCAACGTTCTTTCTGCCAATGCGTTTATGAACCGTTGATAATATCCAACTGATGACAGAAAGTTGTGGACTTCTTGGGGGGTACGTGGTGGACTCATGGCTACTATAGCTTTGATTTTTTCAAGATCTGTCATAATCCCTACCGAGCTAACTACAAGGCCCAGCAGGAGCCCATAAGGTACGCCAAAAATGCACTTCCTCGGACTAAGAGCTATGCAAAATTGTCTGCATTGCTAAAAAAATCTCATAGAATAATGAATTGCCTTTCTCTCATGGTGGCTGCCCCTAAATCATCAATAAGTACCTTTAGCTCCTCAGGAGAAATGTCACCAAAGGTCTTGTCAGTAGTTCATTGCCAAGAACCAGATGCATTGCATAGATCAAATGCCATCATATGATGCACAAAGGTCTCGAAGGCTATTATGAACATCGTTTTAAGCTTATCCTCTTCTACAATTGCCATCTAATTATAGCCTACAAAATAGTCCATGAATGAATATATCTCCCTACCTGCCAATTGATCGAGAATCTAGTCGATAAAGGGCAGTGGGTAATAATCCTTAACTGCTTGCTTATTCAACTCTCGAAAGTCCACACACAGCCCGATTTGATTATTTTTCTTCTTCCTGATCACAACTGGTGAACACCATTCAGTGTGTTGCATAGGGAAGATCAAACCCGCTTTTCGTAATTTCTATAACTCCTTGAACAACCCATCCCGCAACTCAAATGGCATACGTTTGACTTTCTGTCGCACACGACAGCTTCTTTCCTTCAACGGAATTGTATGGACAGTGAGGCTGGGAGGAATGCCCCTAAGTTCATCATAACTCCAAGCGAAAATATCACAAAAATCTTGGATTAGAGTGACATAATCCTCCCGTTTCTCCCCACTAAGCATAGACCCTAGCTTTATTGGCCACTCATCGTTTAGCATACCAAGGTCTAGCTCAATAACATCTATGTCCCTTATTCTATCTTGAGCTTCTAATGGCTCGTTTAGCGTTACTTGATAGAAATCTTCTGTGGTTGATCCCTCTTTGGATTCATCAGTCGACAACGTCTCACTTTCAAACACATCTTCCATTGTCTCTAACTCTGTAGAAGACAATGGAGCTCGCTCACTTTGAGGTGATTCAGGATATGCATTGACTACCACACGTCTAGCACCTCTGCCAAATATCAATCTACCAGTAGGTATATCTACTTGACAATCTGATTGTACAATCCAAGGTCGACCAAGCAATACTTGGTAACTCAAACGCCTTGCAAATTGGATCACCCTAAAGTCCAATAGGCATTCTATGTTGGAAACTATCATGTGGACTTTAGTAATGCAGCCCTTTGACTGTCTCAGACTATCATCAGCCATTCTAAGGATTGTGGAGACATCTTTTTGAATTGCAAGACCCAACCTCTCCATCAATTCAAAACTCATAATATTAACCAAGGATCCTATGTCAATGATAGCACTCTCCACTAGAATCCCATCAACATAGGCTGCAACCCTTGGGCAATGCTTTTCGGCATGTTCAAACTAGTCATCCCCTACCCGCGCTATTCCCAAGGGTCCTACGATATACCCCATACGCAAGATCTTTTTAAATTCTTTGCATACTCCTGGTGATAGCTTGATTATCTGCAAGAGTTTCAGTCTGGTTTAACATCGCAAAGGGAGCTAGCTAAATCAAATTCGTGATAATTCGCTAAAGCTTGCTTCTCATGCCAAACCATCCGTTTTCTCGACACCTCTTAATCTCTCTTGGTGTCAACCTTACTCTCTATGGGCTTCAGAGGTCCCCCTTCCTTATCAAGATTTAGAACTTGCGTTTCTTTATCATCCTGCCTAGGGTTTTCATCGACAGGTTTTACATTGTCTTTGTCGTCTTCTCTATGTTTTTGGCCTCTTGTTATGGCACGTAGGCTAGAAGCTTCAGTGCCATTAACCTGCACAGCCTCGATGAGGCTCACCCACTGTCACCTAGCAGTTCCTCGATAGTAGCCTTACCCATTTGGAGTATTTGTTTTGGCCCATGATCTTGCTGAAAATTGTTTCCTTGTGCACAATGATTAACAGGCCCTAGTTGCCGACTGCCTTGTTGGAGGGAATTGATCTTGCTCCAATAGATGGCTGCTAAATGGCCCAGACTTCCCGCAAATGTCACACGACATTTGGGCAATTACATGGATAATGTTGCCCACCACAGCATTTGCAGCTGAATCTAGAGGGTGGGCCCTCTTCGGGGAATCAATTCCCTATCATATTTTATTGTTTCTTTAAGAAATTAATGTCAACGGCTATTTGCCAATATTGTTTAGAGAACATATCCATGTAGTGCTTCATCATGTCCTTAACTTCGCTAAGGGCATTTGACAAACTCGACTTATAACCCTGATCATCTACCTGTCGGTCCCTTGGCCACACAATTTGATTAGGCATTGGTTGCGTTGGTTGCTGACCCACAGGAACGACGTTAGGGTTCACTACTTGGCTTTCCACATTTGGAGGCACGTGACTAGCCATAGGCATAGTCACACTAGGCGGAGCTGGCAATAAAGGCACATTCAGCACCATGGTTCCTCTCCCGTTAGGGTTGGCCATCCCCATTCCTTGGCTTCCACTGCCATTGATCAATTGCAAATTATTTCTTGATGCTAGATCCATATTGGGATTGATTCGAGAAGCATAGGCTGCTTGCAGATACGGGACTCTATTTCTTGCGCTCATCTAATGGTAGTGTCTATATCTACTAAGGTGACACTACTCAGTTGCACCTCGATATTAAAATCAAGAGCATGCAAGAAGTATTGTAACTGGGCAATGGGTGGAATATGGATAGAGGCATCCAATTTACAGAAAACCTCTTTGATCTTCTTGGCATACACTCGTATATCTTCATGTGGTTCTTGGCGTGTCGAATTCAACACGCGCATCCAATATTGACCACCTCTCTTGGTGGGTGAACTCCCTTCAGAAGGCTTCATAAAATAAATCCACCGTGGTTATGGTTCTGACCTCAAGGCCGTGATACCATATAACTGCCCTTCCTTTCAGGGTCATATTGAAGAGCATCATTAGATGCCCTTCCTCTTGGATGCGGCAATTAAACATCAGCTTTTGGAACTCCCTTATATGAAGCTTCACATCCTCTTCCACTAACCCATTAAAAATGGGTAGGGGGAAACCTAAGGCTAGAAAATCCACCATTGTCGTAGGGATTGCGATAGGTTGCGCCATGGCAATGATTGGATTTGCTAATGGAATCGGGACAAGAAAAGCTGTCACACCACTCGAAGTGGGCTGATTAATTGGGAGGGGGGAAGTACTAGAACTTCCACATACTAAGATCTTGCCCTTGAATAGGTTCAGGACTACTTATTTTAGGAGAATAACACCTATTAATTTCGGCCCTCCGTCTAGCCCTCTCGACTCTCTCTTATTTTTGAAGTTTGGCTTGATGGATCTCTTCAAAGGACATCAACCAATAAATAGGTCCCAACAGACCCGAGATTCAAAAACCGCCACTTTGAGGCGGCTCCTAGCAAACGCACCACTGATGGGATCAAATGGGCCAGCACTGGCTATGGCACTAGCTGGACCTCATGCATACAACAGATACCTCCACCACCACTCGGTCTCACAGTCCATGCGCGTCTGTAATAACTAAATGCACACTAGGTACTTCTAATATTGTGTTTGTAGCTAGATAAGAGTCCAACGACACCTTCCCCCAAACCCCTCAAAGGGGGTATCCCACACATATTGGCAATAAGCGCCATGTATCACACACGAAGGAGGCACCCCACCGACTGATTGCCATGGCCCCAACTGCAGCTCTCCTACATATTTGGGATTGGTCCCTAGATGCACTGTTTTACATATAAACACATTCGTACAAGACTCCTCTCTTTGTCAGCGAGATCCAAGAGTTACCATGTTTCTTACCAATAATTTTCCCCAAGAAACGAACGGCTAACCTATGGCAAGGTGAATCTCACCCTCTCAAGCGTGGGTCAACTATAATTCAAACAATTGCTATGCATTTCCAGAAGTTAATACCACATGTATGATCAATACAATAGTAGATGTCTCATCATGCACAAATAGTTATGTTCCGAAATTAGCCTATGTGCTAGTACACAAACAATCTTTCCATGAATTCCAACTAATATGCGTGTGCTTCATTGCAAGAATCAGCACCAAGGCAAACCTTGTGCTACTAGATTCCTAATTTCCAAATAAACCGTTTCCTAAATGCTATGCATAGAAAAAAAATCAGAATTTGTATTATTTCAGCCCTCAAACTATTGCACAAAATTCTACTCCCTCTCACCGTTTAAGTTTTGCTTTGTTGCATAAGTGTATAGAGGCTGTTTTGTCATGATTTAGTGTATAAAGGGTAATAAATCACACACTAAAACAAAAAGATAGGGAAAATTGAGGCCAAACCTCATGCTTTGCCCTACCATACATCCACAACCACTTATTATATTTTTTCATATTTTTCTAAGCAATATTCCTACTTTTTCTCTTATTATCTCCCATTTTTCTCTATTTTTTCAATTAAAAATTGATATATTTTCAGAGTTGTGACTCTTGATTCTTAGAACAATAGAAATATAGATATTGTCAACATTTTATCCCATGTGTATTGGTTTTTCCCACGCGAAAACACCAAAACCCCATTTTCCTCATAAAAATCGTGTTTTACGAATTTTAAAAAATTATTTCTAGCATTTTGAATTTATATTTATGATTTTTTCATCATGGAAGCATAGAACAAACGATGAACAACATTTCTACCAATTTTCACTCCATAAGAACAACATTGACTCAATCAATTGTAAAAAACAAGTAATTTTCCTTTGTAAAATAGAATTACCGGTCTTGTCCTTCTTTGCGGGTTTTTTAAAATCTGATTCGGGATAGCAAAACAGTCCACCATTAATGCTCAGTCCATCTTCAAACATCCATCTTCAGCCCCGCTCGAATTGGAAGCACTACGGTACACCTTCGGACAAGCATTCTTTAATCGGTCTTTGTTCTTCTTCATGGGTATGAACTGCCTCTTAAGGGGAGAGAGAGGAAGGAGAGTGAAATACTATTTTTGGATCTTAGCAACCAAGCAGCCAATGGAGGAGTAGAGACAAGAGATGAAGAGTTAAGATAGCAAGAAGATAATGCATCAGATCAGTTGGAGGGGTTGTTTGCAACCACCATAGCCCCCCTCCTCATCAAGCGTGAAGATGGCGCCTCCATTCTGATCAGTGAAAAAAAAAAACCCCTCCCCCCACAAAATTCAAAAAATTAGGGGCCCCCAAAAGGCACACCCCTTTTGCTCTCAAGTCCATTTCCACTTGGCCCACTTTGGCCTTGGCCTCCCGGGCACTCCTAATTGATTATCTGGCCTCCGATTCGGCCATCGAAAAATCTTGGGCATTCGTCTTGAAGTCCCCCACTACAGGGCATCTCCTAGGGTCTCATATGACATGCTGAAAATTTATGAAAATTCACTGACCGACGTCTAGTGGCTCTTTTAAGCACTTTTTGGGCCTTGCTTCTTAAAATCATACTGATTGCAGCTTCTACCTTCGGCGAAGTTTATTTTTTCCCTAAAATTAAGAAATTTTGGCTACTTTAAGCACTTCTTGGCATAAAAAATCATCTGTCACCACAGGATAAATGAACTCTGCTTCAAGGAGTTTCAATAATTTAGCCTTCACCAGAGCTGAATAATTGGGATTCATACACCTCTATCTTTGCCTCACAGGTTTGGCATCAGGTTCTATATCGATGTAGTGTTGGCATAATGTGAGATCAATCCCCTTTAGAACTTTATATGATCAAGCAAACACGTCTAAGCTCTCCTTTAGTAGGTCTCGCAGAACCACTGGTTTTTCTTTTGGAAGATTTAGACCCACTTTCAGGTGACATTCAGTGTCATCAGCATCCAGGAACATCAATTGCCTTTCACCTTCCACTTCACGGATAAAAGTCCCACTGATTGTTTCTAGATAGAGGTCAGACTCCTTCAAGGGAGTAGTGTCATCGTTTGATGTTCCACTAGAACTAGTGTCCTCCTTCTGAACAAATGACTCATTTGTATATTGAGATTGTTGCTAGAAGGGTATCAAAGCTTTATTTGTTTCTGTGTGAGTGGTGATTTCTTCTAGACTTAGGGATTCATCTTTAGAGGATGCATCCAGGAATGCCACATAGCACGGACCTTCTATAAGCCGTGGCTCTAATGGCGCTGGCTTTTGTTGACAAGGGGCATCATCATCATCTTTTCTCTAAAATAAATGGTTAGGGTGACAGGAGCCACTAGTGAACTTAATTTTTATACCTTTGATCCATTGCTTATGCAGATTCTGCATGCTTTGTGATCCATTGGTCAACCCAAATGGAAGCATGGCCATTCCATCTAACACTCTGAGATCTTTGGCCTGTGAGGTCTTTGTAGGGACATCAACAAGATCATTCGCTATCAGAGGAACTTCTTCAACTACACTTTCATAACCTACTTCTTTTTCTTCCTCATCATTTTCATCCTCTTCCTATGGAGGCTTTGTCTTTGTTTCTGTAGAGGCTTTGTAGGAGAAGAATGGGTCCTCTGTCTATGTGTCTGCTTCTGCTTCTGCCTCTGTCTCTGCTTCTGACTCAGTCTCTAACTCTACGACTGCCATATAACAGGGAGAACAATACATCCACGCTTCTATTTCACTGTTAGAGAGGTGATTTCATAAGTCAATTTGGGTTGAGGTAGGAGGTATTCTCCCATGGACAAAAACTTTGCTTCCTTCGGAAGTTGGCTTACAGTGCCCACTATTAAGGAATGTGCCTCTGTTTTCTTGGGACAGATTTGTTTGGCAGCCTCTTCGTCTCCTGATGTACCATCTGTTACTTCATTGGATGAGTCTGTTATGACTTCGATGGATGTGGATCCATTGCCTTTTTGTGATCCATACAATTTCAACACCACTTTATTGGGTCCTCTGTTTAGGGTTAGGGTTTCTTTGAACAAGTCCATCCTTGCTCTTACTTCAAAAAGGAAAGGTCTTCCCAAAAGTAGAGGGTATGAGGTCCGATAAGAATTTGGTTTAACCACCAAATATGTCAGCCAATAGTCTCTTCCTGCAAGGGTTGTTTTTACGTAAGGGAGGATGCCCAACGGTTTGATTTTACTTTGGTCTGTCAATCTGATAAGGCACTGCATAGGTTGAATTCCTTGCAAACCTAGATCCTTCATTGTCACATCCGCCATTATGTTTACTGATGAGCATCCATCAATCAATGCATTTGAAATAAAGCATCCTTCTATCCATACACTAATCTCCAGGGTTCCGAGATGCAAGAAGACATTAGCCACATCCACTTCCTTCACAGGTTCTGAGGCTCTGTTGGACTTTGTTGTTGTTGGGGGAGCAATCCTTAGACCATGTCTTCTTGTCAAGATGCTTTTGAATCTTTTTCGAAAATTGGGAGATAGCATCAACAACTGTCAGACTGTTAGGTTTGGTTTAAAGGTGTCTAGGTCTTTGACAAGATCATACTCTTTGATAGGATCCACAGGCTTTTCCAATCGACTGGGAAATGGAACCACGCCCACTTTTATCTTCCCTTTTTCTTCTAGGAGTAGCAACATCTGTGCTTCTTTCTCATGAGGAGGTACTTTTGCATCCTCTATTTCCTAGACCTCTAGTCTTGTCTTTGCAATTGTCTCTATAGCTCTTTGTGGCTCTGTAGTGCTCTGTACTTCCTTATTTTGGATTGCATTGTTCTATTTTTCCCGAGGGAGGTTGAACTTCATAGTCTTGGCAAAAGGAACATTCTCTTTTGGAACTACAGGTTCTCCTTTCTTTGCTTGCGTTATTACGGCCACTTCTAACTCCACCAAATTGGAAGCATGTTCTTGGGTCTTCTATTGGGTATCAGAAGTAGATTTCATAGGGGCTGGACTTGGACAATCTTTTGCAGTGTGGCCTTCTCCTTTGCATCAACTGCATAAGGGCTTGTAATCCACATGTCTTCTAGGGTTTGGACAATTGGGTGAGATATGACCCTTTTCTCCACATCTGTAACATTCCACTTCTGATCTTTGACCACCGCCATACTATCATCCTCTGTAACTTTGAGAGGGAAACCTCCTTGGACCGAAATTAGGACCAAACTCCCTAGGCTTTGGTCCAATGTCCTACATTGTCATTTTGGATTATAGAAAGTTGAATCTTGAATCTTCATCTTTCTTTCTTTATTTGTGCATCTCTTTCAGAGAGTAGATATCCTTTGTATGGTTCTTCCTCAAACAGTATGAATAGAAGGTTTTTGGGTACATTCAGTGGCTAAATGTCCTCCTTGATGGCACTTTCTGCACCATGTATTCGAACACATCACATCTCTCCCACCTCCTGCAGGAGTGGATATATTAGTGGTATTCACCTTCAACGTCTGTAGAGCTATTCTGTAATCACATCCATAAGCTCTTTCTTAATACTTGTGACTAAATTGGACAGGTAGTCCTTCAGATTTTCACCTCCTGGAGTACTTTTAGTAGGGTTCTGGGAAGCTTCTGTGATTACTGCATACACTGGTTGGGTTGATCCAGAGGGTCCTCTATTCTGGCTCTAATTCAGAGCTCCTATTGAGACTTGGGGTTGTTGATTCCAGTGGATAGGATTCCACTGTTGTTGAGTCGCTGTTAATCCCAAGTCGAGATGGCAGAAAAAGGAAGGAAAAAGTAGAAAAAAATATGAAAAAAGAGCAAAGACACGCAGGCGACCTCCAAAGCTAAGCCGGGGCAAAAAGCTCAATTTTAAATGAAAGGCACCTCAAAAAACTTGGAAAACTCTTGTAAAAGAGTTCCAGACTCCCTCATGTGCCAATTGTAAAATATTAGGCACATGTAGGCTAGAGGCATAAGGCTAGAAGAGGGAAATGGAAAAAGGACCTTGCCACAATGGCCGGTCATGTAAAAAAGGGATGGGTGCCCATGAGATTTTAGGGCTTGTATATAAAGTTCAAAAAATGAATGGAAGCTCATTCTTTGGTGTGTGGCTAATAAGAGCTCTCTTCTTCTTCTCTTCTCCTCATCTTCTTGCTTGTGTGTGCTCTTGAGAGAGGGAGTGAGTGTGTGAGAGTGAGGGATCAAGAGGGTGAAGCTCTTCACCATCTTCTCTTTTCTCGCGCGCGCGACTATGGAGGATGGAGCTTGGAGATGGAGGAGGCTTGAGGATCCTTGAGCTCGCATCTAGGATCGTGGAGCTACCGGGGTGTGCGAGAGAGGAGGCAACTCGTATCGGCATCAAGGTAAGCTCACTACACTCATAGGATCGACGGTGCGTCGGCTAGCTGAGAGATAGCCATTAGAGCTCACTTGAAACGCTTGAAGCAATAAGCGGTCCATGGGTCTTGGCGATTGAGTGTGAGCTCCCACTACATTTTGGTTCCATTTCCGGGACCAACGGATTCAAGCTTGAGCACTTGTTGAGATATCGAGCTCCACTCGTGATACGCCAGGGTGACCGTTGTATATTTATGTCACCGACTTGTCAGTTGCAGACGCGGTTGGTACACCGCCCATGAATAATAGCTACATGATAGCTATCCTTATCTACTCTAGTTCGTGGCTCAGTTAGTATGCCACCTTAGTTAGTTGAGTTTGGTTTGAGACCCATATATAGGGTTCTTCTATTTCTTTGTACTAGAGTTCTTTTGGCTTACACAACTAAGAAGAGGAAAACTGTTTTCAGCCTCCACCCTTGTGTGTCTTCCCCCATTGTGCAAGCAAGAAAGCTTCAAGCGAGACTCCTTCCTTCTCTCCCACAATCTTGACATGGTATCAGAGCCTTGTTCGTGGTAAGGAGCTCAAGAAAGCAAGCCAAGCTCGCGGTGGTCTGGTAAGAGGAGCAGTGTTGCTTTCATTTCCTATTTTGGGAGCAGATCTCTGCAGGTAGCACAGCCGGAAATTGCAGGAGTGCATTGTCTCAGGTTGAGACGCCCTTCGCGGTGAAGCAAGAGGGCAGTATATGCTGCGGGAAAGGGCTTTAGCCCTTGGCGACCTTGTTTTTTAGATTTGAGGCCATTTCGGGGCCTGTTTTGCAGACGGAAGTTTTCTGCACGCACTCAAGAAAAGGCTCAGTTTTATGCTGTGCGACCACTGTTCTACAGGTCGGTGAAAAGTTACTGTAGAAATTGTATCGTATGCTTGTGCGCAGAGACATTGGGAGTTTCAGAATCATCCTTGGTTCCTGTTTATGCAAAATCGTCACTAGGAAGTGACTGTGTGGTCAAATACCACTTTCGCCAGTTTTGCAGATTTGCCCTTGTGAGGGTGAAGCTGTGTTTTTTGCAGTGACAGAATTTCTTGCAGTATTCTGTAATGGCGTCTGATTCTCTTTCACAGATTGTCACTGAAAAGCTTGACAAGAACAACTTCCAAGCATGGAAGTTTAGAATGACGAATTTCCTTATGGGAAAAGGATATTGGGAATTTGTTGCAGGAAATGAAGAAGAACCAGTTCTTCCTGATGTTCCCAATCAACAACAAATGCAGGCATTTAAAACATGGCATGAGAGAGCCAGGAAAGTTATGTATTGGCTGTCTATCAGTATTTCAGACTCTATGATTGTGCATATTCAGGATGCAAGTACGCCAAAGGAGGCATGGGATACTTTGTCAAAAATGTATAGCACAAATACGCAAGCCAGGAAAATGCAGCTCAAGAAAGAGTTGCATAATGTGCAAAGAGAAAGTATGAGCATCAACGACTACCACATGAAGGTGAAGAAGATTGCAGATGCACTTGTTCCATTGGGTCGCCAGTGGAAGATGATGATTTAGTTTCCGTGACCTTGAATGGTCTAGGAAAGGATTATGCACAGTTTCGGACATCCATTTCAGTTCGTGAAAGATTTCCTGATTTTGAGGAGTTGATTGCTCTTCTAATTTCTGAGGAACAGAGAAATGGTGGTGCATCTTCTTCAGGAGGAACATCAAAAGAAGCTGTCTTCTACTCAAATGCTGGAAGAGGTAGAGGCAGAGGTAGAGGAGGCCGATTTGGAGGCCGTGGCAGAAATCAGAATATGCAGCAAACTCAAGAAAACCAGTCCTATGGAGGAGGACGTGGTAACTCTAGAGGCAGGGGGAGCCAAAGAGGTCGTGGTGGATGGCAAAGAGGCCAAAATGCAAACAGTAATGTTGAATGCTACTACTGTGGTAAAATGGGTCATATGGCTAAAGACTGCTATAAAAAGCAGAATGACATCATGAATGGAAAACTGCAACAAGGGAATTATGCATCTTCTAGTAGACAGGGTGATGACAGAAATGAGCATTTGTTCATGGTGCAGCACATGAACAATTCTATGACAAGTGCAGAAGAAAGCAATGATGTATGGTATGTTGACTCAGGTGCATCAAACCACATGACAGGTCATGCAGAATGGATGGAGGATGCAAGGAAAATGGAAAAACCAGGATTTGTGGAGACTGGTGATGATACTGCACATCCTATTGTGCAGATTGGAAAAATTCCCTTGTCTATGCAGGGTGGGAAAAAGAAATACCTGTCCGATGTATTTCATGTCCCGAATATCACCAAGAATCTGGTTTCAGTTGGTCAAATGGTTGAACAGGGCTTGCAGGTCAGATTTAATCCTCATGGATGCTTTGTTGAGGATATGAAAAATAAAGGTCGCTTGATAGCAAAAGGAAAGAAGAAGGGCAGAATGTTTACATTGGATGCAGACATGTCTGAATTGAGTGCAGCAATGTTTGCACATGGGACCGGTGTAGTTGCAGATATTGATATCTGGCATAAACGCATTGGTCATGTTAATGTACAGCGACTTAAATCAATGCAGGCCCAAAATATTGTTGCAGGATTGCCCAAATTCAAGGTTGCAGAAATGCATAAGGTATGTGAAGCCTGTCAGTTTGGAAAACAGGCAAGGAAACCATTTCCTAGACATGTTCAAGAGAGTGAGAAGCCATTGGAATTAATCCACTCTGATGTGTGGACTACTAAAGCTGCATCTCTTGGAGGCTGTCATTATTTTGTCACTTTTATTGATGACTATAGCAGAAAAGTTTGGGTGTATTTTATGAAAAAGAAAAGTGAAGTTTTTGGGCATTTCAAAACCCTGAAAGCTATGGCTGAAAAAGAAACAGGTCTGCAGATAAAATGCCTAAGGTCAGATGGAGGGGGAGAGTACCTCTCAAATGAGTTTGCAAAGTTTTTGCAGGAGCATGGCATAAAGCAGCAATATTCATGCAGTTATACCCCACAACAAAATGGAATTGCAGAAAGGAAAAACAGGCATATTGGAGAGGTATCTCGTGCCATGCTCAATGAAAAAGACTTGCCAGATTTTTATTGGGCTGAAGCAGTTGCTACAGCAGTCTACATAATGAACAGGACTCCCACTGCAGCAATACATGGAATGACTCCAGAGGAGAGGTATACTGGTAGGAAACCAGATATTTCTCATTTGAAAATTTTTGGTTGCATTGCCTATGTACATGTGCCAGATGAGTTGAGATCCAAGTTGGATCCAAAAGCTGAGAAGTGCATCTTTATTGGTTACTCTCTGCAGCAAAAAGGGTATAGATGCTATAACCCTTCTACTCGTACGTTTACAGTGAGCAGAGATGTTGTTTTTGATGAGATGAGTAGCTGGTATAAACCAGTAAATGTGATTGATGATGTAGATGCACAAAATGGTAATGCTGCACAAAATTCACAGCAGCAGTCACAAAATATTAGTGGACCTGGAGCGTCCTCTAGTAGTGGTTCACATTCTTCGCCATGGACAGGCAGATTGAGATCAGGAGATTCTTCTCAAAGCAATGCAGATAGTGGTATGCAGGTATCACGAAAAGGAAAAGAGAAGGTTGATCAGCCCATGTTTGATGTGAATGCAGGTCACTCTTATGTGGATGGTGAATCCAGTGGCTCAGAACAGAGCATTGATGATGAGTTGGGTATTCCTTCTATTGTTACACCTGGAGTAAGGAAGACCAGGGATGTTTTGAGAGCACCTGGGAGTGAACCTACTTTGCGCAGGTCTACGAGAGCTAGGTATCCTGTGGATAGGCTGAAATATGATGGATTTACAGCCATTCACTATGCATATATGGTTAAAATGATACAGGAACCAGAACCCACTTCTTTTGAGGAAGCCATGGGAAAAGAAAAATGGGAGAAAGCCATGGATGAAGAAATGGATGCCTTGGAAGCAAATGCTACATGGGAGTTAGTACCTTTGCCTAAAGGTAAGAATGCAATTGGCTGTAAGTGGGTTTATAAGGTGAAGCACAATGCAGATGGTTCTGTGAACAGATACAAGGCAAGATTAGTAGTCAAGGGGTATGCACAAACATATGGCATTGACTATGAAGAAACATTTAGTCCGGTTGCAAGGATGGCAACCGTAAGAGCAGTCATTGCTATGGCTGCATCAAAGGGATGGTCTTTACATCAGATGGATGTAAAGAATGCCTTCTTGCATGGTGATTTGCAAGAAGAGGTCTATATGGAGCAGCCACCAGGTTATGTGCATGCTGTTCATCCTGAGTTTGTTTGCAGGTTGAAGAAAGCCTTGTATGGCTTGAAGCAAGCACCTAGAGCATGGTCTGACAAGATAGGACAGTATCTTGTCACTATTGGCTTTCAGATTTCCAAGGCAGATTTCTCACTTTATGTGAGAAAAACAGAGAAAGGTATTATGCTACTTGTCATTTATGTTGATGATTTGATTATGACAGGTGACAGTGATGAAGATATCCTTCATGTGAAAATGCTATTGAAGCAGAAGTTTGAGATGAAGGATTTGGGAGAGCTGCGTTATTTCTTGGGCATTGAGGTGATTAGATCACCAAGTGGGATACAGCTCTTGCAGAGGCAGTATGGATTGGACATGCTGTCCAAATATGGGATGACAGGCTGTAAGCCTATTTCAGTTCCTTTGGAGCAAAATGTGAAGCTGAGCACAGATGCAGGTGAGCTTCTAGAAGACCCTACTATGTACAGACGCATAGTAGGAAGTTTGATTTATATGACTATTACCAGGCCAGATTTGAGCTATGCTGTTGGATTGATAAGTCAGTTTATGCAGGCTCCAAGGAAACCACATTTGGATGCGGCTAGACGCATACTTAGGTATGTGAAGTCCACATTGCAGTATGGACTATTTTATGAGACTGGGGTTCAGATACAGTTGCATGGATACACTGATGCTGATTGGGCTGGTAGTATTTCTGATAGACGATCTACCAGTGGATATGTATTCTCTTTTGGGAGTGCTGCAGTCACTTGGAGCAGCAAGAAACAGCCTACAGTTGCCTTGTCGAGCACAGAGGCTGAGTACAGGGGTGCAGCAATGGCTGCATGTGAGGTAGCTTGGTTGCATAAGCTACTTTATGATATGCATCAGTCTACAGATGGGCCAGTTGTCATTTATTGTGACAACATGAGTAGTATACACTTGGCAAATAACCCAGTCTATCATGCTAGAACAAAGCACATTGAGGTGCATTATCACTATGTGCGAGAGAGGGTTTTACTAGGTCTTATTGATCTAGTTTATGTCAGCACAGAGGATCAGGTAGCTGACATATTCACGAAGGGATTGGGCGCAGAGAAGCTGCGCAAGTTCAGAGACCTGCTTGGTGTGCAGGAATTGGGATTGAGCTCGAGGGGGAGTGTTGAGATATCGAGCTCCACTCGTGATACGCCAGGGTGACCGTTGTATATTTATGTCACCGACTTGTCAGTTGCAGACGCGGTTGGTACACCGCCCATGAATAATAGCTACATGATAGCTATCCTTATCTACTCTAGTTCGTGGCTCAGTTAGTATGCCACCTTAGTTAGTTGAGTTTGGTTTGAGACCCATATATAGGGTTCTTCTATTTCTTTGTACTAGAGTTCTTTTGGCTTACACAACTAAGAAGAGGAAAACTGTTTTCAGCCTCCACCCTTGTGTGTCTTCCCCCATTGTGCAAGCAAGAAAGCTTCAAGCGAGACTCCTTCCTTCTCTCCCACAATCTTGACAGCACTTGCGTGCCTCATATCGAGCATCGAAGTAAGGGATTCATCCCTGAAATGGAGCTTGAGATAGGTAGGAAGTTTGGGTGTTTTTGATCTTCAAAACAAGTAAGTACTTTGGGATATTTTGTTTGTTTGATGATTAGGAAACATGGAGAAATTATTTCAATTTTTTGCTTTCGATTCTTGTTGCATCTAGCATAGGTTAGGATTAGGGAATCGCACTGGAGAAGGGTAGGGTTTACTGTTGCAAAGTAGGGCAAAACATGGCAAAAAATTGTGCAAAAAATGGTAAAAATCTCGCTTTGATGCCTAAGATCGGCAAGTGAGTGATTGGGCGCATCAATACCATACCCCGGAAGGGGCATAAGAGCCAAGAGGCCAAGGGAGAGCTCATTTGTGACCATTTCTGTGAGAGAGAGAGAGAGAGAGAGAGAGAGAGAGAGAGAGAGAGAGAGCTATCACACGATTCGATCCGATCGTACCATCGACAAGCCTACCGCTCTATTCAGATATATGAATCCCTTCCCCTATCCCCCTAGATAGGATCTAGAGGTTTATGCTTGCTATGATTGATTCAATTGCAAGAATTGAGCAAAATCGATCTCTCACTGTCGTTGTCACACTGCGTTTGGCCCGTCCGAGCAGTCGCTTCTAGGCCGAGTCTCAGAATCGGCCCTCGGCCCTCTTTCGTTCAGCCCACTTGGCTCGAAACCTTAATCGGCCCTCCGTCCAAACCTACTCGGCCACGTGTCATATTCGGCCCTCGGCCCAAGTGCCTTGGCCCATCCAAGTGACCTCGTCCGAATTGACCATTCGGCCCGTACGAGTCTACCCTGTCCGAGTCACGAATTCGGCCCTCGGCTCGGCAGCCCTCGGCCCATCCGAGTGACCCACTCAGACCTTGCAATTCGGACCAGCTGGGCCGAGTGTAAATGTTTATCAAATTCTTAGAAATTTGACCTGACCCGGCTAGAGCTCAGCATCGCAAATTGTCAAAAGTCCTTCTGACGCTCAGAACTTGATTCTGGCACACGGAGTAGATGAAATCATAGGGAGCAGTCGCTTAACAGCTTGAAGTAGGCAGCAGTGAGACCCAGAGACCTAGACGCAAAGCACTGAGCAGTTAAAACCTGATTGGCAAAAAACAAACGAGGCAATATATTAGAAAAACCCTGAACCCTGTCAAGGCGGCCATAAAATTGACCAACAATCCTATTAGGCCCGAAACAAAGCGAGAGTGCAAAAGACACTTCGAGATTGTTTGCTGCACTCACCTTGAATTTCCGCACTTGAATGCACTTAAGAAAATTGAAAGCTTGATTGAGCACAAGTGCATGAGAAGCGACATGCACACTAACTGACCATAAATTGAGGATTGTATTCAATAACTGAAGGAACTCACTCAGATAAACCACTCAAGGAACCCACCAGTAGGAGAGGACCCAAGATGTAAACAAACCATCAACACACGAAGTAGGACCAAGCTGGTGGCATCAACGACGTGGATTTGACAAATCTACTCAACCTGATCGACAGCTTGGTGGAGCATGACAACACAACTATGGGGCAGAAGGAGGCTCAGACCATAGGTCTAATGAGGAAATCGACTTGAATGTCTTCCTAGAGGCTATTCAACAACTGGTCAGCAGCTACGATGCACACGCCCAGTACCAGCACCACGGTAGGAGGGCAGACACTATCATCGCAGACCTAGAGGAAGAGAGAAAACTAGTCCACAAGGCTTTGCAAAGCATAGTCGAATACAATAGGGACCAGCAGGCTAGGAGCCAACGGCAAAGCACAGAGTTGCGTGAGGTACAGCGAGTGCTGAACTTAGCAAGTAGAAACTGAACAGATCACGAGAGAGCCCTAGAAGGAGACTTGATGTTGAGCAAGCTTCTCATGAAGCGATTACTAGATAACACGGCAGTAGAGCAAAGTGCCACGGCACTAGCAACATCGTTGCTCGCAGGATTAGGACCGAACCAAGGCTCAAAGAGCCAGTCTAAAATCCCTATTGTTACCAAGCAACTCAACAAATACCAACCCCATGATGATCCATACAGCTTTGTAGAGCAGTTTGAGCAAATCTGTGAAGCCAACGGCCTCAATGACCTGACTCAACGCTCTCAAGCGTTCGGGCTTTGCTTAGGTGACAATGGAAGGACTTGGTATACAAGCCTAGATGCCGCAGAACGAGCCAACTTCAGTGGCCCCAAGGATCTCTTCATTAAGAGATTTTCCGATCCTGGATACTCCAATAATCTGCTAGTACGCTTGGTCACCCTATGGTAAGATCTTAAGCAGTGGGTTGAAGGGTCATGAGAGCAGGTCACGGCACACCTTCATGACCATGATGCAGAGACGCGAATACCGAGTTTGACGCTGTACTCTCATGAATTCGATTTGGCGAGCTCTCTTTGCGAAGTCAAGCCGGATGTGAATCTTTTACAGCTTATTAAGCTTTCCCCATGTGTACGCAAGGAATTTAGAAAGATCTTGTGTACCGGGTATTTCGTAGACCCTTTGGGTATTGCGCGAGTTGGTGATGACTGGTTCGAGCATGCTGAGAAGCATTGCCCAAGGGTTGCAGCCTATGTCGATGGGATATTAGTAGATTATGCCATTTTTGACACGAGATCATCTGTTAACATTATGAGTTCTCAACTGATGGAAAGGTTGGGTCTTGTGATCCAGAAAGATACCTCCACAATTCTCAGAATGGCGGATGATAGTTTGAGACAGCCGGAAGGCTGCATTACTAAGGTCCATGTCACTGTTGCAAATGTAGAATGCCTGTTGGACTTTAGGGTGATTCATTTTGCAGGGCGTCCAAGTTACCAAGTATTACTCGGACAACCTTGGATCTTTCAAGCGGACTGCCAAGTAGATATACCCGCCGGTTGGCTGATATTCGGCAGAGGTGCCCAACGCATGGTGATTGATGCCTATCCTGAGTCCCCGCAGAGTGAGAGAGCTCCTCTATCTTCCACAAAATTGGAGACATTAGAAGATTTATCCGCCAGTGAGACATCATCGAGTGATGAGCCCAAAGAGGGATCCATCATGGAAGACATCTATCAGATCACTTTGAATGAGCCGATAGAGGCCCAAGATCGTATAAGAGATGCAGATGTTATCAAGCTAGACCTTGGCACGCCAAATGATTCGCGGCCAATTAAATTAGGCTCTATGCTCAGCTCAGCAGAAAGGGAGGACTATGTGTCCTTGATTCAAGAATTCTGCGATATCTTTGCCTGGAGTTATGATGAGCTAAGAGGCATTCCTCCCAGCCTGGCCGTTCATACAATTCCGTTGAAGGAAGGAAATCGTCATGTGCATCAGAAAGTAAGGCGCATGCCTTTTGAATTGAGGGACGGGCTGTTTGAAGAGTTACAGAAGCTTCGGAAAGCGGGTTTGATCTTTCCTATGCAACACACGGAATGGTGCTCACCAGTTGTGATCAGGAAGAAGAAAAATAATCAGATCTGATTATGTGTGGATTTTAGAGAGCTGAATAAGCAGACAGTTAAGGATTACTACCCGCTGCCATTCATTGACCAGATTTTGGATCAATTAGCGGGTAGGGAGATATATTCGTTTATGGATTGCTTTGCAGGATACAACCAGATGGAAATTGCAGAAGAGGACAAGTTGAAAACAACTTTTATTACTGTCTTTGGTACCTTTGCATACCATGTGATGGCCTTTGGTTTATGTAATGCGCTTGGTTCGTGGCAACGAACAGCAGATAAGACATTCGGTGACATATCCCCTGAAGAGTTGAAGGTGTTTATTGATGACTTAGGGGCCGCC
Organism: Lygodium microphyllum; assembly: GCF_053477565.2. Lineage (NCBI taxonomy): Eukaryota > Viridiplantae > Streptophyta > Polypodiopsida > Schizaeales > Lygodiaceae > Lygodium > Lygodium microphyllum. Next base: position 14,342,652 of record NC_141158.1, on the reverse strand, counting down.
ACCGTGAGAGAAAGGCAGTTAATCATTTTACGAAAATGCTTTGAGCGGTGTAGACAATTTTGTATCGCGCTAAACCCACGGAAGTGTGTTTTTGGTGTACCTTATGGGCTATTGTTGGGCCATGTGGTCAGTTTGGTAGAAATCGCGACACATCCCGAGAAGGTCAAAGTTATAGTTGCCATGGGTTCACCACACACTCCGAAAGAAGTTCATAGCTTTCTGTCTTCAGTTGGTTATTACCGTAGATTCATAAATGCCTTGGCAGAAAGAATGTTGCCGCTTACAAATCTACTGTCCTTTAGTTGTTTGTTTGTATGGAGCGACCCTTGTAAGGTAGCATTCAAGGATGTGAAACAGGAGCTAGTAAAAGCTCCCGTTTTAAAACCACCTAAAAGAGGTGAGGTGTTCTATATATTTTCAGAAGCCACCATGCATAGTATCAGCTACTGTTTAGCCCAAATTTGGGAAGAAAAGTGGTATCACCCGATTGCTTTTGCTAGTCGGAAGCTGGGGGTATCCGAGATCAATTATACCTACATGGAGAAATTGTGTCTTGTGATGGTCTTTGGGACCAAGAAATTCAGGCATTATCTATGAGAAAGTTGTGCTTTATACGAAGGCGAAGGGGCTTCGATTATTGATGAATAAGCTGCAGCCGCCTGATCGTCTAGCGAAGTGGTTAATCACTTTGCAGGAGTTTTATTATGAGATCAGGAGTAAGCCACCAAGGTTACAGGGTATTGTGGAATGTCTTGTGGACTTTGGGGAGCCGAAAGAATCTGTGGTTGAAGGTAGTGACATGGAGTCGTTATTTAAGATAGATACGGCGTCTATTCCCTCCTGGTATGCTGCAATAATGCATTATTTATCGACAGGAGAGGCTGGATCCGAACTATCTAAGGCTGAGAGAAGGAAAATTAAGCAGCAGGCATTAAAGTTTGCCTTGATCTCAGGTACATTATATCGGCAAGGGGTTGATGACATCTATCGCCAATGTGTGATGATTGACGAGGTGCCATTCATTTTGGAAGAGTGCCATGATTCCGCTTGCGGAGGTCGTTTTGCTGGACGGCTTACAGCACAAAAGGCTTTAAGAGCAGGATACTGGTGGCCTGCCATCTTCCAGGATGCGTTTGCGTATGTTAAGAGATGCGATATTTGTCAACAACATGATAGTCGAGAGAATAGGAAAAGACCACTCACCCCTATTATGGTGATACTTCCATTTGAGAAGTGGGGAATAGACTTTGTGGGTCCTATTACTCTGTCGTCCACTGCGCAAAAGAGGTATATTATTGTAGCAACTGACTACTTCACAAAGTGGTCAGGAGCACGTGCAACAAGGAAAGATGATGCTAAAGAAACTGCTAGTTTCCTTTTAGAGCAGATAATATGCCGTTTTGGTCCCCCTAAAGAATTAGTGTCAGACCGTGGAACCCATTTCCTGAATAAGGTGATCAAAAGCTTGACAGAGGCTTGGCAAATCAAGCACAACAAAACGACTCCTTATAATCTGCAAGCAAATGGGCAGGTTGAAAGTACCAACAAGCAGCTTGTGGGTATCCTATCGAAAGTCGTATCTGAAAAGAAACGTGACTGGGATAAGAAGCTGTATGTGGCAGTATGGGCATATAATACCACGTTCAAGCGAGCCACTGGCCACACGCTGTTCAAACTAGTTTGTGGTGAAGAGTGCGTTTTACCCTTAGAAATTGAGTTACCGACCATAAGATTCGCAATAAACCATTCTTTGGGTAGTGAAGACGCCCTATTAGAGCGATTTACGACCTTAGCACACCTAGATGAACTTAAGTTGCAAAGTCTATTACATCAAGAGGTGGCTAAACGTCACATGAAACAGTTGCATGACCTAAAAGTGAAGAAGTATACTTTTAAGAAAGGACAATTGGTTTTATATTATGATGTGCGTAGGGAGCTTTTCCCAGGAAAGTTGGAGCCTAAATGGGATGGGCCCTACAAGATTGTTAGGTTAGGGAAGAATAGGTCTACAGCCCTATTAGCTGATCTACCGGGAGTAGAGTTTAAGAATAAGGTTAATCTTAATAAGATTAAACCTTACTATTTCTAAGTCTGCTAATACAAAGAAAATGCATTGCAGGTCCATGCTAGGAATGATCTGAGACCTGCGAAAGAGAGCTTAAAAGACGATTGATGGGTCGGTTAATCCCATATTTAGAGCACCCATATCTGGAGCGAAGATACCATCAGGGGAAACTCATCTGGTGGAGCAAAGGATATAAAGTGATTGAGCAAGAGGACATAAATTTTGTGTGGGAGATTAAAGTCTTTTGCCATCATTGTTTACGACTATTGACGAGTATCCCTGTTGAGTTCAATGAAGAAGGTGGGATGGAGCCGTCAGTTCATCCTCTCAACATGCTAAACTTTGATTACCATAATTACGAATAGAGGAGTTCGCGATGGCGAGCTGTGTAAACCCATTATGGACGTATACACTATATTTTGATCGAGCGTCCAGGCACCCTAATAGAAAAGGAAGTGTTGGAGTAGTAATCCGAGATCCCCGACATAGAGTTACGATGAAGTTAGCTGCTTATCTCAGGGTAGGATTCACTAACAATATGGCGGAGTATAAAGCCTTGATTATGGGACTATATATTGCCAAACAAGGTGGTATTCGTCGATTGTTAGTAAAAGGGGATTCCCAGTTGATCCTGAATCAGCTAGATGGGACATACACAGTGAGGAATCCCATTCTTTGTATGTATCATCGGACTGCGATGACCCTACTAGAGGAGTTTGAGAGAGTGTCTTTTCAGCTGATTCCACGTTACTGGAATCAATTTGCGGATTCATTAGCAAATCTTGCTTATGAAGAAGACCTCTTCTTTAATTGTGGTCCTAGTCTAGATATTGTGATCAATGAAGAAACATGACCCGGTCACTTGTGGGGGATGTTATCAGAACATGCAATATATGGAAGACGATGGTTGATATGGGTGATGCAAAGAGTAGCCGAGACCAATCTACCGTTATTATCTGGGACCCATAGGTTGGTTAGACAACATATTATGCGCACGCCTCTTGCTATCTATGCAGGAGGGATGGGTCATAACCTTATGCATTTAGTTTAGGGCTACGAGCCTGTTTTTCCTCCTCGAGCCTCTTATTGTATATCTGGATTCTTCCAGGGAAGGATGTGTAGATGCTACTTTGTTTTATTTCATTAAGCCAAGAGGGCCGATTTAGTTTTGTAGTGAAGTATTTGATTTCATTAGGCCCGATCTAGGACAATTTTAAGCGCCAAAGTGCTTTAAAGGTGCTCGAGCGACACTTGGTGATTTTTCATAATTTTTCAGACAGTCGTGCGGGTTGACACGAGTTACCGGCCAATGTGGGATGCCAAGCCGGACGCCCAGGATTTTTTTAGAGCTCAATTCTGAGTCCGGACGGGGAAATGGCCAAGAATTGGTCAAGATTTGAAAAGGTGGAGATGAGTTGGGCCAAGTGGTAAGTGACCTTTGGGGTCTTGGGGGGCATTTTATGCCACAACAAATCGTGGCATCCAAGAGAAGAGCAAAAACGTGAAGGAAGGGAGAGACAGGTTGCGCCCGAAAATCACGCCATGGGAGGATGAGAGGCAACTTGCCTGCTACACACAACCACTATAATTGATCATTGGCCTTCTCTTCCTTCTCCCTGCTAATCATATCGTCGCATCTCGCCTGAGAAATGGTGGCCTCTGTGAAGAATTTTGATTTCAGTCTTTCTCTCTCCTCCCTCTCTCTCCCCTAAAGGCAGATTCATGTGGTGAAGAAGAAGAAGAAGAATGGATGATGGATGCTTGTCTAATGAAGACCGGATTGCTCCGTGGTGTAAGAAGATTGAAGATTGCTGATTGTGGACTGTCATGAGCATTAATGGTGGCTGGAAATCAGTCTCGAGATATGGCAAATAAAAGCCCGCAACCCGCAAAGAACGGTAATCTCATTTTTACAAAGAAAAATTGTATTTTTTTGCAATTTGCTTCATGAATTCTTGTTCCCATGAGATGATTATGCATTATAATGCTGTTTACAATGTCTTCCAACTGTTTATGATCAGAAAATTAGAAAATCATAAGTGTTGTGGATGAAATTAGTAGTGAAAAACCCGTAAATATGCAAAATATGGGGAAATTGGGTGTTTTTGAGATATCAATGGAAAATATAATAAGACACACCAACTAAACTAGTCTTTTTGCTGCAAATGAACCTAAGGGCCACAGCCCATAACTCATTTTGAATTTTTAGTCATTAAATATTGTAAAAAATACAAGAAAAATGGGGAAAAATGGATTTTGAGTGCCGAAAATTAAGGAAAAATAAGATTCATGTTTGTGGATGTATGGGGGGTCTATAGTATGAGGTTTAGCCTCAGTTCAGCCCTACCTTTATGTTTTAGTGAGTTTCTATGGCTTTTTATATAATAAAAATGTGAAAAATGGACCCTAAACCTATGCACGATGCACAATCTAAACGGGTGAGGGGGTAGGGTGTGTAAAAAGTGGTTAAATACTGGAGGAAATGATGAAAAGCTTGCTGGTTTTTATGCATATCATATAGATCGGTTGATATTTAAAAAATTAAGGACTAGTAGCACGAGGGTTTCTCGGTGCAAGGTTCATGCAACGCCGCATACGAGTAATAGTTGAAATCATTGAAAGAAATGTTTTCCACGTGCACCAATCCTGATTTTCTTAATTGTTTGAGCACATGGACATTCACAATTTGCATGAAGCATGAAATTTAAGAAGTATCAGATAATACCTCCTAGATGCATAGCAATTGCTTGCTAGAAACATGACCAACGTTGAGTGAGTAAGGTTGTCCAAGCTGTAGGCTAGGCGTTGGGTCTGGGGGAAAGTGAAGTGAGGAAGCATGGTATATCTTCTGGAAATACGCAAACCATAAAAGAGAGAAGTTTGTGTGCGTATGTTATATATATGTTTAGCGACGCATCGAGGGGCCAATCCCCAAGGTATAGGAGAGTCGCAGTGAGGTAGCGGCAGTCAACCGTGGGAGGACCTCCTATGGTTGTACTTCGTGCTATTTGGCAATGTGTTGGGACTCCCTTTGAGGAGTGTTAGTTGGGTTAGAGTTGGACTACGAGACGTGATACAAATGCAAGATGTTTAGGAAGATGATGTATGTGTCATCCACGCTCCTAGCCGCGAGGCCGTGGGGTTGTTGAGCGCATGATAGAGGTCCGGCTAGTGCATGAGCCAGTGCCGGCCCGTTTTAGGTCCCATCATAGTGTTTATATGCTCCTCACCACAAGACCGTGGGGTGTTTGGGTGAGTATAGGAGGACCACCTACTAGAGCCCTAGAGCCAATGTCAGGCCCACTTTTGGTCTCAACACAATCCCAGGGTATTATGCCTTCCATACATATGCTTACCCTAGTTGAATCACAAGAGAAGAAATTCATTCTTAAACAAATCAAACCACCCGTGTTTGATGGCAAAGGAAATGATATTGAGTTTGAAGCAGAAATTGAGAATTACTTCAGTGTATTGCAGGCATCGCTCCTCCTTATCAAGCAATGGTAGCTAAGTTAAAGTTGATGGGAAAAGCCCAACTTTGGTGGAATAAATGGTGTAAGGATTAAGGGGTGTTGGAAGTAACCATCACTTGGAAAAGGTTGACGGAAGTTGTGTGCGGGCAATACTTGCCACCAGCATACCCCACCTTAAAGATGATTAAATTCTTTAGTTTAAAGCAATCAGCATTGATCTTGAAAGACTACTTTTCTATATTTGTATCCCTTTTGAAAGACCCATTATCTAAGAGCCTCAGAAAATATCTAAGAGCAACAAATTTTGGGGATGTGGTTCTCCAGACAAAGGACCACATGGATGTGTCAGAATGATCCAATGATAATACCAGACCGATCAAAGGAAAAAGGCAAAGATAAATGTAGTTGGAAATTTTGTTCGTACAGTCAGCAACAACAAGGAGCCATCAAGTTGTTTCCATTGCAATGAATCCGACCACTTCAAAAGACAATGCCCAACATTAGGCTAATCAATCCATCAAGAACAATTTCATGGCTATAATTAAGCAGTTTTAACAACAAAAGGAAAAGTTGCTCAAGTAACTTTCAAGGAAAAGGATAAAGGAATAGATGAAGGTGAAAAACCTCACTTTAGAAGTGGACATTGAAAGAGCAATAGTACATGTTGCTCTCAACAAGAAGGGCCCTAATGGCTAGTTCTCAGTGATCTAAACCCCTTGCAACTTATCAAGGTAAATCCTTTAGGATTTTGATTGACTATGGAAGCATCCACTCATTTATATCACTGAAGTGTGTAAAAAGACTAGAGATAGACACCACACTTGCATCTAAGTTGTTAGTAGAATTAAGAAATGGGAAGGAGGCAAATTTTGCTTAATAGACTAGAATAGTGGAATTTAACTTAGGAGACATTACTTCCAACATGGATTTTAGAGATAGGAATCTAGGAGCTTATGAGTGTTTACTAGGGATGGATTGGCTAATCCCCAATGATGCTCATATCCATTGTGGGAAGATTCAAATTAAATTCCATAATCATAGAGAAAAATTAGTAACCACGCAGGGAGAAGTTGCGAACCCTAGAATCCAAATAGTAAAAGCTTCTTGAATTGTGAAGGGGCTAAGAAAAGGACCGCCTATCTACCTAATTAAAATTAATCAGACTGATCAAGGAAATGAAACTTTCCTAGTTAAAGGAATAGGCAAATGCATTTCCAAAGGAGCTAATAGAACTTCCCCCACTAAGAGAGGTTGATCATGAGATTAAGTTAACACCAGGAGATGCTCCAGTAGTAAAGCATCCTTATCATATGTCTATTCCAGAAGCCATTGAGTTGAAAGAACAACTCAAGAAACTCTTGGACCAAGGATACATTAGGCCAAGTAATTCACCATGGAGAGACATATTGTTGTTCCAAAATAAGAAGGACGGAATCCTCTGTCTTTGCATCAACTAGCATCAACTAAACCAGTTGACAATCAAGAAGAAGTATCCAATTCCAAGGATAGACAAATTACTTAACCATCTTCAAGGTGTAAATATCTTCTCAAAAATTGATTTAAGATTGTGTTATTGTCAATTAAGGGTCAAAGAAGAAGACATTCCAAAAACTACATTAAACATAAGATATGGCTATTATGAATTCATTGTGATATCTTGTGTATTAACCAATGCATCTGAAACCTTTAACATGCTAATGCAAGAAATATTTTAGCCCTATCTTGATGATTTTATCCTTGCATGATTCAATGACATCCTTGTTGACATTGTAAGCTTTGGTGTTTACAAGTGTGTATATGTGAAAGCACTCTTATGTGCTTTAGATTGTATGATGCATGAATATGGAAAAGACATGTGGAGTGAAGTGTGCCACTTAGGGAGACATCAAAAGTGTGGGTTGTATGGTGTAACATGGAGACACATATGGAAAGTGTGAGGGATCATTGATGGATAATCTCCTCCTTTATGTATGTAACTAGTTTATGCAATGAAAAAAGAGAGAGAACATTTGAGTATGCATATTGTGTGCTTTTTCTATCTTTAACCATGGAGTTCCTTGTTTATTATAATCCAACATAATTAAGTGTCAATCATTTTATACACACCATGATCAAACCCACATTGGGGTTCTTGACATGCTATCAAAGCCATAGTTAGGGCTCTTGATCATGGTGCTTTTTAATGAATGTAGCCTATATCATTGTATGCCCTTAGTATGTTTCGGCCATCCCTTTCTTAAAAATCATGCATACTCATTTTCATTATGATTGCAAATGAGGGAGCTAAAAATTTTTGAGGATTATGAAGAGGCCATCAATATCAAATGAAGGAGCTTTGTATTATGGAGGTTGGAAATGGATTTTTTTACAACAACTTAGTGGGGCCATTATCATCAAAGAAGCTACTATTAGTAGTCAAAGGTATTTGTTTATTTTGCCTCTTCAATTACTATTTTTGAGCATGGAAGAGTTCTCAAATAAGAGTTCAAATCTCCTACATACAAACACTTACTCATGGCAGGGCAAGAATTACACAAAAGAACAAGGTCACTATCACAAATGATAAATGCCTTTGTGAAAATGTCAGCTATCTGATCTTGTGTGCTAACATATACCAAGTCAATCTCTCCTACAAGTACCTTCTCTCTCACAAAGTGGTAGTGCACCTCAATGTGTTTTGTCCTAGCATGGAACACTGGATTCCTAGCTAACTGTATGCTGCTCATGTTGTCACAATGAATGACAACTGGACCATTTCCCTGCACATCCAAATCACCTAATAACTTTTGTAGCCATACCACCTCACATGCTGCCATAGCAGCACCTCTATACTCAGCCTCTGTACTCGATAAAGCAATTGTAGGTTGCTTTTTGCTGCTCCATGTAACTGTTGCACTACCAAGGAAAAACATGAATCCACTAGTAGATATTCTATCTGACATGCTACTAACCCAATCTGCATATGTGTATCCAAAAACATGTATGTCCTTACCTGTCTCATAAAAAATTCCATAATATAAAGTGGACTTCATATACCTCAATATACGTCTAACTGCATCCAAATGAGGCTTTCTAGGTATCTGCATAAACTGACTGACAAGGCCAACAGCATAGCTCAAGTCTGGCCTTGTGATAGTCATGTAAATCAAACTCCCTACTATCCTCCTGAACATAGTAGGGTCTTCTATCTCATCCCCAACGTCAGCACTCAACTTCACATTTTGCTCCAATGGTACTGAAAGAGGCTTACATGCTGTCATACCATACTTGGATAACATATCTAAGCCATACTGCCTTTGGGATAGCCATATACCATCATCACATCTGATCACCTCAATACCAAGAAAGTATCTCAGCAGCTCACCCAAATCTTTCATCTCAAACTTCTTCTTCAAGAAGTCCCTAACTTCAGCAATCCCATTGTCACTGTCACCTGTAATAATCAAGCCATCCACATAGATGACTATGATGACCAAATCTGCATCTCCCTTTCTCACATAAAGTGAGTGATCAACATCAGAAATACAAAATCCAATATTGACAAGATACTCTCTAATCTTATCAGACCATGCTCTAGGTGCTTACTTTAGCCCATAGAGCGCCTTCTTTAACCTGCATACATATGTGGGATGCTTTAATTTTCATAACCTGATGGCTGCTCCATATACACTTATTCTTGCAATTCACCATGCAAGAAGGCATTCTTAACATCCATTTGCTGCAAACTCCAACCTTTGGCTACTGCCAAGGCAATCACACATCTAATAATTGCCATCCTAGCAACTGGACTGAATGTCTCTTCATAATCTATGCCATATGTTTGAGCATAGCCTTTTGCAACTAGCCTAGCTTTATACCTACTAACAAAACCATCTGTATTATGCTTGACTTTGTAAACCCAGTTACAGCCAATAGCTTTCTTACCCTTAGGTAAGGGTACCAAATCCCAAGTCTTATTGGCTTCTAATGCAGCCATCTCCAAAATACATTTTTCTACCTTTGGATCAAGCTTCTTCTATAGCTCATTTGGCACATGAACATATGCAACATATCCAAATACCTTCAAGTGCGATACATCAGTGTCTTTGTCTTCTCCATCATGAGTCCACACTTCTCCTTCCATCCACCATAACTCACTCCCATGCTCTAGATCCCGCATGTTTCTCAACATTCTTTAGGGTTTTACTTCAGTTCTCACGTCTCACAGGCTGTAAACAAGTTGTGGGTAGCATAGCTCACACCTCTTGGAGCTTCCTTCACCTGGATCTTGCTTCTAGCCTATTAAGACTTGCTGAGGCTTGGTGTAGGCCTTCTTTGGCCCTTATTTGTGCCCCCTTTGGGTCCCATTGTTGACACGTGGGACAGCAGACCTCCAAGCCAGCTCACGTTTTTTTCCGCCTGTTTCAAAATTTGGCCCAAAAGTCACTCTTTTTGTCATATCTCGAGCATTCAGAACCCGATTCAGGCAAGGTGAGAGTCTAAGTTGGGGTTTTGACATGCTGCAGACACGATGGTGATGTCGAATTTTCCAAATTCAGATGACAGATTTAAGGTCTAGACAGTATGTATTTGTATGCCTATGCTTGTTTGGGCATGACTACATAACCGGTTTAATGCCTATTGCATCCCGATTGATTGGGGGATTGAAGCTGCATGTAATGCTATGATTTTGGCCTGATTTTGGGGCTGGAAATACACAATTTACAACAATAAATGCATGCTGAATACTCTTGGGCTGAAGCAATCTTTCATGCTTTGACATATGCCTATTGGTTTCGGATGTATGTCTTGGGTTATGCTATGATGTATTGATCATCGAGGGATGACTTTGAGCTTGTCATTGAATCCAGATGCTTTTGGAAGAGCTTTGACATTACGCACTCATTGACATGGTTCGTGCTTGACTTGATGCTCATGTCACGGTTGACTACCCTATGCATACGTTGAGCTTGAGTGCTCATTGAAGCTCCACCTTGGATACATTTTGGATTATCTGGAGTAGTCTTGGATGTTACTTGGCTTGTTAGAGTTTGGATTGGGATGTGTTTGATGTCTTACATGCTTACGGATGCTACATATGGATGCTCTACTACCTACATGTTCGGGATGTACTATTGATTTATTGTCTTAGACTTATGTCATTGGCACTGTGTCTTGCCTTGGCTTGAGCTCTTGAGCTTGTACATACGACTTTTGTGCCAGTGGGAGCATTCTTGAACGCTTATTAGACATTGAGCAGGCGGTACTTTTATGCATTGAGCCGTTACATGCCATTGAGTAGTTACAGACACTTGAGACTTTGGGACTTCTTACCTTTTGGGATGATACATCATATGTCTTGGTTCACTGTATGCTTATGAGCTAAGTCTCAGTTTTGGATATATATCTTTGTGAACTGACACCTACTTGTGTCAAGTTTTGGTAGTGGTAGGAACACTTTGCCCCGTTGACTGGAGGGTGTGCCTATTCACTGGCAGATGTTTGTATGACATACTTGGGTATTGGATTCATGCTTATCGACTGTCATATGCTTATGCTATGACCGCATGATGCCAGCTTTGGTCTTGGCAATATCTGACTGCCTTGGGATCCGATTTTTGCACAGTTATCTATCTTTTACTGAAATCTGAAATTTATTACAACAAGCATATATGTATGGACTGACATGGGTTTTTCATGATAAAACACTTTGAAATGATGTACTTTCACTAGTACTTGGTGGGCAGCAGCTTTGGTTCCACTTTCCTTGCCATTTTCCCTCGATTTTGGTGATTTTTTGGTCATTTTTTGCAGTAAACAACAAGCAGTTTTGAACTGTCTACAATCTTCCAGCCTGCACTATGGCGAGTTCATCCATTGATCATGCTATTTTCAACATCACTAAGCTTGATGGTATGAATTACTCTTGTTGAAAGAGCCAGATTTGGCAGGTGTTGGTACAGAAATCGTAGATCAAACCTTTGAGGTTAAGCGGGCATCCACCTGCAACTATGCTAGATGAGGAATGGCTTGAGCCTGATGAGTTATGCAAGTCCACTATTGTATTATCTCTCACAAAACACGTTCACTACAATGTATTTGAGGAAGAACAGAGTGCATGGCAGTTGTGGAATCTATGACAAGAAAAGTCCAACGAGTCAGATGTGTTGGTTGAAGCAGCTTATGGATCTGTGCATGAAGGAGAATGTGACTATGTCTGCTCACTTGAGCCAATTCCATGCTATCCTCAAGAACTTGACTTTGCAAGACATCACCTTTGCAGAGGATGTCACTCCTCTTTTCTTGCTTGGTACTCTTAATGAGTCATGGGATGTATTCCATACTACATTATGTGCCTCTACTGCTACCTTGAAATTATCTGATGTTGAGAGTGCTCTTCTGCAGGAAGAGGTTAACCGTAAGAATTTGGATGCCTCTCGTGTGTCTCATGCTATGACAGTTAGAGGCAAGAAGGATGGATATGGAAAGCATGGCAGTGGTAGTGATCGTGGACAGGATTCTTAGAAATCTCAGTCCAAGTCTCGTGGGAAGTCACGTAGCAAATCCCGTGGCAGGAATGCAGATGTTACTTGTCACATTGTGGGAAAGAGGGCCATATTAGGCCACAATGCCATGAATTGCGCAATAAAAGGCACAAAGATAAGGGGAAAGACAAAGTGCAGGATAAGTCTTTTGATCGCAGCATAGTGCCTGCAAAGTCCAGTGTTAAAATTGAACAGATCAATGTTATGCAACCTTAGGATGTTGATGATGATGATTATATCCTTGCAGCTTCTTCTAGTGCTTCGCAGATGACAGAGATATATTCTATGTATGCATAGTGTTGGCTCTTGGACTCAGGTGCGTCCTTTCATGTGACACCTTGCCGAGAGTGATTTCATTCATACCATACTGTTTTGGGTACTGTGCGCTTGGGTGATGACAGCTCTCTTGATATTGTGGGCATTGGTGATGTTAGACTGCAGTTTCCTTCTGGAAGTAGTTTTGTTATGCAAGATGCACATCATGTACCTGCTTTGACACACAGTCTCATGTCAGCTGGATAGCTTGATGATGCAAGATATCATGTATGTTTTGGAGACTCTGCATGGAAGATCACTCGTGGCAGACTTGTGATTACAAGAGGTGCCAAGGCTGGCAGTCTCTACCCCTTGATTGTATCAGCTTCTTCCCTTGATCATGTTTTATCTGTGGGTTCTATCCCACATGTATCTCTTTGGCATGCCCGTTTGGGCCATATGTCTTTGAAGGGAATGAAAATGCTTTCTAGTTTGCAGTACTTACCGCCCCTTGATAATGCATGTTTTGATTCATGTGAGCATTGTCTTTATGGCAGGTAGACTAGGTCTATGCATAAGAAGTCTGGTAGGCCATGCATGAGTGAGCCCTTGGCATTGGTACATTCGGATGTCTGTGGGCCCATGCCTTGTCAGTCTATGGTGGTGCAAAGTATTTTGTTACGTTCATAGATAATTTTTCACGAAAAGTTTGGGCTTATCCCATTAAGCTGAAATTCTATGTCTTAGCTATGTTTCAAAGATGGCTTGCATTGGTTGAGAACCAGTCTGGGTATAGGCTAAAATGCCTAAGGACAGATAATGGGGGTGAGTATGTCTCACTTGCTTTTGAGCAATTATGTGATGAGAGGGGTATTAAGCGTCAGTTGACTTCCCCCTACACCCCCCCAGAATGGTTTGGCTGAGCGGATGAATAGAACCATCCAGGAGCGTGTACACAATATGCTTAGTCATGTAGGCCTACCGTAGAGCTTTTGGGTTGAGGCAGTTAGTACAGCTGTGCATATCATAAACAGATCACCTTCTAGTGGTTTGGATTTCCAGGTTGCAGAGGAGGTATGGACTGGAAAACCCCCCTCTTATGCGCATCTCCGTGTCTTTGGATATGAGGCATTTTGCCATGTGCCCAAGGACAAGAGAAGTAAGCTGGATCCCAAGAGTGTCAAATGCATTTTCCTTGGTTATAGGGATGCAGGCGAGATGGGTTATCGTCTCTGGGATCCGCAGGCACGGAAAGTCATCCGTAGTCATGATGTTTCCATGAAGAAAAGATGCATAGATAGCTTGAGAGAGTTGTTGAGATCCGCAGGGTCATATTTCAAGAGAGCTCCTGCACAGCCAGTTGGACAGCCTACAGCTGCAGCAGATGCTCATGGTCAGGGTGTTGGACAGGCAATTGGGTAGGCAGTAGAGCCTGCCATGAGAAGGTCTACTAGAGACAGACGTCCACCTCATAGATTTCAGCCCTCGATGCATTATGTATTGGTTACAGATGCAGGAGAGCCTTTCACTTATGATGACGCTATGCGCAGGGATGACAGTCACTCCTGGGAGAGGGCTATGCAGTCTGAGATTGACTCCCTGCATAAGAATGACACTTGGAATTTGGTTTCCTTGCCTATGGGAAAGAAGGCTTTGCCATGCAAGTGGGTGTACAAGCTAAAAAGTACCCCTGGACACCCCAAGCCAGCATACAAGGCTAGTTTGGTAGCAAAGGGTTTTAAGCAGGAGCATGGTGTGGACTTTAACGAGGTCTTTTCTCCTGTGGTTAAGATGACCACCCTGCACTTAGTCTTGTCTTTGGTTGCTCAGCTTGACTTGGATTTATACCAGATGGATGTCAAGATAGCTTTCTTACATGGGGACTTGCATGATGAGATTTATATGGAGCAGTCTAAGGGCTTTGCAGAACCTGGCAGGCAGCACCTAGTGTGCAAATTGAAGAAAAGTCTTTATGGCTTGAAACAGGCACCTAGGGAGTGGTATCATAAGTTTGATGCCTTTATGCAGTCACAGGGCTACAGCGGGAGTACTATGGATCCGTGTCTTTACAGAAGAAAGCCCGTGATGGTTCTTTATTGATTTTGGTACTCTATGTGGATGATATGCTAATAGCAGGGAAAGCTCATGATGAGCTAGATGCTCTTAAGACTCAACTCAAGAAAAGCTTTAAGATGAAAGATCTGGGACATGCCACTCACATACTTGGTATGCGCATTAGACGCAACAGGCATCAAGGACTCCTCTACTTGTCACAGAGGGAGTACATTCATAAAGTCCTTGAGCGCTTCCGCATGCAGAACGTAAAGCCTATTGGTTGTTCATTACCTTCTTATGTGAAGGTATCACAGGCTGATTGTCTGCAGACAGATGAGCAGAGGGTTGAGATGGCCAAGATTCCCTATGCATCCGCAATGGGCAGTCTTATGTGTGCCATGATAGCCACTCTTGCCTTTGCAGTTGGTGTTGTGGCACGCTATATGGCTACACCTGGCAAGAAGCATTGGGATGCCGTGAAGGATATCATGAGGTACCTGAAGGGCACTGCAGATATGTGTATATGCTATGGCAGCCAGGATACAGGAGTCGTGAGGTAAACTAACTTTGATTATGCAAAAATACAGATAGTAGGAAGCCCACTTCCGGCTATGTATTCACCTATGCTGGAGGTGCTGTTACTTAGATGTCCAGGGTGCAGAAATGCATGGCCCTTTCTACTATAGAGGCCGAGTATGTTGCAGCCATTGAGGCTTGCAAGGAGGCCATTTGGTTGGGTTGTTTAGTTGCTGACCTTGGTATTGATGCTATCCCTACATTGCATTCGGATTCTATGAGTACTATTCAGTTAGCCAAGAATCCGGTCTTTCATGCGAAGATGAAACACATTGAGGTAAGGTATCACTTCATACGTGGGGTCGCTGAGGAGAAGTCTACTGATCTTGTCAAGATCTCGACTGACCAGAATCCTGCAGATCTGCTCACAAAAAGCCTCTCTACAGAGTGCTTTGCCTTCCTCAGGAGGTTGATGGGCATGGGATGAGATGATGTTGTACATGTGTACATGTTGTACTATCTTTTTTCTTTTTCTTTTCACTCCTCATTGGGGCAGATTCGCCTTTAAGTGGGAGGTTGTTGGGGGTAAAGGCACCTCTGCCTAGCCGCCCATGTATTACTACACTGACAGTCACTGCCACTGCACACTGCAAGTGGTGGGCGTCCGCGTCACTATCCCTTTATTCTTTATTCTTTTAGTGACAGTTTGAATAAAGGAAGTCCCGGTCACACATTGTGATTGTTGGAGTTTCCATTTCTAGTCTCTCCCTTTCTTGCTCTTGCTCTCACGCCATAGCTCTCGAGTCTAACCTTCGATCCGTCGTGGGTAAAGGCGCCTCTGCCTAGCTGCCCATGTATTACTACACTGACAGTCACCGCCACTGCACACTGCAGGTGGTGAGTGCTCATCACCATCACTTTATTCTTTATTCTTTTAGTGACAGTTTGAATAAAGGAAGGCTCGGTCACACATTGTGACTGTTGGAGTTCCCATTTCTAGTTTCTCCCTTTCTTGCTCTTGCTCTCCCACCATAGTTCACGAGTCCAACCTTCGCCCGTCGCTCCCTTTCAATTAGAGAGGTACTCTCCCCCTCCATTTGATCTCAGGCACTTCACTTTCAAGTATGTTTATGTTTCAACAGCTGCCTTGAAGGATTTGAAGTGCTCAAATACATCACTCTTTTACTTCATGAAATATACACATAGCTTCCTTGAACTGTCATCAATAAATGTAACAAAGTATTTGCTGCCACCAAGAGATACATTCTGTGTAGGCCCCCAAACATTAGTATGCACTACATCAAGTATATTTCTGCTCACTTCTCTATCATGCGAGAACGGTTGTCTCACCTTTTTACCAAACTAGCATTCTTCACACACTTTATGAAATTTTGGAACTCTAAAAGAAGGCAACCTTGTAACCAATCCTCTGGATTGCATTAATTTCAGTCTTTGCACATTTGTATGTCCAATATGTTTATGCCATATTTCAATGTCTACAACCACTCCTTTTTATTTAGCATGCATAATAACATCCATTGTAGGGATTCCAACATTTAAAGTGAACATACAGTCAACTCTACTTCCTTTTGTGACCAACCTGCACTTATCATTAAAATTTCTACAAAACAACGTTTTGCATTGAATCAAACCTGCAACCCTTGCTCTACAATTTGGCCAATAGACACTAGATTCTTTGTGATTGATGGGACATGTAATGCATCTGTTAGACTCTTTGTCAGGCTATCATGCAAGAACAAGGGAACCTTTCCAATGTGTGATATTGGGTGGCATGAATCATCACCCCGTCTACACATAACCTAGATTTTGTAAGTTGTACATCTCTCCAAACCATTCAACATGATTGGCCATATGATTAGATGTACCTGAATCAACATACTATACATCAACATGTGTCCCCTTTCTTGTAACTGCATTCATCATATGCTGCATAACAAACATATGCTCATTTTTGTCTTCATTCTGTCATGAAGATGATGCATAGTTTCCTTTTGTGATTTACCACTACTAATATTATCCTTCTTAGCATAACAATGGGCTGCAATATGATATGCTTTGCCACAATAATGGCAAACAATAGCAAAATTTCCAAAACTTCTATTCTTCCATCCACATCTTCCTCTAGATCCCCCCTGTCTCTAAAGCTTCCTCGGCCTCCTGAAACGTGCATCTCACCAAATTGTTGATTATCACCAGCACGTCCCATACCACTGCCTCTTGAAAAGGATTTACTAATTGCTCAATGCTATATGTAATTTGCAACCTGTTTGCAAATAAACCTTATGCTTTCTTTCTAGCAAACACCAAAAAAATTAGAGATTCAAAATATATAACCTGTGCACCCACTTTCGGTCAATACAGCCAAAATCACAGTATAGCATGAAAGTGTTATCTGCAACCTTGTGGCTCTAAAACAAGACTTAAAAGGTCTCAGATGCTCTACTCACACACTAAATCTCATAGCAATCTAAGATTTTCACTCTACCCTGCTTTCAGTGCCTCCACAAGCACTATCCAAGGGAAAGAGTGGAAGAATGGGAGAACTTCTTACCCATTGCTTGCTTGCTTGAACCTTGCTTCTTTTTCTTCACTTTAGCCTTCAAAATCATCCTCTCTTAGTGGTGTGGCTCTAATACTATGTCAAAAATTGTGTGGTGAGGGGACTTACTTGAGCTATTGCGCCAAACACACACTGTATACACAAGAGGAAGCTCACTTAAGAACATAAGAAGAGAGATGGAAAACGTTTTCTTGCTGATTTCTTCTTCTTCTTCCACACACTATATAATATACATAAAGTATAGATAAGATACAATATAAAGAAAAGTGGCCTACTAAGTCAAATAGTGAATAACGTACTACACTAATTGACTGGCGCTATATCTTTGCTAGTTGTAGTAAGTGATAAGTCAGTGGCCATGTGAGTATCATAATGACTACCAACGTGCTAAGTGTAGATGTGTAGACCAATCTAGCAAGGCGGTCCACCATCAATGTCCACATGTGTTGAGATTGCCATCTTAACAATGCTCAGTTGTATTCACTTGTGCCTATGAATGCACCTAAGTGCTTGTGCATGTGCAAGTTGCTAAGTAACTTGCCCGAAGTGTAATTCTATGCACTAAGACTTTAGTATTGCAAGGTGAATGCATGGTGTTCGTGGGTATCTGATTCCCTCTATCTAGATCCTCAACTTAGACATCTTCTCTTACGCTCTCCCATCTCGAATCTATTCCGCCTTCTTAATCTCTTGACTCTACTTGCAGACGATGGCCTCCAAGTGAAGAATGTTGTGTGCGGATAGCAATCCTACAACCAGCAATGAAGCTTCCGGCAAAGGCATCATTACCAATCCAACTGTAATTCCAGTCGTAAGTAATGTATTTCTAAATTGATATGTGCTTTCTTTCATTCGTGCATGAGATATATTAGGCTCCATACTATGATGTACGAGAATAGGTCATGGGAAGGGATAGGCCTCTTCTCACATATTCAAAAGATGGAGTTTGCAAAGTGCATGTGTCAAGGGAAGTTAATTGCACTTAGTTGTGTATGGCTTATTCATTGATAGAGCAATTAGTCGGGGGTTATGAATAGCATAATCATAAAAATAATAACATTAGGAATTGTGTATACAAGTATTAAGTAAATTTTGTATAGAATCACTATTTGATCCCAAGGGGGAGAGTGAATATGCAATGGAATTATTATCACATCTCTTGTATTGTTTGGAAAAAATACAATTAGTTTTGTTGATTGATTGAACAACACCCTAAATGCTTTTTACAATCAACTGATTGTTGCATTTGTGATTTGGATAAATATTCCAAGTGCTTATGTTGGATGGTAAAAGCATGGCAAAGGTCAGTAATGACAAGTAGCTATGGGAAATAAAGGAATGTTTCACTAGAAGATGATATTAGGTTGATTGCCTTGATTATGCTCGATTCTTAATTGGATTAATTAAGGAAGGATATCTATGGGTGGATCATCTCCAATATCACACCACGGATTCACGGGTCAAAGGTCGAGTGGCGAAAAGGCTAACCACGGAAGTTGTGTCTCATTTCTAGGTCTCTTGGGGTCAATGGAGCTCTGGACACCCCTTGCCTAGATTGGAAAAGAATTGTAGACTGCCGTCTGCCGTGAGCCCAACGTCTAGGGCGTTGGAAGATCCTATTCTAGATAAAAAATGGAAATTTTGGTGCCATGTGATTTGGACTGGGTACTTCTATTGGATAGAAGGTATACATAATTCTCATGTATGGACAGAAGACAAATATTAACTTGAAGATAAGTTAAGGAACTTGTTTGTCAAAAGGACTACTTATTTTTTCTTCGTGTTAGTGCTGTAAATTACGTAAACGAATCTTGTTCCCCAAAAGACCTAATTAAGGAAGTTGATTGCGAATGTCATACATAAATGTGATAGGACCTAATTAGAAAACTAAAGCTATCAAGGGAAGTGGGTGGGAAAAACCTCGATGGTTTGCCCTATGGTAGGGTGGTCCCAAAGAATTGGGAGGCTTCTCACAAGGTTTCATCGTCGTTTGACCTTTAGGTATGGTTAAGTTGGAACTTGATTCATGCTGTTTTAGGGGACCAAAATGGAGCTATGCCTTACGAGCAGAGAGGTTGAGTGGCACATCCCTCTCATTTTCCATTCTCTTTGAACCAAGTGCGGTATGGATCTGCTTCAGGTTGGGTATCTCTGCGTAAAGTAGGATGTCCAAAACCTGACACTAGGATGCTGTCAGGAGACCTTGTCTACTAGGAATCCAAATTTCAAGTCTATCCTAATGGGTTTGGCCATGGACATTCCATTGCGAGGTGGACTCAGGAAACCCTAGGCAACAAACCTCGAAATATCCCATGGGAGGATCATGCGGTGATGCTTAGAATCGTTTCTTAGTGGATCGCTAAAACATGCTTGGACAGTAGTCGATAGGTAGGCACATTACAGTTGGTATCAGAGTCAAACTTTGTAATGATGCATGATTGATTAATGTATGGTTCATAGACATATCCTAAATAGAAATAACCTAGTGATATGGCTTGATTGTCAGGCACCTTCTGCACTCATGAATACTGACATGCAAGAGAAAAAATTCATTCTCAAGCAAATTAAGGCACCCGAGTTTGATGGAGAAGGGATAGACGTCATAGTAGAGGTGGAGACATGGATTGAGTCGATAGATGATTATTTCTCTGCTTTCGAGAACTGCCTCTACCAATCAAGCAATGATAGCCAAAACTTAAGTTAGTTGGCTAGGTTTGGTTATTATGGTGGAAGCAATGGTGCAAAGATCAAGGTGTTTCTGAAGTCGTTGTCACTTAGGCTCAGCTGAAAGATGCTATACGCGGATGATACCTTCTGCCAACCTACCAAACTTTGAAGACGAACAAATTCTTCAAGCTCAAGTAGTTGGAATTAACCCTAGAAGCTTACTAAAAGTTTGTAACCCTACTACAATACGCATTGCCTATGGATATTGTGCAGCAAGTATCCAAGTTTTTCCATGGCCTAAGCACTCCTTTGAACAACCGCCTTGAAGCAATGCATCCAACGGACTTGTAAGATGCATTACTTTGATCGAATCCAATCATCCAAGAACTTAAATTGGAAAATTATAGCAAAGATGACTCTCGAGATTAGGGTAAGAGATGCCATACATGCAAAGAGATAGGGCACATCCGTAGAAGATGTCCCTACCGTCAATGCTTCCATTGTAATAAGCTAGGACACATCCAAACAAACTTCCCTGATCTAAGTCTAGAATACATTGAGCCTCCAAGAAAACAAAGCTATGCAGGAGTAGTCTATGGATATATAGAGGAATTAGATAAAGATAAAGACCTAGAACCTACAACACATCTTCAGGATGATTACAAATCCTAGAATTTTTGTCGACATGAAATACAACTTGTATTGGAACTTTACTCTTGTAACTATAGTTAATCTGAGTAATATGAGTTGCATCTATTTTGAGCCTAGAACTTGTAAATGATTAGAGATACTCTGGCAAGGAATGACAGTTATAACTTGCAATGAATTTCTCTTAAGTCATTCCTTCTACACTAATATAGACTGGGTCTTACCAAAATGTCGAAGCTTGGAAGTATTCTTTATTATTACAAGCAAAGCCGATCGTCCATGGAGCTCAGTCCCGAACTAAAAAGAGGAAAATCTGGGAACATAGTTTCTGAGATAAAGGACCACTTCAATCTGCTAAAAGGATCCTAGGACAATTTGGTCTAAAGAAGAAACTCCTGCCAAGGACAACGAAGAACCTTGTGGCTGCAAGTGATAAAGCTCTGCGATGTTTCTATTGCAGGGAGTTAGGTCATTTCAAAAGGGAATGCCCAAAGCACCCTAAACACCGATGCTCGGAGTGCCACAACATTGGACATAACTACGTCAATTGTCCCAAGAAGAGAACTTGAGCCTATAAAAAATGAAGTTGTATAAGCTCAAGTGATCTAGAACTTACCAGGAAATTATCCGACAATTAGGAAAAACCTAGAGGATATTCATGAGATGTAACTAGAATAAATTTTCTCTTGTAATCAAGACTCAAATATATCAAATACAATAGGTTGTTGTTTCAAAAGATCGTATGCCTATGAGTGATCAGAGTAGCACAGCGAAAGCATGGTGGGCCCATAACCCACAGGTTCGAAAATGATACCCTGGTTTCTCTCGATTTCTCTAAGGGGAGGAGGATCTAATACTTCCATGCAATTACAAGTTAGTTGGTTAGTTCGAAAGTTAGTTAGTCAATTAATAAGTTAGTAAGTTTACTAACTAAAGACTCACTAAGGTAAAAAATAACTAATATTAATAACTAGTATTTTTTATTCAATTAAAAATATTTAATTTAAAAAAATCAAGAGTCATAGATCTAATATTGTCCTCGAATTAACAAGGACCATAGCCACCCTTCACAGAAATTACAACATAAACGAGAGTTATGAGCTATATTAATCACTAGGTTAATGTGTATAGTATGGATGGTCTAAAAATATTGGATTTTTAAATAAGACTAGTATATTTTAGATATTTTAGATATTATCCTAAAAAGATATGGAGATTTCTAAAACTGGATGCCATTTAAAAGAAAAGTCAAGTGATGTTTTAGTTAGTTTTGGAGATTTTATAAAAAATAAAAATAAAGAGAGAGATTGGCGAAATCGCACGCGTCGCGATCGCAGTCTACAGATAGTAGAGAGCACTTTGAACATGGAGAGAAAGAAGGAGTGATCTAAAAGCTTTCCAATCAAGTGTCTTGGGGTCTTACCCCCATTTTGGAGCCAATGGAACCATAAAATTTATGAGTTAAGCATTAGACCACTGAGTTTTCCAAGAGTCCCTCCACCAAGAACTCTTGTTCTCAGCCGTATCTCCCCTTCTCTAATTCATTATAAATATGAGGCATGGGGAGGCACAAGAGAACATAAGGAGACCCTGAGAGGTTGTGAGAGAGAGGTAGAGAGAAGGATACCCCTCCAAGAGATTGTGACAGAGAGCTAGAGAGAGAGAGTGAGTGAGAAGAGTTACCCTAACAGGCTACAAGGGAAAGAGTTAGCTCAATTCCCTCTATCTCGATCCTCGACTTAGACATCTTCTCTTAGGCTCTCCCATCTCGAATCTATTCTGCCTTCTTAATCTCTAGAGTCTACTTGCAGATGATGGCCTCCAAGTGAAGAATGTTGCGTGCGGATAGCAATCCTACAACCAGCAATGAAGCTTTGGGAAAAGGCATCACTATCAATCCAACTGCAATTCCAGTCGTAAGTAATGCATTTCTAAATTAATAGGTTCTTTCTTTCATTCGTGCATGAGATACATTAGGCTCCATACTATGATGTATGAGAATAGGTAATGGTAGGTCCCTTCTCACATATTCAAAAGATGGAGTTTGCAAAGTGCATGTATCATGGGAAGTTAATTGCACTTATTGCATATGGCTTATTCGTTGATAAGGAATTGGTCAGGGGTTATGAATAGCATAATCATAAAAAGAATAACATTAGGGATTGTGCATACAAGTATTAAGTAAATTTGGTATAAAATCCCTATTTGATCCTAAGAGGGAGAGCGAATATGCGATGGAATTATTATCGCCTCTATTCTTGTATTGTTTGGAAAAAATGCAATTAATTTTGTTGATTGATTGAACAACACCCTAAATGCTTTTTGCAATCAACTGATTATTGCATTTGTGATTTGGATAAATATTCCAAGTGTTTGTTTTGGATAGTAAAAGCATGGAAAAAGATCATTAATGGCAAGTAGCCATGGGAAATAAAGGAATGTTTCACTAGAAGATGATATTAGGTTGATTGCCTTGATTATGCTTGATTATTAATTGGATTAATTAAGAAAGGATATCTTGCATGGGTGGATCATCTCCAAGATTGCACCGCGGATTACCTTGAGGGGCACTACTCGATTCACGAGCCGAAGATCGAGTGGTGAAAATTCCAACCACGGAAGTTGTGTCTCACTCCTAGGTCACTTTGGGTTAGTGGAGCTATGGACACCCCTTGCCTAGACCGCAACAGAATTATAGACTGCCGTGAGCCCAATGTCTAGGGCATTGGAAGATCCTATTCTAGATAAAGGATGGAAATTTTGGTGCCATGTGATTTGGATTGGGTACTTTTGTTAGACAGAAGGGATACATAATTCTCCTGTATGGGCAGGAGACAAAGATTAACTTGAAGAAAAGTTAAGAAACTTGTTTGTCAAAAGGGCTGCTTGTTTTGACTTCGTATTAGTGCTGTAAATTACATAAAAAAATCCTATTCCCTAAAAGTCCTAATTAAGGAAGTTGATTGTGAATGTCATACATAAATTTGATAGGACCTAATTAGAAAACTAAAGCTATCAAGGGAAGTGGGTGAGTAGAACCCCGATGGTCTATCTTATGGTAGAGTGGTCCCAGAGAACTCAGAGGCTTCTCACAAGGTTTTACTATCATTTGACCTTTAGGTATGGTTAAGTTAGAATCAGATTCATGCCATTTAAGGGTACCGGAATGGGACTATGCCCTACGGGCAGAGAAGTTGAGCGGCACATCCCTCTTATTTTCCATTCTCTTTGAACCAAGTGTGGTATGGATCTGCTTCGGGTTGGGTATCTCTACGTAAAGTAGGATGTCCAAAACCCGACACTAGGATGCTGTTAGGAGACCTTGTCTACTAGTAATCCAAATGTTAGGTCGATCCTAGTGGGTTTGACCGTGGATATTCCATTGCAAGGAAGACTCCAGAAACCCTTGGCGACAAACCCCAAAACATTCCATGGGAGTGCCAGGCGGCAACGCTTAGAATCATTTCTCAGTGGACTGCTAAAACGTGCTTGGACAGCTGATACGCGGGCACACTACACTTTCTATGGAGCAGTGTGGGCTCAGGATGCAGAATCCCATATGCACAATGGTGGAAAGTGCAGCCTAGTCTATTCCTATAAAGCATTGTACTTGCTCTCTTTTTTGAATGCAATGTCATGGAACTTTTGTACTTCTAGCAAAGTGTCTGTGCCATTGTCAGTCCACTACACAAGATTGTGTTTATGAGTCCAAGATTTCATATTGGGACCTAATTCACTTGTGTGACATTTGGTCTTGATGTGTATTACCTCATGAGCTCACTCTTCCTCTTTTAACCTCCATAGCCATGCTCTAGATCCAACATTTACTACATAGTATTAGAGCCCAATCAGGGATAGATCATCTCTACAAATCACTCCTTTAGCTTCTCTCAATCTTTGGTTAGCTCAACTTGACATAAACCCTTCATCTTCCACCTCCATCTTCACTCTATCTCTCTTGGCTACCGTATACAACACCTATCTACCTCTGTTGGAGCAGCCATATCTCTTCAAGCTTTCTTCTTGAGAGTTATTTTTCAGGTCAAGGCACATCTTTCTAGCCCAAAATTTCCTGACATTGTTCAACCGACATTGTTGAAAAATACAAATCTGGTGCAAATTTTGTTGTTGTAAATTGGACATATTCTCTTTCCTTACTGTGAGCATTATTCCACAAGTTATCATAGGGAATTTTTTGTCATATAGGTGACTTACTTCAGCTAAGAGGGCTTGAGAAAATTCCACTCCATCAAAGATATATTAGAAGATTACTCAGAGGTGGTACTGCAAGAAGCCATAGCCAGTCTGCTCTACTGTTCAACTAATCATCACGCCTCACAATGTCAAAGGCTACCATAGGGCTTTTTAAGTTTATCATATGGGCTACCTCTTGACAAAATTTCAACTCAAATGGTCCACTGGGTGAGCTGCTACAGCTAAAATATCAGGCTGTTGTCTTGAAACTGTAACTGGCAGTCATAGCCACTTACCTTCAAGCTCATTTTATCCTTCATTTTCTCTCTCTTGCCACTTAAACCAAGCCAAGGCCACTCTAATTTTAAGTTCTCAAAAATTATTCAACCATCAAATCAGCAAAGAAGAGGAAGTTGTGAAGATTTTCTAAAGATCATCAAGTCAAACTCAAGAAACAAACATTAAATTTCAAACTAGTATCTTTTGATACTACACTGCCATTGCTTGTGTCTTTTAACACATACAAAGATAACTCATTGCTAGTTATTCTTAGTCATTTGAAGTTGATTTCCTATCACAAAATGACAAGAATGAATAATTTTAAATGGATGCTTCTCATAAAGAGTAACATGACTCATGCTGCTCATCTATACTACATGGAAGAACTGGTTGTTCCATTTGCAGGGATGGATAGATTTACTTGTTCTAAAGTGCAATCAATGACTTTAATTAAAGAATCTAAACACATTCCTATTGCATCAAAGATGATGATATCTTTGCTTGAGGGGGACATAAAGACTAATGCAAGAAAATCAATAAAGAAAAGACCATGAAGAAGAGGACCAAAAGATGAAAATTGCACGCAAAGCGGAGAAGAAGAAGAACAAGATCAACCATGAGGACCCTAAAGCTGCAAGAAAAGTGAAGGACAAGTACAAGGTCAAAAAGAGAAAAGTGGACTACATTAAGAAGGACAAGAAGATTCATAATGCCATATCTAAAAATGCTAAAAACCACAAGGGCCTATCAGTCCTTGACCCAAATTTTTAATAGAATTTTTTAGCCTTGTATTTCCTAGCCCTAATGCTTCTGACATAAGCTTGTAAACTCCTCATGTAACCTTGTACTATGACAGTCTCTGGTGTTTCCCATGTTTGTGGTATGCCCACACTTTGCAGGTGGTTACTCATTAAAGCCTCTACACATTTTGTACTTTTCTCAGGTTGTGATTGAGGAGGGGTGTTGAGATATTGGCAATCACACTCAGCTTAGCCTCTTTGTATGGAGCAGTGTAGGCTCAAGATGTAGAATCCCATATGCATAGTGGTAGAAAGTGCATCCTAGTCTATTCCTATAAAGCATTGTACTTGCTCTCTTTTTTGAATGCAATGTCATAGTACTTTTGTACTTCTAGCAGAGTGTTTGTGTCATTGTTAGTCCACTACACAAGATTGTGCTTATGAGTCCAAGCTTCCATCTTGAAACCTAATTCACTTGTGTGACATTTGGTCATGATGTCTATTACCTCATGAGCTCACTCTTCCTCTTTCAACCTCCATAGCCATGCTCTAGATCTGACATTTACTACATAGTTTACATGTGTGGCAGCCATGGCCTCATTTCTTAAGGTATGTATTTGATGGTTCTGTTGCACAAAGCTATTAGGGCTTGTTGGAGCCTTGCCTATAGCCTCACTTGGACCCATTGGAGCTTGCGATTGTGATCATTTTGGCCAACATTAAGAGTAGGAGCTAGGTTTTGATCTTCAAGGTTTTGGATCTTTAGGTCATTAGGGCATATTAAGATATCATCCTAGGCTTAATATAGCATTATTGAGTGGGTTTTAACACTTGGATTGATCACATGTGGAATAGTAGGCCTACAAGCTACTCACTTTGATTGCATTTGATCTCTGCTACTCAGAGTTTGTGCTCAAGATAATAGCTCATACCTTTTGAGGTTGAACACTTAGATGTTAAAGGGATTCTTGGAACTAAGGTTGACATCACACTCATGTATTTGGAAACTTTGAGAAGGCACTAATCCTCAATTGTTGTGTACATCTAGTAGATAAAGTATTATAATATAGAGTACACATCAAGTATTTGATTCAATGATGCTTATATATTTAAAGACTTGAGTTTGACTACTATGGGATGCCTTGTGAGATGATTTGAGCATTAGCTTCTCAGCTTAGAACTAAGAGCATCAGTTAGGTTTTGATATTCAAGGTTGTGGATCTTTAGGTCATTAGGCCCTATCATGATATCATTGCAGGCTTAATAGAGCATTATTAAGTGAGTCTCTAGCTCAAGATAGCAACTCATACCTTTTGAGGTTGAACACTTAGATGTTAAAGGGATGCTTGGCACTAAGGCTTGCATCACACTCATGTATTCGGGCACTTTGAGAAGGCACTAATCATCAATTGTTTTCTGCATCTACTAGATAAAGTATTGTAATATACAATACACATCAAGTATTTGATTTAATGATGCTTATATCTTCAAAGACTCGAGTCCAAATGACTACTATGGGATGCATCGTGAGATGATTTGAGCATTAGTCTCTTATCCTAGAAATGATTAATTGCTAGTTATAATAGGTCCATTGCCTAGTTATTGAAAGAGTGAAGGCCTTTCTTCATGTATACATATTGAACATGCAACATTGATGTTTGTATGGCTATGTTATACCTCCCAAAAGTTATGGAATTTTTTTGAGATGCTATTGAGTTGAGAATACATCAAATATTACACACTTTTTCATTGTGAGTTACTATCTATCATTGACTATGAAAGGGTTCACTACATGCTGGCATGAGTTCTGTACATCTATTGATGCTTGTATAGACATGTTTTGATGTTGGGATGTTGTGGTGATATCTTGAGATGTTTTTGAGCTGATTTGAGCCTATATTGAGCTCAATTAAAATGTTATTTTGATGTTGTAATATAGTTTACAGCCAACACTCATTTGGATAGGTCATCCATAAAGCAGTTTGATACTGTTTCAGCACTTCTAGTGGGTGTATTGAATCTTTAGGTGTTGTGTACATGTATGAAGATGTTTATGGGAGTTTTTAAATTACAAATTTGAATTGAATTTTCTATTTTTGAGCTTTTCACACTACGACTGATTGTGGTAAGTAAACTTGGTTTGTATCTTGAGTAGTTGTTGACAATTGCAACTCTATTTAGTAAATTGTAACAAGTTTTTGGAGACTATTTTGAAGGCACTATTGCTTAAATTGTGGGGGAGAAACTAGACAATAAGAACTTTTCTCTATGGAAGTTAAGAATGCAAAACTTCCTGATTGGAAGAGGTTATTGGGATCTATGTACTGGAGACATAACTGAATAGAGATTGCCCAATAGAAATCCTACTCCTAAGCAGCAGAGCAGAGAGCTCATAAGTAGTGGATGGAAGGATCTAGTAAAGTTCTGCATTGGTTCTCCTTATGCATATCAGATGTTATGACCATGTAGATCACTAACTGTCAATGAATGTTGAAAACCTACTCGGTCCATTAATGGCATAGATTATCTCCTATATAGAAGCTATAAATAAATAGGTTGAGTTGGTTAGAGACACCGACCAGATATTGGTTTATTGAAAGCCGACACAAAATGCAACTATAAATCTTGTCAGGATAATCTTATTCTTTGAAGCTAACTCTCTCAATGAGGAGGCCCCTTTTGAGTGACCACTGGGTATACACACATATCTTAGGATGGCCTCCTCGTTGGGAGGGGTATTTGGGGCCCCTCCCCCAAAGAGAGAAAAGGGTAAAATTAGTGCGTTCTCTAGCATTCAGGGACCAGTAGAAAGATCTGAGTCCTTATGAGTAGGCTGGTCAAAATTTTCATAGAGGTTGGCCACCCACCCAACAGAAAGAATTTGGTTGTCTTGGGAAAGTC
This sequence comes from Lygodium microphyllum, assembly GCF_053477565.2. Classification (NCBI taxonomy): domain Eukaryota; kingdom Viridiplantae; phylum Streptophyta; class Polypodiopsida; order Schizaeales; family Lygodiaceae; genus Lygodium; species Lygodium microphyllum. Next base: position 14,313,754 of record NC_141158.1, on the reverse strand, counting down.
TTTGGGTATAAGGCTCATAGAAAAAAATCTGTATGACAACTGACTTCCATGCGCCCATATTTCCCAATGAGAGGGACCTGGTAATATTACCCTGCTACGCGCACTGTCCTTTTGTGCCACTTTATATTGGACGGTTGCAAGGGTAAAAAAATATGGTCTAGCCATATGGAGCCAAAAGAGGAAGAAAACCCCTTAAGGTTTGCTGATGAGGCCCACTTTTCCACCTCAAGGTCTATTCGAAGTGGGTATCTATTGCCTGCAGACTGAGATAAACTCTAAAGGATGCATGGGAGATTCTTATGAAAAACTATGGCAATGTCACTCATCTAGGAAAATTTCAACTAAAGCAGTACTTCAATAACATGTAAATAAATGAAAGAAGCATATAGGCTTATACCATAGAAATTAAAACCATTGTAGATCAGCTTGCTTCTATTGGATCAAAGGTCGAGGAAGATGACATGATTGTAGCTACTTTCAAAGGCTTGGGTAAGGAATACAAAGCCTTTGACACGTCAATTATTGTACAACCAAACCCCTTGATTTGGATGAGTTATTTGCATTCTACTGCATGAAGAAGTAAAATGTGGTTTATATATAGGCTTGAGTACCTCTCATAGTAGAGATATCATCTTTTACTCTAGCTAGAGAGTTAGAGGTGGTAGTGCTCATTGAGCCACTCGAGGTCATGGTGATACTCAAAATATCTATAAATAGCAGCATCAAAATGCTTGGCAAAATCAAAATGCACAAGTTCAAAGAGAATTAGGATCCTTTAGAGGTGGGGGGAGATCACTTAGAGACAAAGAAGGTTCTTAGCAGTTTCATGATCAATCGAATAGAGACAAATACTATCATTATTGTGACACTATTAATCTCAAATTGAAATGGTGGAAAAATAAAGGAAAAAGCACTGGGACTAACCCAGGCCTTAGTGGAGAAAGCACTGGGACTGGAACCTAGGGTGGAGAAAAAATGTAAAAGGGATGTGTATGCCCTGTTGAAGATGAATAGGGAAGAAGTTTTGACAAACGACGGCATAAACTTACAAGACATCCCCAATGCTGAGATTCGCCTACAAGAAAAGTTGGTGCATGCCATTTTCTCTAGCCAACGCTACAATTCCCTCATGCACTAGATCAGTGTACCTGTGTTGGAGAATGTGGCAGCCCGCACCTTGGAGGAGGTGGATTGGAATGGCTATGTGTGCAAAACAATAGACATAGCGGCCAAAGCACTAGCCTTGGGCAACAAACAAGCAGGTGGAGAATACCTCGTATCTAAGAATACAAAGAGGAAGAAACCTTCCTCGAAAGCCTCCTTCATCAGGTATGGAAGCATATTGATGGCCATCATCCAAGAGGCTGTGAAAGAGGCCCAACAGGGAAGCAAAGGAGCAGATGAGATCCCAAACATGTCACTGACCCATCAAAAGGAGGAGCAATCAAGCAACTAGACAGAAATGGAGACAGAGAAGGAGGAGCAGGAGGCTCAATCCAGACAAAGAAAAACAAAGGAGTTCACTTGGAAGGAAACTCAGAAGAAGAAACAGACAGTGAGCAGGAAAAAGGAAGAAGAAGATCTGGAAAGAGCAAAAAAGGAATCCCTAAGAAAGGTGATGCAGTGGAAAAAGAAGGAGAAGGAAGAAGCTGAAAGGTTATCTAAGGAAGCAAGGAAAATAGAAGAAGAGAGAGAAAGAAGAGCTATGGAAGAGGAGGTAGAGTTGAGAAGACAAGAGGAGGAAGACATGGCTGAAGCAATTCACTGATCTATAGAATAACAGAGTTGACTCGATGACCTAGGGAACTTAAGTCCTCCTAGGGAAGATAGATCCGGCTCAAGCGCACAAGTACTTGAAGCCATGCCACCCACGGTCATCGAGGGCAAGGGTAAGGCCCCCCTCCATCCCATTCCGGCCCCCTTGATACCCGACAGCAAAGCCACCATTGCCACCCCCAACATCCCGGCCAGCACCGACATGGGCAATTTTGTGGCGTGGATGCAATACTTTATCAATAAGGAACTAGCACAAGGAAGGAGCGGGGAGGCCACAGCCACCGGGCACAAAAGGCCAACTACGGATGCCGAATCCAAGCAAGAGCCAAAGCACCAAAAAATAGAAGCCTTGACCATCCCAATCCCCTCCACCATGACGCCAGACGCAAATTGTGATGAATACATTGATGAATTGCTCTCGCAGTTAGAAAGGGCAAGGGAGGAAAGAAGGATCACGACGGCCAAGCTAGAGGCAGAAAGGGAAGCCATAGTGGCCTTGCAGCTCGAAAAAACAAAGCAAATGGCTGCGCAACAAAAGGAAATTCTCGACTTGAAGAGGGAACTAAAGACCAAAGAAGAAAAGGACCAAACGTGGTAGCAACAGCTCATAGATGAAATCAAGAGCTCGAGAAGATGCAAAAAGAATATGACCTGTTGATCATGCAATATGAGGATCTAGCAATGAAGATAGGGCGGATCGAGTAGGGCATGAAGGAGTTTACCGCAGGGGAGGAAGGGAGGAAACAAGAAGAGGAGCACCACCACCGAGAAATGGAAACAATGACTGAAATGCTAAGCCTCAAAAGAGAAGAACATGAGAGAATGAGCAAAGAGTTGGAAGATCAGCAGTGGAGGCTCACAGCCTTGGTGCAAAGACAGGGAGAAGGCATGGAAGAGATGAAGAAAAGGGCTGAAGAGTGGGCATGCCAGAATGAGAAAAGAGTGAACACCTTGGCACATCGTCTGGCTTTGGTGGAGAAAGAGAAAATCCTAGCAGAAGGCAGCCCAAGTGGCCTTCCACACTCAGCAACAAATCTTCCTGAACACCTTGATGGATGTCACTCATGAGGAGGAAGGGGAATCTATGGAGGTAGTAAAAAAGAAACTAAGCATAGCTCACAGAGCTCTACGAGCAGGGCTATACATGCCCTCCCAACCCATTACAGTGGGGCTAAGCCCGGGGGAACAACATAGGTATCTGCTATCGGCCGGCCTAAACCCCAGGAAATTGATGCCTTAGGGTTTGTAGAAGGGATGCAACAACAAGAGCGCCCAGGGAGTGAGACAAAATTGCACATCAACCTAGGTGGATTCGAAGAAGAAGTGGTTCCACAACCCCCTTCACCTCATCCTGAAGGGCAAGGGTAGTCAGTAGACGCATCTGCGGAGAGGAAAACCACCCTGAGGGAGAAGAGGAGGAAACTGATGGAAGAAGCCAAACAAAGATTAAGAGCTAACCCTATGGCCCAACCCTCTGTACCCCTCCCACCATGCCCAAATGACATGCCCCCTAGTTTTCATGCGGAGCTCATACTCTGGGAGAGACACTAACAAGAGAAGCAACCCTTCACCTTCAACTTCCTCACCCCCAATGCCCTGCATAGAGTTCTTCCCACTAAAATAGTGGACGAGGTGATCAACGTTGGAAGCCGCCTAAGCCAACAGTGGGGCTGAAGGAAAGAGATAAGAAACCCACCCTCTGGGGCACCGAGGATGCGGAATACTGGTAGAATAAAGTTTTTGAAGTGCCTCGGTCCATCCCCAGATACGAGTGCCAACCACTGTGGTAAAGGCGCATCTGCGACGACAACGTATTTGCATGGATGGCCTTCTGTAACACTCTCCCGACCCTGCCTTCATGGCATACCCTCGACGAATAGGAGTAGACTTTGATGCAAACACCCATGGCCGTTACGACTTCCCTATAATATACAACCCCTATACCACCACTTTAGCCTAGGCCCTCATCTTCACTTCCGACAGCTTAGATGCCACCATGACATGCTTTATCGTTGATTTCTCCTCCTCCCTAGATCTTGCCTTCATCATCACTTGTAACTATCTTAGGCTCCTAAAAATATTGCTTAGGCAAGACCCCACCCCGGTTGAACGTGGCCTTCCCCCACTCTTTTTTTATCCTAACACAATCGACAGCTACGTGATGACCTGCCTGATGATGCAAGCTAGCCTCCTCCCTTCTTTCTGCATCACTATTCTTGAAGACATGAGCGACAACCGGTTCACTCAGTGCAGCCATCCTTTCCTCTCCACCACTCCCCTCCAAGTTCTCTTGAACCTTAAGAATTTCTTGCAAAGTCGGAGATTTTTTAGCCATTCCATTAAATCTCCTTCACCACCCCCCTGAGGACGAGGACTAACAATTCCCTACTACTAAACCCAATCCAAAAAAAAAAAGCATCTACACACTGGTCGCAGCACATTGCTGACAATCCCTCCACCTAGGGGTCCTTAAGTTAGGCGCCCCGCTCCTAACCCCTAGCCCTTTTTGTCCCCCACTTCATGCTTAGGGTACACCAAGGGCAGGACACACCTAGGGAGGTAACACTCCTGCCACCCTACACTATACTCACCACACCTCCCTACCGCACGAACGGGGTCCTCAAGTGTGGGACATCACTCAGGCCTGCCTATGGTTAGACCCAGCTCCCCATTCCACCAGCACACACACAAGGTATCCCACAGTAAAACAGACACTCCCCTTAGGTAAGAGCACTGCACTTTCTCCTCGTAGGCACTGCAATGTGTGCCAAACCATCAACTTCAAAGGCCCCATCACCCACTTGACAGTATTGCCCATGCTCCCACAGCAGCCCAACCCACCTATGGCCCTACCATCACCTGACCAACAACTTGCCAACCGCCTGACCTCCCCCAACAAACAGCTCGACGTGCCATGGGACTGGCACTTGTCTCGGAGGAGGGGGGTAATGTTAACCTCAAATTGGAATGGCAAAAAAATAAAGGAAAAAACACAAAAAGAACGGAAAAAGAGCAAGGCGTAGAGGCGGCCTCTAAAACTAAACTGAGGTGAAAAGAGCAATTTTAAAGGAAAGTCGCCTCAAAAACTCTAAAAACTCTTGTAAAAGAGAACCAGGCTCCCTCTTGTGCCACTTATAAAAGATAGACTGATATAGGCTTAGGGCATGAAGCAATAAGAGGGACTTAGAAAAAGGGACCTTGCCACAATGGCCGGACATGTAACAAGGGATGGGTGCCCAGGGGGGTTTTAGGATTTGTATATATAAAGTTCAAAAAGTGAATGAAAGCTCATTCTTTGGTGTGTGGCTAACAAGAGTCCTCTCTTCTTCTCTTCTTCTTGCTGGTGTGTGTGTTCTTGAGGGAGGGAGTGTGAGAGTGTGAGGGAGTGAGTGAGTGTGTGGGAGTGTGAGAGTGTGAGGGAGTGAGTGAGTGTGTGGGAGTGAGGGATCAAGAGGGTGAAGCTCTTCACCATCTCCTCCTCTCTCTTCCTCTCTCTTCTCTTTCATTCTCTTGCCTTGCACGTGGCTATGGAGAATGGAGCTTGGAGATGGACGAGGCTTGAGGATGCTTGAGCTAGCATCTAGGATTGTGGAGCTACCGACTTGTGTGAGGGAGGAGGCAACTTGTTTTGGCATCAAAGTAAGCTCACTACACCCCGAGAGGATCGACGGCGCATCAGCTAGGTGAGAGAGATCCATGAGAGCTCGCTTGGAATGCTTGAAGCAATAAGCAGTCCATGGGTCTTGGTGGTTGAGCGAAAGCTCCCACAGACATGTATGATCATATATCAAAAGATTGTCATCAAACGTAGGCTAGCATGAAAGAAAAAGGCAAACAGCATGATAACTATGCATCCTCTAGTAATGCTACTAATGATCAGTCAAATGGGCTATTTGCTATAATACATGTATCAAAGGGTATACCTATGCAAGAGGCAAGGTTGATAAAAAGTGGTACATTCACTCAGGTACCTCAAATCATATGATCCCACATGGAGAATAGTTTAATGAGATAACTGCATGCTCTCATGGCTATGTATGTACTGGTGATGATACATAGCTTGACATCAAGCATAAGGATGTTGTACCACTAGTCATGCATGATGAGAAGAAAAAGAGTCTATATGATGTGCTGCATATACCATCTATCACTAAGAATTTATTGTCAATTGGAAAAATGGTAGAGTAGAATTTGCAAGTCAGATTTAATAGAGATTGCTATTTTATTCAAGAGTATGGAAATGGATACAAGCTGATTGCTAAAGGAAGAAGGGATGGAAAGATGTTTACCTTACTACCATCCTTGAATTAAAGGTAGACATGTTTTCTCATGACACTGGAGCAGTTAGATATGTGAAAATTTGGCGTAAGCACAATGGACATGTAAACATACAATGGCTGAAAACCATGCAACAAAAAGAGGGTTTGCCAAAATTTAAGTATATGGAGTTAGGACATGTATGATCCACTCATTAGTTTGGGAGGCAAGCAAGACTTTTATTTGTCAAATATGTCAAGAATAGTACTAGACCATTGTAGTTTATGCATTCACATGTTTGGCGTCCAATGCAAAATAATCCTTCAATGGTGCAATATATTATATCTCGTTTATTAATTATTTCAATAGATATACTTGGATGCATATTGTAAAGCACAAGGATGAAGTGCTAGATGTTTTCAAGTATTTTAAAACACGTGCTAAAAAAGAGTTAGGATATTATATCTCACAGTTGAGATCTAATGAAGGTGGTTAGTATGTCTCTCATGAATTTTGATAACTACTTGGTTGATTATGGCATTAAAAGGTAGCTTACATGCACTTATACACCACAACAGAATGGTGTGGCAAAGAGGAAAAATAGGGTGCTTGTGGAAGATACATGAGCCATGTTAAATGAGAAGATTTTACCAAACTATTATAAGGTTGAAGCAGCTGTAGCTGTAGTATATGTCTTAAACAGAACTTCTACAAAGTATTCATCATAATCTTACATCGTATTAGAAATTGTATGGGCACAAACCAGATATCAACCATCTTAAGGTTTTTGGATGTATTTCTTATGTACATGTGCTAAATGAGAAGAGGAATAAGCTAGATCTGAAGGCTTGTAAGTATGTCTTTTTTGGCTATGCACATGACAGAAAAGCCTACAAATGCTACAACCCAACTACTCATGAGACATTGGTTAGCAAGTATGTAGTGTTTTATGAGTTGGCTTAATGGTATGGTGGTCCAAATGTTCTTATTTCTTATGGACTATAAAATGATACTCATGTTGAGATTTTTACTATGGATAGTGCCACAATTAGTGGGCCTACAAGAGACATCCTCTACTATTAGCCTATGGACAAGTTGCTTGTGCAGTCATGGTTCTATGTCCATTGACATGGATATGTCAATGAGGGGGAGATTAAATAAAGGAAAATGGAATATGTTTGACGATGTTACTAGGCCACTTACTTCTAGTTATGATCATCTAGCAATGACTATCTTGACAATGAACTTGGTATACCATTTGTTACTACACATTGTGTTAGGCAAAGCAAGTATGTATCACCTCATGAGAGGGATCACATAGTGCATCACAGTTAAGAAGGTTAGAGACAATCCAAAAGCATATTGATAGGCTAACTTACAATGGGTATTCAGTCAAATACTTTGCTTACATGACTAAAGTGATGGGTCACAAAGAGCTTAAGGAGTTCTGTGAAGCAATTTTTGCTGATGAGAAGTGGTGTGTAGCCATGGAGACGAGGAATATGTAGCATTGACTGAAAATAACACTTTGGGATTTTTTCAGTAGGTTGCCTGAAGGCAAGACACTCATTGGTTATAAATGGATTTACAAAGTGAAATGCAAAATCAAATGTATCTCTAGAGAGATACAAAGCATAGCTGGTTGAAGGGTTTGCACAATAGTATGGTCTTGATTATGCGACTTTCAGTCTAGTTGCAAAAATGGAAAACTTGAGAATTATCATTTCTTTCTTTTGTAGTGTCTAAAGGAAGGAATCTTTGGTAGATGGATGTCAAAATGCATTTTGGAATGGAGATTTGATTGAAGAAATGTATATGGAACAAGTTGAGGGTTATGTATACCCTAATTATCCAAATCATATGTGTAGGTTGCAAAAGCACTTTATGGGTTAAAACAACTCCAACAGCATGGAATGCTCGAATCAATTGTATGTATAGCAACTTGATTTTAGATGAAAAATGCATATCATAGCTTGTTAAAGCAGATTGAGATAGGGTATGTAATCTTGGTTATTCATGTAGAGGACTTGATCAATTTGGAGATGATGACCATGGTATCGCTAAAAATCCATGTTATAAGCAGAGTTTAAAGTGAAAGACTTGGGAGATATAAAATATTTTCTTGGCATTGAGCTAGTGACTACACCTTAAGAAATTTAGCTGGTACTGAAATAGTATGCACATGATATGTTGCTCAAGTATGGAATAAGGATTGTAAGCCCATGGAAACACTGCTAGATCATAATGTAAAGCTCAGAGTTGATGTTGGCAATGAGATAGAGAGTGTTACAATGTACAGATAGATATGGGTAGCCTAATCTATCTTACCATTATTCATCCTAATCTCAGTTATTCAGTGGGGATGATTAGTCAATTTATGCAAAAGCTATGCAAACCTCACTTGGATGGAGTTAGAGGAGGATTATGCAACATGTAAAGGATACTTCTAATTATGGGCTATTTTATGAGTTTGGAAAGCCACTTGAGTTTTCAGGATATATAGATGCTGATTAGACTAGCTATGCATATGACAAACAATCAACTAGTGGTTATGCCTTCAATCTTGGAAGTAGTATGGTTAATTGGAGTGGTAAAAAGTAGCCTACAATTTCTCTCTCTAGCATAGCAGCAGAGTATAGAGGTACAACCTTAGCTATATGTGAAGCAATTTGGCTCTTAAAACTATTATATGATTTGGATATATAGATTGATAGGAAGGTCACAGTGCATTGTGACTGTTGAGATATCGAGCTCCACTCGTGATACGCCAGGGTGACCGTTGTGTATTTATGTCACCGACTTGTCAGTTGAAGATGCGGTTGGTACACCGCCCATGAATAATAGCTACATGATAGCTATCCTTATCTACTCTAGTTCGTGGCTCAATTAGTATGCCACCTTAGTTAGTTGAGTTTGGTTTGAGACCCATATATAGGGTTCTTCTATTTCTTTGTACCAGAGTTCTTTTGGCTTACACAACTAAGAAGAGGAAAACTATTTTCAGCCTCCACCCTTGTGTGTCTTCCCCCATTGTGCAAGCAAGAAAGCTTCAAGCGCGACTCCTTCCTTCTCTCCCACAATCTTGACATGGTATCAGAGCCTTGTTCGTGGTAAGGAGCTCAAGAAAGCAAGCCAAGCTCGCGGTGTTCTGGTAAGAGGAGCAGTGTTGCTTTCATTTTCTATTTCGGGAGCAGATCTCTGCAGATAGCACAGCCGGAAAGTGCAGGAGTGCATTGTCTCAGGTTGAGGCGCCCTTCGTGGTGAAGCAAAAGGGCAGTATATGCTGCCGGAAAAGGCTTTAGCCCTCGGCGACCTTGTTTTTTTGATTTGAGGCCATTTCGGGGCCTGTTTTGGAGGCGGAAGTTTTCTGCACGCACTCAGGAAAAGGCCCAGTTTTATGCTATGTAGCCACTGTTCTACAGGTCGGTGAATAGTTACTGTAAAAATTGCATTGTATGCTTATGTGCAGAGACATTGGGAGTTACAGAATCATCCCTGTTGCCTGTTGATGCAAAATCGTCACTAGGAAGTGACTGTGTGGTCAAATACCACTTTCGCCAGTTTTGCAGATTTTCCCTTGTGAGGGTGAAGCTGTGGTTTTTGCAGTGACAGAATTTTTTGCAGTCTTCTGTAATGGCATCTGATTCTCTTTCACAGATTGTCACTGAAAAGCTTGACAAGAACAACTTCCAAGCATGGAAGTTTAGAATGATGAATTTCCTTATGGGAAAAGGATATTGGGAATTCGTTGCAGGAAATGAAGAAGAACCAGTTCTTCCTGATGTTCCCAATCAACAGCAAATGCAGGCATTTAAAGCATGGCATGAGAGAGCCAGGAAAGTTATGTATTGGCTGTCTATCAGCATTTCAGACTCTATGATTGTGCATATTCAGGATGCAAGTACGCCAAAGGAGGCATGGGATACTTTGTCAAAAATGTATAGCACAAATACGCAAGCCAGGAAAATGCAGCTCAAGCAAGAGTTGCACAATGTGCAAAGAGAAAATATGAGCATCAACGACTACCACATGAAGGTGAAGAAGATTGCAGATGCACTTGCTTCCAGTGGGTCACCAGTGGAAGATGATGATTTAGTTTCTGTGACCTTGAATGGTCTAGGAAAGGATTATGCACAGTTTCGGACATCCATTTCAGTTCGTGAAAGATTTCCTGATTTTGAGGAGTTGATTGCTCTTCTAATTTCTGAGGAACAGAGAAATGGTGGTGCATCTTCTTCAGGAGGAACTTCAAAAGAAGCTGTCTTCTACTCAAATGCTGGAAGAGGTAGAGGCAGAGGTAGAGGAGGCCGATTTGCAGGCCGTGGCAGAAATCAGAATATGCAGCAAACTCAAGAAAACCAGTCCTATGGAGGAGGACGTGGTAACTCTAGAGGCAGGGGGAGCCAAAGAGGTCGTGGTGGATGGCAAAGAGGCCAAAATGCAAACAGTAATTTTGAATGCTACTATTGTGGTAAAATGGGTCATATGGCTAAAGACTGCTATAAAAAGCAGAATGACATCATGAATGGAAAACTGCAACAAGGAAATTATGCATCCTCTAGTAGACAGGGTGATGACAGAAATGAGCATCTGTTTATGGTGTAGCACATGAACAATTCTGTGACAAGTGCAGAAGAAAGCAACGATGTATGGTATGTTGACTCAGGTGCATCAAACCACATGACAGGTCATGCAGAATGGATGGAGGATGCAAGAAAAATGGAAAAATCAGGATTTGTGGAGACTGGTGATGATACTGCACATCCTATTGTGCAGATTGGAAAAATTCCCTTGTCTATGCAGGATGGGAAAAAGAAATACCTGTCCGATGTATTTCATGTCCCGAATATCACCAAGAATTTGGTTTCAGTTGGTCAAATGGTTGAACAGGGCTTGCAGGTCAGATTTAATCCTCATGGATGCTTTGTTGAGGATATGAAAAATAAAGGTCGCTTGATAGCAAAAGGAAAGAAGAAGGGCAGAATGTTTACATTGGATGCAGACATGTCTGAATTGAGTGCAGCAATGTTTGCACATGGGACTGGTGTAGTTGCAGATATTGATATCTGGCATAAACGCATTGGTCATGTTAATGTACAGCGACTTAAATCAATGCAGGCCCAAAATATTGTTGCAGGATTGCCCAAATTCAAGGTTGCAGAAATGCATAAGGTATGTGAAGCCTGTCAGTTTGGAAAACAGGCAAGGAAACCATTTCCTAGACATGTTCAAGAGAGTGAGAAGCCATTGGAATTAATCCACTCTGATGTGTGGACTACTAAAGTTGCATCTCTTGGAGGCTGTCATTATTTTGTCACTTTTATTGATGACTATAGCAGAAAAGTTTGGGTGTATTTTATGAAAAAGAAAAGTGAAGTTTTTGGGCATTTCAAAACCCTTAAAGCTATGGTTGAAAAAGAAACAGGTCTGCAAATAAAATGCCTAAGGTCAGATGGAGGGGGAGAGTACCTCTCAAATGAGTTTGCAAAGTTCTTGCAGGAGCATGGCATAAAGCAGCAATATTCATGTAGTTATACCCCACAAAAAAATGGAATTGCAGAAAGGAAAAACAGGCATATTGGAGAGGTATCTCGTGCCATGCTCAATGAAAAAGACTTGCCAGATTTTTATTGGGCTGAAGCAGTTGCTACAGCAGTCTACATAATGAACAGGACTCCCACTGCAGCAATACATGGAATGACTCCAGAGGAGAGGTATACTGGTAGGAAACCAGATATTTCTCATTTGAAAATTTTTGGTTGCATTGCCTATGTACATGTGCCAGATGAGTTGAGATCCAAGTTGGATCCAAAAGCTGAGAAGTGCATCTTTATTGGTTACTCTCTGCAGCAAAAAGGGTATAGATGCTATAACCCTTCTACTCGTAAGTTTACAGTGAGCAGAGATGTTGTTTTTGATGAGATGAGGAGCTGGTATAAACCAGTAAATGTGATTGATGATGTAGATGCACAAAATGGTAATGCTGCACAAAATTCACAGCAGCAGTCACAAAATATTAGTGGACCTGGAGCGTCCTCTAGTAGTGGTTCACATTCTTCACCATGGACAGGAAGATTGAGATCAGGAGAATCTTCTCAAAGTAATGCAGATAGTGGTATGCAGGTATCACGAAAAGGAAAAGAGAAGGTTGATCAGTCCATGTTTGATGTGAATGCAGGTCACTCTTATGTGGATGGTGAATCCTGTGGCTCAGAACAGAGCATTAATGATGAGTTGGGTATTCCTTCTATTGTTACACCTGGAGTAAGGAAGACCAGGGATGTTTTGAGAGCACTTGGGAGTGAACCTACTTTGCGTAGGTCTACGAGAGCTAGGTATCCTGTGGATAGGCTGAAATATGATGGATTTACAGCCATTCACTATGCATATATGGTCAAAGTGATACAGGAACCAGAACCCACATCTTTTGAGCAAGCCATGGGAAAAGAAAAATGGGAGAAAGCCATGGATGAAGAAATGGATGCCTTGGAAGCAAATGCTACATGGGAGTTAGTACCTTTGCCTAAAGGTAAGAATGCAATTGGCTGTAAGTGGGTTTATAAGGTGAAGCACAATGCTGATGGTTCTGTGAACAGATACAAGGCAAGATTAGTAGTCAAGGGGTATGCACAAACATATGGCATTGACTATGAAGAAACATTCAGTCCGGTTGCAAGGATGGCAACCGTAAGAGCAGTCATTGCTATGGCTGCATCAAAGGGATGGTCTTTACATCAGATGGATGTAAAGAATGCCTTCTTGCATGGTGATTTGCAAGAAGAGGTATATATGGAGCAGCCACCAGGTTATGTGCATGCTGTTCATCCTGAGTTTGTTTGCAGGTTGAAGAAAGCCTTGTATGGCTTGAAGCAAGTACCTAGAGCATGGTCTGACAAGATAGGACAGTATCTTGTCACTATTGGCTTTCAGATTTCCAAGGCAGATTTCTCACTTTATGTGAGAAAAACAGAGAAAGGTATTATGCTACTTGTCATTTATGTTGATGATTTGATTATGACAGGTGACAGTGATGAAGATATCCTTCATATGAAAATGCTATTGAAGCAGAAGTTTGAGATGAAGGATTTGGGAGAGCTGCGTTATTTCTTGGGCATTGAGGTGATTAGATCACCAAGTGGGATACAGCTCTTGCAGAGGCAATATGGATTGGACATGCTGTCCAAATATGGGATGACAGGCTGTAAGCCTATTTCAGTTCCTTTGGAGCAGAATGTGAAGCTGAGCACAGATGCAGGTGAGCTTCTAGAAGACCCTACTATGTACAGACGCATAGTAGGAAGTTTGATTTATATGACTATTACCAGGCCAGATTTGAGCTATGCTGTTGGATTGGTAAGTCAGTTTATGCAGGCTCCAAGGAAACCACATTTGGATGCGGCTAGACGCATACTCAGGTATGTGAAGTCCACATTGCAGTATGGACTATTTTATGAGACTGGGGTTCAGATACAGTTGCATGGATACACTGATGCTGATTGGGCTGGTAGTATTTCTGATAGACGATCTACCAGTGGATATGTGTTCTCTTTTGGGAGTGCTGCAGTCACTTGGAGTAGCAAGAAACAACCTACAGTTGCCTTGTCGAGCACAGAGGCTGAGTACAGGGGTGCAGCAATGGCTGCATGTGAGGTAGCTTGGTTGCATAAGCTACTTTATGATATGCATCAGTCTACAGATGGACCAGTTGTCATTTATTGTGACAACATGAGTAGTATACACTTGGCAAATAACCCAGTCTATCATGCTAGAACAAAGCACATTGAGGTGCATTATCACTATGTGCGGTGCGAGAGAGGGTTTTACTAGGTCTTATTGATCTAGTTTATGTCAGCACAGAGGATCAGGTAGCTGACATATTCACGAAGGCATTGGGCGCAGAGAAGCTGCGCAAGTTCAAAGACCTACTTGGTGTGCAGGAATTGGGATTGAGCTCGAGGGGGAGTGTTGAGATATCGAGCTCCACTCGTGATACGCCAGGGTGACCGTTGTGTATTTATGTCACCGACTTGTCAGTTGCAGATGCGGTTGGTACACCGCCCATGAATAATAGCTACATGATAGCTATCCTTATCTACTCTAGTTCGTGGCTCAATTAGTATGCCACCTTAGTTAGTTGAGTTTGGTTTGAGACCCATATATAGGGTTCTTCTATTTCTTTGTACCAGAGTTCTTTTGGCTTACACAACTAAGAAGAGGAAAACTGTTTTCAGCCTCCACCCTTGTGTGTCTTCCCCCATTGTGCAAGCAAGAAAGCTTCAAGCGAGACTCCTTCCTTCTCTCCCACAATCTTGACAGTGACAACATAAGTAGTGTGATGTTGGCTAGGAACCCAATTTACCATGCTAGAGCAAAGCACATAGAAGTTCATTATCACTTCATCAAGGAAATTGTACTTGTAAGAAAGATAGATCTGCTTCATATGAAGATTGAAGACCAAGCAACTAATATATTTACCAAATCACTTGGTAGAGATAAGTTTTTTTACTTAAGGGAGCTACTTGGGGGGAGTGTTGAGAATCAAGCTCATTAGTGGTATTGACATAGAGTCTACTCAATAGACCTATAGCTAGCTGTTACTAGTCATGTGTGGCATAATAATGAGTTGATCAACCTAGGTTGGAGATGTCTGGTCAATTAGTGACCTAGCTTCATACAGTGTATGTGTGACTTAGACTTAGAACTTTAGTGTGTTACATAATGAATGAATAATGGAAGAAGAGAGAGTACATTGCTCTCTATTCATGGCTCCCATTCGTATCTATCTCTTCTACTCTCATTGAACAATTCAATGTGATGTGTGCAATCAGTAATATGGGAATTGAGATACACTAACGTAATGCATGTATTCCCGCATGCACCTATGTGACAATGGTGCATTGAAGCTTCATCTTATATTGCACTCATGCCAATCCTTCCTCCTAGAGCAGGTTAGATTGTCAAGTGTGTGAGAAAATGGCTCTATGCTCACTTAGCCATACTTGGGTGCATATGGATGCACATAATATGTGCTATACCATAAAGAAAATATTATTTTCCTAATTACACAAAAAGATTAAAAAATAAAAAATATTTTAACACAAAGAACCACATTGACAATAATTGCACCACACAAGGGGAGATTCTTGTACATTAAATCCTTCTTTTTTAGTGAATGGATCTAGATCCAGATTGCTACAAATGTTGCATTTAATAACTACCCATGCGGGTGCACATACTATTAGGCACATACTATCAATGGCCTTTCCTTCTTCATATAGTGTACTCCTTCCCCACCAGGAGGGGTTTGAGTCACATGTGGGTTGTTGTGGGATTCTTCTTCCTAGCACGTGCTCCCCTTACACAATATAATTAATGCTCTACACATGTGGTTTTAGTGTGCATACATGTTATTGTGGTGACCATCATGGTTGTGACACAACAACTCATCCTTATCTATAGTAGTTCTTTTTTGTTTGGTGGTGTCATTTGAGGAAGTGTGGTAGGTTCAACAACACACAGATGAAGAGGAAGAGGGTTATGGTAATGTTAGAGATGGAGGTGATGGGTGTGATGGTATTGAAATTAACTAAGGGTATAGACAATAGGGAGAAGAAGGAAGCAATAAGGAAGATGGAGAAGCTGAAGAAGGTGATGATGTTGATGTAGATAGTAATCTCATTGGTGCTCAAGCTGATGAAGAATACTCTAATGGAGACAAGAAAATAAACAAAAGATAATGTTGAGGATAATTTCAAAGAAGAGGGTGAAGTAGTTATGACTTTTGGATTTTATGCTAAGTTTAGTAGGTTTTCCAATAGGGGAAAAAGTGTCTGTTGCAAACAAGGTGTAAGTTGTCCTAAACCAAGCACCAATAATTGGTGGTGCTTTTTGGACTACTTGCTTGCCTCTATGGGGGGTGATGTTGGGGCTATTTCTAATCATGAAGGAGAGGATGAAGAGGTAGGTCTTAGGCACAACAAGGTAGCCATAGATCCGTGCATAGTAGGTGCCAAAGTTTGATGCATTAGGTTACAACAATGATACCCCAAGCTCATGATCAACACTTGTGCCTCCTTGATAAGTTGCGTGGCAATCTTGTTGATGTTTATGATTATGCAATAGTCTCGACCTCTCTACCCGTAGGGCATAGTCCCATTTCGGTCCCCTAAAACGGTATGAATCAAGGTTCTAACCAACATTGTCTAAGGTCAATGTTCGACTTTTCCTAATATTCCTCGTTAACATTTCCTTTGAGGAAAGCTCTCAGCTAACCGAGACCACCCTTCCATAGGATAGGCCCATTGGTCACATCCACCACGCTTCCCTCGGGGGTTGTTTTAGTTATCTAATTACCTACCACATTATATTTGATACATAAAAGCAGCTTCCTTAATTAACCCATTAATCACAGGTTCCTTTATATAATTTAGGGCACAGACACGAAGACAAGATAACAAGATCAAACACTTCGTTAACTTATCTTCAAATTAATGTTTGTCTCCCGCCCATACAGGAGAATTAAGTGTTCCTTTCTGCCTCCGCAGAAAAACCCTTCTGTCTTCCAGCAATAAAAACCCAAAGGTTTATCCTAGAAAGGCCTTGAGATCCCATCTCGAGTCACGTACAACACTTGTGTAGGGCTCGGAGGCATTGGGATTTACGGCCAGAGCCCCCACTGACACCCAAGCATCCTCCTACGCCAAGTAATTTCCACGGAGAGATCTCTTGCGGCGGGTTCGGTCCACATTCTCGGCGTGGATTCATAACCCCCTTGGTTAGGGTTTGGCAGTTCGCGAGGGGTAGCTAGTGCCATCCTTCCTTAATTATCCCTTTAGGAAATCAATCACAGCTGAAGCAACCAGCTTAATAACATTTACTAGGAAAAACGTCCCTTTTGTTTCCATGGCAATCAATCATCTCAGACCCAGCCATGCAATCATCAATCACAAACAACTTGGATTAGCATCCAAAATCACATCAAGCAATCACCTTGGTTATGATCACCTATCCTTAGTAAGATTTTCTCCTCTTACCAACAAAACCAGTCAACATTCACTTGGAGATACCCTTTTCAAACCAAGGATAACTTGGGTCAACAATCCATCTTTAACAAGATCAACCTTCATTAAAGCCATTTCAACATTTCAACCGTTCCAAGCAACATGCTTAGCATAAATTAACCACCGTAAAGTTCACTCTACCCCAAGTTGGGTTAGGGCTTCTCAAGGTCGATTTAACAAATTCACCTTGACCTTTATTAATCATGGCTACCTATTTAGGGTAGAAGATCAACCCATCTTAAGCCCTTTAATGGCGAATACATGCAATTCTACCTCTATTTAAGAGTTCAAGATGCGTTTGCGGAATCTAAATCTTGGTATAATGTGGATATGAGCTATAGTTGCTGGAGGGTTGGTGGTATTCATGTCTCCGCTTGCGTTGGATATGTTCCTAGCTCTGTTTGCAACTTTAGCACTTATGCTCCTTGTAACTCGTCTCTTGGGTGCCATCCTTGTGCATTCCTGGTCTTGCAACCCTTGAGGTAAGTCAACCGCTCTTGCCTTGGCAGAAGGAAGTGGTACGCGGGTTCACGAGGAATCTAAGGCCAAACAATGTGACTTCCACATGCATAACTTTTCTTCTTCTTTCGCCCTCTCCCCAATTTTTTTTCCTTCTTTCTCTTCTTCTTCTTCTCTTCTTCTCCTTCTCTCTCCTCTCCCTCTTCTCTCTCTGTCTTCTTCTCCTTCTCCTTCTCCTTCTTTCGCCCTCTCCCCAATTTGTTTTCCTTCTTTCTCTTCTTCTTCTTCTCTTCTTCTCCTTCTCTCTCCTCTCCCTCTTCTCTCTCTGTCTTCTTCTCCTTCTTCTTCTTCCACTTCTTCTTCTCTTCTTCTCCTTCTCCTTCTCCTTCTCTCTTTCTTCTTCTCCTTCTCCTTCTTCCTCTTCTTCTTCTCTTCTTCTCCTTCTCCTTCTCTGTCTCTTCTATCTCTCTCTCTTCTTCTCCTTCTTCTTCTCCTTCTCTCTCTCCCTCTCCTTCTCTTCTTCTCTCTCTCTCTTCTTCCTCTCCTTCTTTTCCTCTTCTTCTCCTTCTTCTTCTCCTTCTCTCCCTCCCTCTTCTTCTTCTTCTTCTTCACCTCTCTCTCCCTCTTCCTCTTCTCTCTCTCCTTCTCTTCTTCTCTCCCTCTCCTCTTCCTCTTCTACTTCTTTTTCTCTTCTTATCCTTCCCTCTCTTCTACTTCTCCTTCTCTCTTCTCTCCTTCTACCTCTTCTTCTTCTTCTTCTTCTTCTTCTCTCTTCTCTCTTCTCTCCTTCTACCTCCTCTGCTTCTTCTTCTACTTCTCTCTTCTCTTCTTCTACCTCTTCTACTTCTTCTTCACTTCTCCTCTTCTTCTTCTTTTCTTCCCTCCTTCTCCTACTCTTCTTCCCTCTCTCTCCTCTTCCTCTTCTTCTTCTTTTCTATTCTTCTCCTTCCCTCTCTCCCTCCTTCTCTTCTTCTCTCTCTCTTTCTTCTCTTCTTCTCTTCTTCTCCTCTCTCCTCCTCTTCTTCTCTTCACCTCCTTCTCTCCCTCTTCTTCTCTTCTTCTCTTCCCTCTCTCTCTCCTTCTCTCTCCTCTCCCTCTCCTCTTCCTCTTCTACCTCTTCTTCTTCTTCTTCTTCTTCTTCTCATTTTCTCTTCTCTCCTTCTCTCTTCTCTCCTTGTACCTCTTCTTCTCCTTCTTCTTCTTCTCTCTTCTCTCCTTCTACCTCTTCTTCTCCTTCTTGTTCTTGTTCTCCTTCTCTCTTCTCTCCCTCTCCTCTCCCTCTCCTTCTTCTTCTTCTCTCTTCTCTCCTTCTACCTCTTCTTCTCCTTCTTTTTCTTCTCTCTTCTCTCTCTCTCTCTCTCTCTCTCTCTCTCTCTCTCTCTCTCTCTCTCTCTCTCTCTCTCTCTCTCCTTCTGCTCTCGGGGTTGAGGGGGGGCTGCCACATGGAGGGGGGGACGCAGCTGTTGGACAAGCGAGGGGGCGCACTGTGACAGAGGGGGGAAAAGCTTCTACTGCAATGGGAAGGGGGGGTGTTGTGTTAAACAGGGGAAGCTTCTGCCCCTAACGACGAGCCCTCACGAGGGATTTATAAAGGGAGGAGGTGGGGGGGAAGAGACAGTCGTCTGCCGCCATCTGGGGGACTGCATGCCCCCCATCACATAGCTCACTCCCTCTCTCTCTCTCTCTCCCCGCCATGCTCATGGCAGGGGGAGAGAGAGGGAGGGTTAAAAAATTTAAAAAAATTCAAAAATTTCTTTGGGGGGGTTTCTTATGGGAACATTACATCCTCTCCCCCTTAGAGGAATCGAGATGTCCTCATCTCGAGAAGAAACTGGGGGAGACAAGCACTAATGGAGCTTATGACCTGTGGGTTAAGACCCACCATACACCCGCTGCGCTACTCTTAATGTTTCAAGTAGTGCACTCATATTATTCGAATTACCATAGGTACAAGAGTAGGATCTATTCTCAATTGTGTTACATGTCGATTAAGCTTCTCGAAATTTTAGTCCTCCTAATAAGGTTTACTGGGTTCTAGATCTTCGTCTTCATCTGATTCATCTATATATCCATAGACTGCACCTGTGTAGTTTTGTTTTCTTGGAGGTTCAAAGTCTTCTGGACTTAGATCAGGGCAGTCTACTTGGATGTGTCCTAGCTCATTACAGTGGAAATATTGATGGTAGAGACATTTCCTACAGATGTGCCCTATCTCTCCGCACATATGGCATCTCTTATCCTCATCTCCATAGTCATCTTTTCTACAATTGCCCGATTTAAGTTCTTGGACAATTGGATTCGCTCAGAGTAATGCATCTTGCAAGTCCATTGGGCGCATTGATTCCAATCGAGTGTTTATGGATGGATTCAACCCAACACAGAATTTTGACACATGTTGTGTCATATCCATTGGGGGTGCATATTTTAGGAGTGAAACGAACTTCGAATAATATGCTTCAAGGGATAATCCTAGCTGTTTCAAGCCATAGAATTCATTCAACTTTTGTGTGCGGTAGGCAGGTGGCAGATACCTCCCTCGCACAGCTTCCTTAAGCTTATCCCAAGTGGCTGTCCCCTCTGAGATCGCTTGGTCTCTGCACCACTGTTTCCACCAAAGTCTCGCTTTGCCTATAAGCTTAAGTTTGGCGAGCATGGCTTAGTTAGTAGGTACAGTTCTTGCTGCCTCAAAATAGTCCTCCATGGACTCAATCCAAATCTCGGCATCGGCTTGAACAGTCCTTCCCCTACCATCAAACTCGGGTGGCTTAATTTGTTTGAGAAGGAACTTCTTCTCTTGCATGTCAGCATTCATGGGTGCAGGAGGTGCTTCACAATCAAGCCATACCACTTAGGTTATTGATGGGATCTCAAATGGGCCGGCACTGGCTATGGCACTATCTGGACCTCATGCTCATGACAGACAAACACACACACATGGCCTCGTTGGCCAAGAGCGTCTATCTGCTGCTAAAGGATGAACTGTCCTAAAGCCTAATATATGCGTTTATAGTTTTGTAGTCCAACTTTCCCTTCCTATAAACTCCACAGAGGGAGAACCCATACACATTGGCAATAAATGCCACGATAATCACATACATGGGAGGCAACCTCTCAGTGGAATCACCGCAGCCCCACTGCAGCTCTCCTACATCGCAGGGATTGGCCCCTTGATGCATTGTTCAACATATAAAACAAACGAACAAACTCTATTCTTTCATTTTGAAAGTATTCCAATAGATACCATGTGTCCTTACCAAATAATTCCCCAAGAAACGAACGTCTCTCCTACGGTTTAGGTTGCCTTTCTACACTCAAGCGTGGGTCATCATCATCGAAAAGAGGTGCTATGCATTCAGTCCTTTGTATTCTGATACCATGGTTGACATGCACATGCAAAGGTGGATGATCCTAAAGTGCTCAAACATAATTTTCAATCTGAAATGTGTTGTGCACAACCAGGCTTTCCAATGCTCATTCACTAACCCGTTGTGGCGATGTAAGAATAGCACCCAGACAACACTGGTGCTACTATCCTGTTAATTAAAATACACCAAACTCTATGTCATGATATGGATCAGAAAATCAGCAACAATTAGCATGCAAATCGCACCATTCAAACATACCAATCCCCTACTTTTAGGTATTGCTTTCGTTGCATAAGTGTAGAGGTTCATTTTGTCATGTTTTGATGTATGAAAAGCGATAATTCACAAACTTTGACAAGGAGATAGGGGAAACTGAGACTAAACCTCATGCTTTGCCACTACCATACATCCACAAACAATCATTATATTTTTCCTTATTTTTCTGAGACGTATTTCTATTTTTTCCCTTATTTTTCCTATTTTCTTGATTTATTTGTCAATAAAATATACTATTTTCTGATTTTTCTTGTTTCAATCACTTCAACATACTACCATTCAATTTATCTTTCATTTTTCCCCCATAGAAACAAATTTCACCTGCCCGAAACGACAAAACTATCATTTTACCGCTTAAAAACTGCATTTCGGGTTTATAGAAATTAAATAGCGCATGTAAATCATTGAAAAATCAAAATTTTCTGATAAACAACAATTAATCATGCTATAACCAGCACTCAAATAAATTTTCATCCAATAAGAACATCATTACCATCATAAACTATAAAAAAGCCTTCATTTTCTTCATAAAAATGGTCATACCGTGTTTTTACGTAAACCCGTGACGCATTAAATGGCTGCATAACCAGCAGACGGAGCTCCATTGCTCTCAATCCAATGTTGCACATCAATCTTCAGCATCTCCATCAATCTCCATCACCGTTTCCTTCAATCTCCTTCCCGATTCCTCCTTCAAGATAGTGCACATGAACAACCCATAGAGAGGAGAGAGAGGGAGGAGAGAGAAAAACTAGATTTTGATCTCTTCATCCAAGCAGCCATATCTCGCGTGAAGACCGGCGATATGATCAGGGAAGAGGGAGAAGTTGGTGGACAATCTCTGTTCCATGGGTTATTTGCAGCCCCAAGATCGATTTTGGGAGGGGATGGCGAAATTTTCGGTGTCGTTTTAAGCAGGCCGCCATATCTCCACGCCACGTTTTTTTCAAATTGAGGGAGGGGGGGTTAAAGTCCCAAAGGGCACCCCCCTTTTGGCCGTTTTGTCCGCCTCTTCAAATCTTGGCCAATTTTTGGCCTCTTTCACGTCCGTGCTCCGTTTCGATCTCTGAAAAATCCTGCACGTCCGTCTCAGCATCCTGCACTGACTGGCAGCTTCCAACATCCTGTAGGTAGTTGAAAAATTTATCAAAAATCCACAAGTGTCACTCGGGCACCTTTTAAAAGCCGTCTTTCACTTGGTGCTTAAAATCGTCCTAGCTGCAGCCACCGCCTTCGATGTTGAATACTTTTCCCCTAAATTCTGGATTTTTTGGCAAATTTTAGGTACATCCCGGGCTCAAAACTCCGCTCTCATTGGTGACCATGGGATTAGGTGACTCAGCCCATTGAATCCCACAACAGATCTGCACAAAACAACCAAAGGAAACATCAAGCTGATACAAAATAGATACATATTAAAACACAACACAATGCTCACCCTATCCCCAAACAAAACCCAAGCCATGAAATCCACAAGGAATAGGCCTAGCATAAGCTGATGGAACACCCGAAGCTAGTCACTAAGCGACTGCTCCAACACGACCAAACTAAAAAGAACTATCAAAGAGGTTGCCCTAACTGGTGGTCTGAACTACCTACCTAACTGATGACAACACAACCAGGAGCTCCTACTAGGTGAGGACTCCTATAGCTTAATCAAGAAGTTTTTTCTTTTAGCACATTTCTTCTTTTAGGTTTTTATTTTCCCATACTCCGGTGTGTAAAAAGGAGGGAGCTGAGCGTAGTGACCCAAGGAGAACAGGGCATCAGCCTCAGGTCCTGTCTCGATACCCAAGAACCTACCAAGCCCTCGTGAGGCGACACTTAATCCTTTTGTGACGCTCACTTTTATTTTCGCTCCAACCTTCCTTACTTTCTTCTTTTCCAGCAAGACGCCACCCCTAGGAAGACAAGGCATTGGCCCCGGGTCCCCGGGTCTGACTCATCCCCAGGAACCTACCAAGCCCTCGCGAGGCAATGAGCAACTGCTTATAAGTTTTTCTTTCTTTTCTTTTCTATTTGTATAGGGGTTAGAACCCCTTTTTACACACCTTTGTATATATTTATTTTCTTTGAGATATCATCATTATTTTTCCTTCGGCAGGCTTCTCTAACTGCCTCACAACTAACAAGAACTCTTAGAATGGATGCCTAGCAGGCTAGCAGAACAGGGTCACTAGGACTACTTTCTGAAACAGGTCTCTCGATGCCTGGCAATGTCATTACAGGAGGCAATGACTACTCAGACCTCCCTCAGACAGACCTAACCTAAACCTGGGACCTTATGCCTTGGACGCCGGTCCCCAACAAGGAAAAGAAAATCCCCGACAAGTACACAGACACATATAGCATAAAAACCACGTTACTCGTAAAGGAGAGATATTACCTGGATAGGGCCACGAGAAGTCTCCGCGCGACATAGGCTCCTTCCAAGCTCTTCTTTGAACCTGTGTAGCACAGGACTAAAACAAGAAACCATTAACCGCACCCGTACTAAACAGATGATTGGCCCTCTTGGCCTAATGAAATAAAGCATTTCACTACAAAAACTGATTGGCCCTCTTGGCCTAGTGAAATAAAACACTAAAACCTTGCGAAACTGGCCCTCTTGGCCTAATGAAATAAAACAACATAGTACGTATACAACCCTTCTCGAAATAGTATAGATATACAATAATATGCTCCTTTTCAAGAAGGAAAAATAGGACTCGTATCTCTAAGCTAAATGCATAAGATTATGACCCATCCCTCCTGCACATATAGTAAGAGGCGTACGCATAACATATTGTCTAATCAGCCTATGGGTCCAGGATAACAACGGTAGATGGGTCTCGGCTACTCTTTGCATCACCCATATCAACCATCGCTCTGCCATATATTGCATGCTCTGATAACATTCCCCACAAGCGACCAGGTCCTGTCTCATTATTGATAGCAATATCCAAACTAGGGCCACAGTTGAAGAAAAGGTCTTCTTCATAAGCAAGGTTTGCCAGTGAATCCGCAAACTGATTCCAGTAACGTGGAATCAGCTGAAGAGACACTCTCTCAAACTCCTCAAGTAGGGTCATGGTAGTTTGATGATACATACAAAGGATGGGATTCCGCACTGTGTATGTCCCATCTAGCTGATTCAAGATCAACTAGGAATCCCCTTTTACTAATAACCATCGAATACCACCTTGCTTGGCAATATGCAGTCCCATAATCAAGGCTTTATACTCTGCCATGTTGTTAGTGAATCCTACCCCGAGATAAGCAGCTAACTTCATCGTAACTCTACGTCGGGGATCTCGGATTACTACTCCAACACTCCCTTTTTTATTAGGGCCCCTGGACGCTCCATCAAAATATAATGTGTACGTCCACAATGGGCTTACACAACCTGCCATCACGAACTCCTCTATTCGTAATTATGATAATCAAAATTTAGCATGTTTAGAGGATGAATTGACAGCTCCATCCTACCTTCCTCATTAAACTCAACAAGGATACTTGTCAACACTCGTAAGCAGTGATGGCAGAAGACTTTGATCTCCCACATAAAGGTTCCATCTTCTTGCTCAATCACGTTGTATTCCTTGCTCCACCAGATAAGTTCCCCTTGATGATATCTCGCTCCAGATATGGGTGCTCTAAATAAGGAATTAACCGCCCCATCAACCAGCTTTAAGCTCGTTTGCAGGTCTCAAATCAGCCCCAGCATGGACCTGCAATGCATTTTCCCGTGTTAGCATACTCAGAAATAATAAGATTTAATCTTATTAAGATTAACCTTATTTTTAAATTCTACTCCTTGCTGCAGATCAACTAGTAGAGTCGTAGACCTATTTTTTCCTATCCTGACAATCTTGTAGGGGCCATCCCATCTAGGTTCCAGCTTCCCTAGAAACAGCTCTCTACGTGCATCGTAGTACAGAACTATTTGCCCTTTTTTAAAGGTATACTTCTTTGCTTTAAGGTCGTGCAACTGCTTCATCCGACGTTTAGCTATCTCCAGGTGTAAGAAGCTCTGCAATTTCAGTTCATCCAGGTGAGCTATGGTTGTGAAACGTTCAAAGAGTGCATCCTCGTCTCCCAAAGAGTGATTAATTGCAAACCGTATAATTGGCAACTCAATTTCGAGGGGTAACACACACTCTTTCCCATAAACTAATTTAAATGGAGTATGGCCAGTAGCTCGCTTGAACTTTGTATTGTACGCCCATACTGCCACATCCAACTTCCTGTCCCAGTCTCATTTCTTCTTAGAGACTATTTTAGACAAGATACCCACAAGCTACTTATTAGTACTTTTGACTTGCCCGTTGGCTTACGGATTATAGGGGGTTTTTTTGTTATGCTTGATTTGCCAAGCTTCAGTCAGGCTTTTGATCACTTTATTCAAAAAGTGGGTTCCACGGTTCGGCACTAGTTCCTTCCATGGACCAAAACGGCAGATAATCTGCTCTAAAAGGAAACTTGCAGTCTCTTTTGCATTGTCCTGTCTCATCGCTCGCGCTTCTAACCATTTTGTAAAATAATCAGTTGCTACTATAATGTACCTCTTCTGAGTAGTAGACGACGAGGTGATAGGACCCACAAAGTCAATGCCCCACTTCTCAAAAGGAAGGATAGCCATAATAGGCGTAAGTGGGCATTTCCTATTCTCTCTGTTGTCATGTCTTTGATAGGTATCACATCTCTTAACATACTCAAAGGAATCTTGGAAGATGGACGGCCACCAATATCCAGCTCTTAAAGCTTTCTGTGCTGTTGATGGGACCTAAAACGGGCCGGCACTGGCTCATGCACTAGCCGGACCTCTATCATGCGCTCAACAACCCCACGGCCTCGCGGCCAGGAGTGTGGATGACACATACATCATCTTCCTAAATATCTTGCATTTATATCACGTCTCGTAGTCCAACTCTAACCCAATTAACACTCCTTAGAGGGAGTCCCTAGCACATTGCCGAATAGCACGAAGTACAAACATAGGAGGTCCTCCAACGGCTGACTGCCACTACCTCACTGCGACTCTCCTACATCTTGGGGATTGGCCCCTCGATGCGTTGCTCAACATATATAACACATATGAACACAAACTTCTCTCTTTTATGATTCGCGTATTTCCAGGAGATATACCATGCTTTCTCACTTCACTTTCCCCTAGGATCCACGTCTACCTATAGCTTGGGATATCCTGTCTCTCACTCAACGTGGGTCGTGTTCCTCTAGAAAGCAATTGCCATGCATCCAAGAGGTATTGTCTGATACATTTTATCATTTTATGCTTCATGCAAATTGTGAATATCCATGTGCTCAAACAATTAAGAAAATCAGCATTTGTGCTTAGTGCAAAAACATTCTTTCAATGAATTTAACTATCGCTCTATACGGCGTTGCATGAACCTAGCACCGAGAAACCCTCGTGCTACTAGATCCGTAATTTTTTATTATCGACCAACCTAAATGGTATGCATAAAAACCAGCAAGCTTTTCATCATTTCATTTAGCATTTAAACACCTTTTATACACTCTACCCCCTCACCCGTTTAGGTTGTGCATTATTGACTGGTTTAGGGTTCATTTTCCACATTTTTGTGTATAAACGCAAAAAAAACCACACTAGAACAAAAGTGTGGGGCTGAACTGAGGCAAATCCTCATACTTCAGACCCCCCAACCATTTACAAACATGAATCTTATTTTTCCTTAATTTTCGACACTCAAAATATATTTTTTCCTTATTTTCCAATGGGTTTTCCTATTTTTCTTGTATTTTTTACAATATTAAATAGCTGGAAATACAAAATGAGTTGTGGACTGTGGCCCTTAGGTTCATTTGCAGCAAAAACACAAATTTAGTTAGTGTGTCTTATTACATTTTCCATTTATATATCAAAAACACCCAATTTTCCCATATTTCACGTGTTTTACGAGTTTTACACTATTAATTTCAGTCATAATACTTATAATTTTTTGATTTTCTGAGCATGAACTGATCAAACTCATAACAAACAACATTATAATGCATAATCATCCCATGGGAACAAGTATTCATGAAGCAAATTACATAAAACATCAATTTTCTTTGTAAAAATGAAATTACCATTCTTTGTGGGTTGCGGGTTTTTATTTGTCATATCTCGGGACTGATTTCCAGCCACCATTAATGCTCATGACAGTCCACAATCAGCAATCTTCCTTCCTCTTGAACCACGGAGCAATCCGGTCTTTATTGGACAAGCATCCATCATCCATTCTTCTTCTTCTTCTTCACCACATGAATCTGCCCTTAGAGGAGAGAGAGGGAGGAGAGAGAAAGACTGAAATCAGAGATTTCCATTGAGGCCACCATTTGACGGACGAAGACAGGCAATAAGACCAGCTAAGAGAGGGAAGATCAGGCCCATGATCGATTGTATGGGTTGCTTTCAGCCTGCATACTCCATCTCCATCATGAGAGGGCGCAAAAAATGGCTGCCATGTTGCTCCACGTTTTTTCTTCATCCCTCATTCTCTCTCCACGTTTTTTGCTTCATAAGGTGCATAAAATTTTAGAGGGGGGGTCCAAACTCAAAAGGCATGCCCAATTTTGGCCTCCCAAGTGTCCACCTTTTCATATCTTGACCATTTTGTGGCCATTTCCCCGTCCGGACTCCGAATTGAGCTCTAAAAAATCCTGGGCGTCCGGCTCGGCATCCCACATTGGCTGATAACTCTTTTCAACCTGCATGACAGTCTAAAAAATTATGAAAAATCAACAAGTGTCGCTCGGGTGCCTTTAAAGCACTTTGCCGCTTAAAATCGTCCTAGATCGAGCCTCCGCCTTCGACATTTAATTATTTTCCCTTGATATTCATAATTTTTAGCTATTTTTAAGCACTTATCGGTATCAAAATTCCGCTGTCAGCTGTCAACCGTCCAGCGAAGTGCCCTCCACATGCAGAGTCATGGCACTCTTCCAAGATGAAAGGAACCTCGTCAGGCATCACACATCGGCGATAGATATCATCAACACCATGCCGATATAGTGTTCCTGCGATCAAGGAAAACTTCAAAGCCTGTTGTTTGATTTTCCTCTTTTCTAATTTTGATAAACTAGCTCCAGTCTCTCCCGTTGATAGATAATGCGTGATAGCAGCATACCAAGATGGGATAGAAGCTGTATCAATTTTAAACATTTCTTCAATATCACTTCCTTCAGCCAAAGTCTCATTCGGCTCCCCGAAATCCACAAGGCATTCCACAATCCCCTGCAACATCGATGGCTTACTCTTAATCTCATAATCGAACTCCTGCAAAGTGATTAACCACTTTGCCAGATGATCAGGCGGTTGTAGCTTGTTCATAAGTAATCTAAGCCCCTCTGCCTTCGTATAGAAAACTACCTTCTCATAGAGGATGTAGTGCCTGAATTTTTTAGTCACAAAGACCATCGCAAGGCACAACTTCTCCATGTAGGTGTAGTTAATTTGTGATATGCCCAATTTTTAACTAGCAAAAGCTATCGGATGATACCACTTTTCCTCCCAGATTTGGGCTAAACAGCAGAGCTGATACTATGCATGGTGGCTGCTGAAAATATGTAAAATACCTTGCATCTTTTAGGTGCTTTTAAAACTGGTGCTTTTACTAGCTCCTATTTCACATCCTCGAAAGCTACCTTACAAGGGTTGCTCCATACAAATAGACAACTAAAGGATAATAAGTTCGTTAATAGCAATATCCTTTCTACCAAGGTATTTATAAACCTTTGATAGTACCCTATCGATGACAGAAAGCTATGTACCTCTTTCAAAGTGGGTGGTGGACTCATAGCGACTATAACCTTGATCTTTATAGGGTCAGTTGCGATCCCTACTGAACTGACCACATGGCCTAGCAATAGCCCATAAGGCACTCCAAAGACACACTTCCGTGGGTTAAGAGCGATACAAAATTGTCTACAGCGCTCAAAGCACTTTCTTAAGATAATCAACATCCTTTCCCTTACAGTGGCTGCCCCCAGGTCATTGATAAATACTTTCAACTCATCTAGGGAGATGTCATCAAAGGTCTTGTCTGTTGTTCATTGCCATGATCCAGGTGTATTGCACAATCCAAAGGCCATCACATGGTACGCAAAAGTACCAAAGACAATAATAAAAGTCATTTTCAACTTTTCCTCTTCTGCAATTGCCATCTGGTTGTATCTTGCAAAGCAATCCATAAACAAATATATTTCCCTATCCGCTAATTGATCCAAAATCTAGTCAATAAATGGCAACGGGTAGTACTCCTTAACCGTCTGCTTATTCAGCCCTCTAAAATCTACATATAGTCGGATCTGGTTGTTTTTCTTCTTCCTGATGACAACTGGTGAATACCATTCTGTGTGCTGTACAGGGAAGATTAAACCAGCTTTCCATAACTTCTGTAACTCCTCAAACAGCCCGTCCCTCAATTCAAAAGGCATATGCCTTACTTTCTGACGCATAGGATGACTACCTTCTTTTACAGGAATAGTATGAACAGCTAGACTGGGAGGAATGCCTCTCAGCTCCGTCATAACTCCAAGCAAAGATGTCGCGAAATTCTTGAATCGAGGATAATAGTCCTCCCTTTCTACTAAACTGAGCATGGAAACTAATTTAATTGGCCGCAAATCATTTGGCATGCCAAGGTCCACCAACTCAATCACATCCACGTCTCTTATCCTATCTTGCAGCTCTATTGGCTCATTTAGAGTTATCTAATAAATATCCTCTGTAATGGACCCCTCTTTAGATTCATCACTGGATGATGTCTTACTACCAGATGGATCATCTGATGTCTCTAATTCAGTAGTAGAGGATAAAGGAGCTCTCTCACTCTGAGGAGACTCAGGGTAAGCATCGACTATTACTCAATTAGCACCTCTACCTAGAACCACTCGACCGGCGGGTATATCGACTTGGCAGTCTATTCATAAGATCCAAGACCTACCTAGCAAGACTCGATAGCTAGGACGTCCTGCAAATCTTATTACCCTAAAGTCCAAGAAGCATTCTACACTTGCAACTGTAACATGTACTTTAGTGACGCAACCTTCTGGTTTCCTTAGACTATCATCAACCATTCTAAGAAGGGTGGAGCTATCTTTTTGGATGCCTAGACCCAACCTCTCCATCAACTCTGAACTCATGATATTGACGGAGGACCCAGTGTCTACGATAGCATGCTCCACTAATATTCCATCCATGTATGTTGGAACCCTAGGGCAATTCTTTTCAGCAGGATCAAACCAATCTTCCCCTACTCATGCTATGCCCAAAGGTTCTACAATATACCCAATAGGCAGGATCTTCTTGAATTCCTTGCGTACTCCTGGAGATAATTTAATCAACTATAAGAGGTTTACAACTGGTTTGACTTTGCAAAGAGAACTTGCTAAATCAAAATCATGATAGGTAGCCAAAGCTCTCTTTTCTCACCAAACCATCCTTTCTTTTGGTCTCGGGACCGGATTTGCTGCTTCTTTTTTAGCTCTTGCCTTCTTTATTGGCACTTCCTCATCCTTCTTAGGATCGATTTTTTTGTTAACAGGCCTTAGAGGTCCACCTTCCACGCTAGGATTCTGGACTTGCATCCCCTTATCCCCTTGCTTAGGGTTTTCCTCAATCTGTTTTGCATTATCTTTGTCAATCTCTTTAGCCTTTTGGCCTCTTGTCATGGCTCGTAGGTTAGAGGTTTCAACGCCATTGATGCGTATAGCCTCGATAAGGCTGACTCCATTGCCTTGTGGCAACTCCTCCATAGTGGTCTTTCCCCTTTGCAGTATTTGTCTTGGTCCATCATTTTGCTGGAGGTTATTACCTTGCCCTCTATGATTAACTGGATCTGGTTGTTTACTCCCTTGTTGGAGGGAACTAACCTTACTCCAACAGGTAGGGGCTAAGTGGCCCGACTTCCCACAAATATCACATTTAACATTTGGATAGTTTCTAGGGAAATGTTGTCTGCCACACCACTTACAGCTGAATCTTGAGGGACCACCCTCTTCAGGGTGTCGACTCCCTATCAATTCTGCTGCTTCTTTAGAAAATTGACATCAACAGCTATTTGCCGATATTGTTCAGAAATCATATCAGTGTAGTGCTTCATCATATCCTTAACTTCGCCAAGGACATTAGAGGCACTCGACTCATAGCCTTGATTGTCTATCCATCGTTCCATTGGCCTAACAATTTGATTAGGCATTGGTTGTTGACTCACAAGAACAACATTAGGGTTTGAAACTTGGCCTCCAACATTTGGTGGAGCCAACTGACTAGCCATAGGCATAGTCACACTGGGAGGAGCTGGCAGTAAAGGTACATTTTGAACCATGCTTCCTCTGCCATTAGGGTTATTCATAGGCATCCCTTGACTTCCATTTATCAATGGTAAATTGTCTCCAGGTACTAGACCCGCATTAAGATTTATTCGAGAGGAGTAGGCCGTTTGTAATCGTGACTCTACTCCTTCTGCCCACGTGATGGCGGTGTCTATATCAGCCAAAGCCACACTGCTCAATTGTACCTGAATATTAAAATCTAATCCATGCAAGAATTATTGCAATTGGGCAGCCGTCAGAATAGGAACGTAAGTTTGTAACTTACGAAATACTTCCTTAAGCTTCTTAGCATAGGCTTTCACATTCTCATGGGGGTCTTGGCGTGTTACATTCAAAACACGCAACCAGTATTGGCCACCTCTTTCAGGGGCATATTCTCCTCAGAAAGCTGCATAAAACTGGTCGATTGTCGTCATGGTTCCAGTCTCTATGCTATGATACCATACGGCAGCCCTTCCTTTTAATGTCATGTTAAAGAACATCATAAGATGTCCCTCATCTTGGATGCGGTAATTAAACATTAATCTTTGGAATTCACAAATGTGAAACTCCGCATCTTCTTCGGCTAACCCATTAAAAATGGGCAAAGAAACTCCTAAAGCTGGCAGATCCGGCGTCCCTGCAGGAATTGCAATGGGTTGTGCCATGACGGCAATCGGATTAACAATAGGAGTTTGAACTGATGGGATCATACCCCCACTTGAAGTGAGTTGACTTGGTAGAAGAGAGGAAGAGCTTGCGCTTCCTCCTGCACCTGAAGGACTATGGCAGTAGTTGGGTTACTAAGGCCACTGCCTCTTATGCATATCGGGCTACTCCTTTGAGGAGAATAGCGACTTACAATCTCCAACCGCCGTCTAGCCCTCTCAGCACGTTCTGCTTTTTGTATTTCTGCTTGACGGTCCTTGTCAGAGGACATAAACCAACTTTTTGGTCCCTAAAAACCCTAGATTCGAGAACCACCACTTGTTGGCAGCTCCCGACAGACACACCACTGATATGACCTCAAATGGGCCGGCACTGGCTATGGCACTAGCCGAACCTCATGCTCATGACAGACAAACACACCCACACGGCCTTGCGGGCCAGGAGCACCTATCTGTTGCTAAAGGACGAACTGTCCTAAAGCCTAATCTATGCGTTTATAGTTTTGTAGACCAACGTTTCCCTTTCTATAAACTCCTCAGAGGGAGAACCCATACACATTGGCAATAAATGCCACGATAATCACATACATGGGAGGCAACCTCTCGGTGGAATCATCACGGCCCCACTGCAGCTCTCCTACATTGTAGGGATTGGTCCCTTGATGCGTTGTTCAACATATAAAACAAACGAAAAAACTCTACTCTTTCATTTTGAAAGTATTCCAGGAGATACCATGCGTCCTTACCAAATAATTCCCCAAGAAATGAACGTCTATCCTACGGTCTAGGTTGCCTTTCCACACTCAAGCGTGGGTCATCGTCATCGAAAATAGGTGCTATGCATCCAGTCCTTTGTATTCTGATACCATGGTTGACATGCACATGCAAAGCTGGATGATCCTAAAGTGCTCAAACATAATTTTCAATCTGAAACGTGTTGTGCACAACCAGGCTTTCAATGTTCATTCACTAACCCATTGTGGTGATGTAAGAATAGCACCGAGACAACACTCATGCTACTATCCTCTTAATTAAAATACACCAAACTCTATGTTATGATATGCATCAAAAAATCAGCAACAATCAACATGCAAATCGCACCATTCAAACATCCCAACCCCCTACGTTTAGGTATTGCTTTTGTTGCATAGGTGTAGAGGTTCATTTTGCCATGTTTTGATGTATGAAAAGCAATAAATCACAAACTTTGACAAGGAGATAGGGCAAACTGAGGCTAAACCTCATGCTTTGCCACTACCATACATCCACAAATAATCATTATATTTTTTCTTATTTTTGTGAGATGTATTTTTATTTTTCCCCTTATTTTCTCTATTTTCTTGATTTATTTATCAATAAAATATGCTATTTTTTTATTTTTCTTGTTCCAATCACTTCAGCATACTACAATTCAGTGTATCTTCCATTTCCCCCCCATAGGAACACATTTCACCCACCCGAAACGACAAAACTATCATTTTACCTCTTAAAGACCGCATTTCGAGTTTATGGAAATTAAATAGCGCATGTAAATCATTGCAAAATCAAAATTTTCTGATAAACAGCAATTAATAATGCTAGAACCAGCACTCAAATAAATTTTCATCCAATAAGAACATCATTACCATCATAAACTATCAAAAACCCTTCATTTTCTTCATAAAAATGGTCATACCATGTTTTTACGTAAACCGGAGATGCATTGAATGACTGCATGACCAGCGGACGGAGCCTCCATTGCTCTCAATCTAATGCTGCACATCAATCTTCAGCATCTCCATCAATCTCCATCACCGTTTCCTTCAATCTCCTTCCCGATTCCTCCTTCAAGATAGTGCACATGAACAGCCCATAGAGAGGAGAGGGAGGGAGGAGAGAGAAAGACTAGATTCTGATCTCTTCATCCAGACAGCCATATCTCATGCAAAGACCGGTGATATGATCAGGGAAGAGGGAGAAGTTGGTGGCCAATCTCTGTTCCATGGGTTCTTTACAGCTCCAAGATCGATTTTGGGGGGGGGATGGCGAAATTTTCGGCGCCGTTTTCTCCAGGCCGCTATATCTCCACACCACATTTTTTTCAAACTGAGGGGGGGGAGGGGGGGTTAAAGTCCCAAAGGGCACCCCCCTTTTGGCCTAATTTTTGTCCATCTCTTCAAATCTTGACCAATTTTTTGCCCTTTTCACGTCCGAGCTCCATTTCGGTCTCTGAAAAATCCTACGCGTCCGTCTCGGCATCCCGCACTCACTAGCAACTCCCGACATCCTGTATGGCAGTCGAAAAAATTATCAAAATCTACAAGTGTTGCTCGGGTGCCTTTTAAAAGCCGTCTTTCACTTGGTGCTTAAAATCGTCCTAGCTGCAGCCGCCGCCTTCGATGTCGAATATTTTTCCCCTAAATTCCAGATTTTTTGGCAAATTTTAGGCACATCCCGAGCTCAAAACTCTGCTCTCAGTTATTTTTGTTTAGGATATGTCTATGAACCGAACATTAATCAATCATATATCATTAAGAAGTTTTGCTCTGATACCAACTGTAATGTGCCCGCTCCTCAAATCGCGGGACACGTCTTAGCAGTCCATCAAGAGATATATCTAGAAGACGTCGCCTGGCATTCCCAAGGAATGACACGGGGTTTGCCAACTAGGGTCTCTTGAGTCTGCCCCACAATGGAACTTATCCGACTGTTCCCACTAGGATCGACTTGAAGTCTGGGTTCCTTGTAATCGGGTCTTCCTAGCAGCGTTCTAGTGTCGGCGACAGCCGCTCCACTTTGCGTAGATACAACTGGACCCAAGCAGACTCATACTGCATTTGGCTCAAAGAGAATGGGAAACGAGAGGGATGCATCGCTCGACCTCTCTCGGTTAGGGTAGCTAGCGCCATTCTTCCTTAATTATCCCTTTAGGAAATCAACCACAGCTGAAGCAACCAGCTTAATAATATTTACTAAGGAAAACATCCCTTTTATCTCCATGGCAATCAGTTATCTCAGACCTGGCCATGCAATCATCAATCACAAACAACTTGGATTAGCATCCAAAACCACATCAAGCAATCACCTTGGTTATAATCACCTATCATTAGTAAGATTCTCTCCTCTTTCTAACAAAACCAGTCAACATTCACTTGGAGATACCCTTTTCAAACAACCAAGGATAACTTGGGTCAACAATCCATCTTTAACAAGATCAACTTTCGTTAAAGCCATTTCAACATTTCAACCGTTCCAAGCAACATGCTTATCATAAATTAACCACCCTAAAGTTCGCTCTCCCCCTTGGGTTAGGGCTTCTCAAGGTCGATTTAAAAAATTCACCTTGACCTTACCTAATCATGGCTACCTATTTAGGGTAGAAGATCAACCCATCTTAAGCCCTTTAATGGCAAATACATGCAATTCTACCTCTATTTAAGAGTTCAAGATGCGTGAACAGAATCTAAATCTTGGTACAACGTGGATATGAGCTATAGTTGATGGAGGGTTGGTGGTATTCATGTCTCTGCTTGCGCTGGATATGTTCCTAGCTCCGTTTGCAACTTCAACACTTATGCTCCTTGTAACTCATCTCTTGGGTGCCATCCTTGTGCATTCCTGGTCTTGCAACCCTTGAGGTAAGTCGACCGCTCTTGCCTTGGCAGAAGGAAGTGGTACACGGGTTCACGAGGAATCGAAGGCCAAACCATGTGACTTCCACATGTATAACTTTTCTTCTTCTTTCGCCCTCTCCCCAATTTGTTTTCCTTCTTTCTTTTCTTCTTCTTCTCTTCTTCTCCTTCTCTCTCTCCTCTCCCTCTTCTCTCTCTCTCTCTCTTCTTCTCTTTCTTCTTCTTCCGCTTCTTCTTCTCTTCTTCTCTTCTTCTCCTTCTCCTTCTCTCTCTCTTCTCTCTCTCTCTCTTTTTCTCCTTCT
Source organism: Lygodium microphyllum (assembly GCF_053477565.2). NCBI lineage: Eukaryota > Viridiplantae > Streptophyta > Polypodiopsida > Schizaeales > Lygodiaceae > Lygodium > Lygodium microphyllum. The sequence continues at coordinate 14,277,660 of NC_141158.1, read as the reverse complement.
TCTTCGTCCTCTTCTTCTTCTCTTCTCTCCTTCTCCTTCTCTCTCTCTCCTCTCTCTCTCTCTCTCTCTCTCTCTCTCTCTCTCTCTCTCTTCTTCTCCTTCTTCTTCTCCTTCTCTCTCTCTCTCTCCTTCTCTTCTTCTCTCTCTCTCTTCTTCCTCTCCTTCTTCTTTTCCTCTTCTTCTCCTTCTTCTTCTCCTGCTCTCTCTCCCTCTTCTTCTTCTTCTTCTTCTCCTCTCTCCCTCTTCCTCTTCTCTCTCTCCTTCTCTTCTTCTCTCCCTCTCCTCTTCCTCTTCTACTTCTTTTTCTCTTCTTCTCCTTCCCTCTCTTCTTCTTCTCCTTCTCTCTTCTCTCCTTCTACTTCTTCTTCTTCTTCTTCTTCTTCTACCTCCTCTGCTTCTTCTTCTACTTCTCTCTTCTCTTCTTCTACCTCTTCTAATTCTTCTTCACTTCTCCTCTTCTTCTTCTTTTCTTCCCTCCTTCTCCTACTCTCTTCCCTCTCTCTCCTCTTCCTCTTCTTCTTCTTTTCTCTTCTTGTCCTTCCCTCTCTCCCTCCTTCTCTTCTTCTCTCTCTCTCTTTCTTCTCTTCTTCTCCTCTCTCTTCCTGTTCTTCTCTTCACCTCCCTCTTCTTCTCTTCTTCTCTTCTCTCTACCTATCCTTCTTCTTCTCTTCTTCTCCTTCTCTCTCCTCTTCCTCTTCTCTTCCTCTTCTACCTCTTCTTCTTCTTCTTCTTCTTCTTCTTCTTCTCCTTCTCCTTCTCCTTCTCTCTTCTCTCCTTCTCCTTCTCTCTTCTCTCTTCTCTCATTGTACCTCTTCTTCTCCTTCTTCTCTCTTCTCTCCTTCTACCTCTTCTTCTCCTTCTCTCTTCTCTCCCTCTCCTCTTCCTCTCCTTCTTCTTCTCTCTTCTCTCCTTCTACCTCTTCTTCTCCTTCTCCTTCTTCTCTCTTCTCTCTTCTCTCTCTCTCTCTCTCTCTCTCTCTCTCTCTCTCTCTCTCTCTCTCTCTCTCTCTCTCTCTCTCTCTCTCTCTCTCTCTCTCTCTCTCTCTCTACTCTCGAGGGGGGGTTTAGATGAAATGAGGAGGGGGGGAGGGGACGCAGCTGTCGGACTAGCTGGAGGGGGCGCACTATGCCTAGGTGGAGGGGGGAAAAGCTTCTACTGCAACGGGGGGGAGGGAGCTGTGTCTGACGAGGGAAGCTTCTGCCCCTGGCGATGAGCCATCATGGGGGCTTTATAGAGGGAGGAGGTGGGGGGGAAGAGACTGCTATCCATTGCCATCTGGGGGGTTGCATGCCCCCCATCACACAGCTCACTCCCTCTCTCTCTCCCCGCCATGCTCACGGTAGGGGGAGAGAGAGGGAGGGTAAAAAAATTTAAAAATTTCTTTGGGGGAGATTCTTATGGGAACATTACAAAAAGTGGCAGATGGCCCATAAATGTTGATCCAAGTTGGCAAATGAGAGCTACAAACAACTCCTATAGAGAGTTATATGTTGCATGTCCTAATGTGTAGGTAACTATTGGAGACATAAAAGACAATTTTCACTTTTTTGTTCAAGACTCTTGTACTTACCCTATCATTCTTGGGCAACCTTACATGAGAGCGAAGTTTTGAGCCCCGGATGTGCCGAAAATTTGCCAAAAAATCCCAAATTTAGGGGAAAAATATTTAACATCGAAGGCAGCGGCTGCAACTAGGATGATTTTAAGCACCAAGTGAAATATGACTTTTAAAAGGCGCCCGAGCGACACTTGCAGATTTTTGATAATTTTTCCGACTGCCGTGCGGGATGCCAAGACGGACGCGCATGATTTTTCAAAGGCTGAAACGGAGTCCGGACGCAGAAGATGCCAAAAATTGGCCAAGATTTGAAAGGGTGGACAAAATTTAAGACAAAGGGGGGGTGCCCTTTGGGATTTTAACCCCCCTCTCCCTCATTTTTTGTGGACATGGCGTGAAGATGGCGTGATCAGACAGACGGTGCAAATTTCGCCCCCCCCTTCACAAATCATGAATTCTGGGCTGCAAGTACCCCATGTAATCGACAATACCCATCAACTCCTCCCTCTTTCCTGATTCTATCGCCGCCCTTCGCACGAGATATGACTGTCTGGATGAATAGATCAGAATCTAGTCTTTCTCTCTCCTCCCTCTCTCTCCTCTCTATGGGTTGTTCATGTGCACTATCTTGAAGGAGGAATCGGGAAGGGGATTGAAGAAAACAGTGATGGAGATTGATGAAGATGCTGAAGATTGATATGCAGCATTGGATTGAGAGGAATGGAGGCTCCGTCTGCTGGTCATGCAATCATTTAAGGCGTCTCGGGTTTCGTAAAAACACGGTATGACCATTTTTATGAAAAAAATGAAGGATTTTTTGTAGTTTATGATGGTAATAATGTTCTTATTGGATGAAAATTTGTTTGTGTGCTAGTTGCATCATGATTAATTGCAGTTTATCAGAAAATTTTGATTTTGCAATGATTTACATGCTCTATTTAATTCCCAAAAACCCAAAATGCGATTTTTAAGCGGTAAAATGGTAGTTTTTTCGTTTCGGGTGGGTGAAATGTGTTTCCATGGGAGAAAAATGGAAGATAAATTGAATGTTAGTATGCTGAAGTGATTGGAATAAGAAAAATAAAAAAATAGCATATTTTATTGCCAAATAAATCAAGGAAATGGAGAAAATAAGGGAAAAAATAGAAATACGCTTCACAAAAATAAGGAAAAATATATTGATTGTTTGTGGATGTATGATAATGATGACAAAGCATGAGGTTTAGCCTCAGTTTGCCCTATCCCCTTGTCAAAGTTTGTGATTTATCGCTTTTCATACATCAAAACATGACAAAATGAACCTCTACACCTATGCAACGAAAGCAATACCTAAACGTAGGGGGTTGGGATGTTTGAATGGTGCGATTTGCGTGTTGATTGTTGCTGATTTTCTGATGCATATCATGACATAGAGTTTGTGGTATTTTAATTAAGAGGATAGTAGCACGAGTGTTGTCTCGGTGCTATTCTTACATTGCCGCAACGAGTTAGTGAATGAGCATTGGAAAGCCTGGTTGTGCACAACATGTTTCTGATTTAAAATTATGTTTGAGCACTTTAGGATCATCCACTTTTGCATGTGCATGTCGACCATGGTATCAAAATACAAAAGACTGGATGCATAGCACATATTTTCGATTATAATGACCCATACTTGAGTGTGGAGAGACAACCTAAGCCGTAGGATAGACGTTCGTTTCTTGGGGAATTATTTGGTAAGGACACATGGTATCTCCTGGAACACTTTCAAAATGAAAGAGTGGAGTTTGCTCGTTTGTTCTATATATTGAGCAGCGCATCAAGGGGCTAATCCCTGCGATATAGGAGAGCTACAGTGGGGCCGCAGTGATTCCACCGAGAGGTTGCCTCCCATGTATGTGATTATCCTGGCATTTATTGCCAATGTGTAAAGGTTCTCCCTCTGAGGAGTTTATAGAAAGGGAAACGTTGGACTATAGAACTATAAATGCATAGATTAGGCTTTAGAACAGTTCGTCCTTTAACAACAGATAAACGCTCCTGGCCTGCCAGGCCGTGAGGGTGTGTTCGTCTATTATGAGTATGAGGTTTGGCTAGTGCCATAGCCAGTGCCGGCCCATTTGAGGTCCCATTAGTGGTGCGTCTGTCGGGAGCTCCCAACAAGTGGTGGTTCTTGAATCTAGGGTTTTTAGGGACCAAAAAGTTGGTTTATGTCCTCTAACAAGGACCGTTAAGCCGAAATACAAAAAGCAAAACATGATGAGAGGGCTAGATGGCGGTTGGAAATTATAAGTCACTATTCTCCTCAAAGGAGCAGTCCGATATGCATAAGAGGCAGTGGCCTTAGTAACCCAACTGCTGCACATAGTCCTTTAGGTGCAGGAGGAAGCGCAAGTTCTTCATCTCTTCCACCAAGTCAACCCACTTCAAGTGGGGGTGTGATCGCATCAGTCCAAACTCCTATTGTTAATCCGATTGTCGTCATAGCACAACCCATTGCAATTCCTGCAGGGACGCCAGATCTGCCAGCTTTAGGAGTTCCTTTGCCCAATTTTAATGGGTTAGCTGAAGAAGATGCGGAGTTTCACATTTGCGAATTCCAAATATTAATGTTTAATTACCGCATCCAAGATGAAGGACATCTTATGATATTCTTTAACATGACATTAAAAGGAAGGGCTGCAGTATGGTATCATAGCATAGAGACTGGAACCATCACTACAATCGACCAATTTTATGCAACTTTCCAAGGAGAATATGCCCCTAAAAGAGGGGGCCAATACTGGTTGTGTGTTTTGAATGTAACACGCCAAGACCCCCATGAGAATGTGAAAGCCTATGCTAAGAAGCTTAAGGAAGTATTTCATAAGTTACAAACTTACATTCCTATTCCGCCGACTGCCCAATTGCAATACTTCTTGCATGGATTAGATTTCAATATTCAGGTATAATTGAGGAGTGTGGCTTTGGCTGATATAGACACTGCCATCACACGGGCAGGAGTAGAGTCACGATTACAAATTGCCTACTCCTCTTGAATAAATCTTAATGTGGGTCTAGTACCTAGAGGCAATTTACCATTGATAAATGGAAGTTAAGGGATGCTTATGAATAACCCTAATGGGAGAGGAAGCATGGCTCAAAATGTACCTTTGTTGCTAGCTCCTCCTAGTGTGACTATGCCTATGGCCAGTCAGTTGGCTCCACCAAATGTTGGAGGCCAAGCTTCGAACCCTAATGTTATTCGTGTGAGTCAACAACCAATGCCCAATCAAATTGTTAGGCCAATGGAACGACGGATAGATGATCAAGGCTATGAGTCGAGTGCATCTAATGTCCTTGGCGAAGTTAAATGAGCACTACACTGACATGATTTCTGAATAATATTGGCAAATAGCTGTTGACGTCAATTTCCTGAAGAAGCAGCAGAATCTGATAGGGAGTCGAGGCCTTGAAGAGGGTGGTCCCTCAAGATTCAGCTGTAAGTGGTGTGGCGGACAACATTTCCCTAGAAACTGTCCAAATGTTAAATGTGATATTTGTGGGAAGTTAGGCCACTTAGCCACTACCTGTTCGAGTAAGATTAGTTCCCTCCAGAAAGGGAGTAAACAGCCAGGTCCAGTTAATCATAGAGCGCAAGGTAATAACCTCCAGCAAAATGATGGACCAAGACAAATATTACAAAGGGGAAAGCACTATAGAGGAGTTGCCACAAGGCAATGGAGTCAATTTGATTGAGGCTGTACGTGTCAATGGCGTTGAAACCTCTAACCTACGAGCCGTGACAAGAGGCCAAAAGGCTAAAGAGGGTGATAAAGATAATGCAAAACCGGTTGAGGGAAACCCTAAGCAAGGGGATAAGGGGATGCAAGTCCTGAATCCTGGCGTGGAAGGGGGACCTCTAAGGCCTATTGACAAAAACGTCGATCCTAAGAAGGATGAGGAAGTGCCAAGAAAGAAGGAAAGAGCTAAAAAAAAGCACCAAAACCGGTCCCGAAACCAAAAGAAAGGATGGTTTGGCGAGAAAAGAGAGCTTTGGCTACCTATCATGATTTTGATTTAGCAAGTTCTCTTTGTGAAGTCAAACCAGATGTAAACCTCTTACAAATGATTAAATTATCTCCAAGAGTACGTAAGGAATTCAAGAAGATCCTACGTATTGGGTATATTGTAGAACCTTTGGGCATAGCATGAGTAGGGGAAGATTGGTTTGATCCTGCTGAAAAGAATTGCCCTAGGGTTCCAGCATACGTGGATGGAATACTAGTGGAGCATGCTATCGTAGACACTGGGTCCTCCATCAATATCATGAGTTCAGAGTTGATGGAGAGGTTGGATCTAAGTATCCAAAAATATAGCTCCACCTTTCTTAGAATGGCTGATGATAGTCTAAGGCAACCAGAAGGTTGTGTTACTAAAGTCCATGTTACAGTTGCAAGTGTAGAATGCTTCTTGGACTTTAGGGTGATAAGATTTGTAGGACGTCCTAGCTATCAAGTCTTGCTAGGCAGGCCTTGGATCTTACGAACAGACTGTCAAGTCGATATACCCGCCGGTCGAGTGGTTCTAGGTAGAGGTGCTAATCGAGTAATAGTCGATGCTTACCCTGAGTTTCCTCAGAGTGAGAGAGATCCTTTATCCTCTACTGAATTAGAAACAGCAGATGATCCATCTGGTAGTGAGACATCATCCAGTGATGAATCTAAAGTGGGGTCCACTACAGAGGATATTTATCACATAACTTTGAATGAGCCGATAGAGCCGCAATATAGGATAAGAGACGCGGATGTGATTGAGTTGGACCTTGGCACACCGAATGATTCGCGGCCAATTAAATTAGGTTCCATGCTCAATTCAGCAGAAAGGGAGGACTATGTGTCCTTGATTCAAGAATTCCGCGATATGTTTGCTTGGAGTTATGACGAGAGCTGAGAGGCATTCCTCCCAGCCTGGCTGTTCATACTATTCCTGTAAAAGAAGGCAGTCGTCCTGTGCATCAGAAAGTAAGGTGTATGACTTTTGAATTGAGGGATGGGCTGTTTGAGGAGTTACAGAAGTTATGAAAAGCTGGTTTAATCTTCCCAATACAGCACACGGAATGGTGTTCACTAGTTGTCATCACGAAGAAGAAAAACAACCAGATCCGATTATGTGTAGATTTTAGAGAGCTGAATAAGTAGACGGTTAAGGATTACTACTCGTTGCCATTTATTGACCAGATTTTGGATCAATTAACGGGTAGGGAAATATATCCGTTTATGGATTGCTTTGTGGGTTACAACCAGATGGCAATTATAGAAGAGGACAAGTTGAAAACAACTTTTATTACTGTCTTTTGTACTTTTGCATACCATGTGATGGCCTTTGGATTGTGTAATACACCTGGATCATGGCAATGAACAGCAGACAAGACCTTTGGCGACATCTTCCCAGATGAGCTGAAAGTATTTATTGATGACTTGGAGGTAGCCACTATAAGGGAAAGGATGTTGATTATCTTAAGAAAGTTCTTTGAGCACTGCAGACATTTTTGTATCGCTCTTAACCCACGGAAGTGTGTCTTTGGAGTGCCTTTTGGGCTATTGCTAGGCCATGCGGTTAGTTCAGTAGGGATCGCAAACTGACCCTGAAAAGATCAAGGTTATAGTTGCTATGAGTCCACCATACACTCGAAAGAGGTACATAGCTTTCTGTGATCGATAGGGTACTATCGGAGGTTTATAAATGCCTTGGAAAAAATGATGTTGCCACTAATGAACTTGTTATCCTTTAGCTGTCTATTTGTATGGGGCGACCCTTGTGAGGTAGCTTTCAAGGATGCGAAACAGGAGCTAGTAAAAGCACTAGTTTTAAAAGCACCTAAAAGGGGCGAGGTATTTTACATATTTTCAGCAGCCACCATGCATAGTATCAACTGTTGTTTAGCCCAAATCTGGGAGGAAAAGTGATATCATCCGATAGCTTTTGCTAGTCGAAAATTGGGCATATCAGAAATTAACTACACCTACATGGAGAATTTTTGCCTTGTGATGGCCTTTGTGACAAAAAAATTCAGGCACTACATCCTCTATGAGAAGGTAGTTTTCTATACGAAGGCGGAAGGGCTTAGATTGCTTATGAACAAGCTACAACCGCCTGATTGTCTAGCAAAGTGGTTAATCACTTTGCAGGAGTTCGATTATGAGATTAGGAGTTGATGGAACCTCAAATGGGCCAGCACTGGCTATGGCACTAGCCAGACCTCATGCTCATGACAGACAAACACACCCTCACAGCCTCGCGGACTAGGAGCGTCTACCTACTGCTAAAGGACAAACTGCTCTAAAGCCTAATCTATGCGTTTATAGTTTTATAGTTTTGTAGTCCAATGTTTCCCTTTCTATAAACTCCTCAGAGGGAGAACCCATACACATTGGCAATAAATACCACGATAATCACATACATGGGAGGCAACCTCTCGGTAGAATCACCGCGACCCCACTGCAGCTCTCCTACATCGCAGGGATTAGCCCCTTGATGCACTGCTCAACATATAGAACAAACGAAAAAAGTCCACTCTTTCATTTCGAAAGTAATCCATGAGATACCATGTTTCCTTTCCAAATAATCTCTCTAGAAACAAACGTCCATCCTACGGCTTAGGATGCCTTTCCACACTCAAGCGTAGGTCATTGTCATTGAAAACATGTGCTATGTATCCAATTTTTTTATTCCGATACCATGATCGTCATGCACATGCAAAGTGAATGATTCTAAAGTGCTCAAACATGATTTTCAAATCAGAAACAGGTGTTGTGCACAACTAGGCTTTCCAATGTATATACTAACCCGTTGCAGCGATGTAAGGATAGCACCGAGACAATACTCGTGCTACTATCCTCTTAATTAACATACCACGAACTCTTTGTCATGATATACATCAGAAAATCAGCAACAATCAGCATGCAAATCACACCATTCAAACCTCCCAACCCCCTACGTTTAGGTATTGCTTTCGTTGCATAGGTATAGAGGTTCATTTTGTCATGTTTTGATGTATAAAAAGCGATAAATCACAAAATTTGACAAGGAGATAGGGCAAACTGAGGCTAAACCTCATGCCTTGCCACTACCATACATCTACAAACAATAATTATATTTTTCCTTATTTTTCCAAGACATATTTCAATTTTTTTTCCTTATTTTCTCCATTTTCTTAATTTATTTAACAATAAAATATACTATTTTCTAATTTTTCTTATTCAAATCACTTCAGCATACTAACATTCAATTTATCTTCCATATTCCTCCCATGGGAACATGCTTTACCCACCCGAAACGGAAAAACTACCATTTTACCACTAAAAAATTGCATTTCGGGCTTACGAGAATTAAATAAAGCATGTAAATCATTGCAAAATCTAAAATTTTTGATACACAGCAATTACTCATAATGTAAACAGCCCACAAACAAATTTTCATCCAATAAGAACATAATTATCATCATAAACTATAAAAAATCTTTCATTTTCTTCATAAAAATGGTCATACCGTGTTTTTACATAACCCGAGACGCCTTGAATGATTGCATAACCAGCAGACGTGGCCTCCATTGCTCTCAATCCAATGCTGTACTTCAATCTTCAACATGTCCATCTATCTTCATCACCACTTCCTTCATTTTCCTTCCCCAATTCCTCCATCAAGATGGTACACATGAATAGCCCATAGAGGGGAGAGAGAGGGAGGAGAGAGAAAGACTAGAATCTGTTCTCTTCATCCGGACAGCCATTACTCATGTGAAGACCGGTGATATCATCAGCCAAGAGGGAGAAGTTGAGGGGTAATCTCTGTCAGATAGGTTGCTTACAACCTCTATGCTTGATCATGGCGCATTTTTCGGCGCCTGTGCAGATGTCCAGGTTTTCTTCATCTTCTTCACGATTTTTTGCATGAAAAATTGAGGGGGGGCGGGGGGGGGGGGGGGGGGGGGGGGTTAAATCTCCAAAGGGCACCCCCCTTTGGTCCTCAAAGTTGTCCACCTCTTCAAATCTTGCCCATTTTTTGGCCTTTTCCCTGTCCGAACTCCGATTCAAGCTCTGAAAAATCCTGGGCGTCCGGCTTGACATCCCGCATTGACTGGCAGCTCCTGACATCCCGTACTACAATTGCAAAAATTATCAAAAATCCTAGCTGCAGCCGCTGCCTTTGATGTTGAATATTTTTCCCCTAAATTTCGGATTTTTGGGCAAATTATAGGCACATCCCGGGCTCAAATCTCTACTCTCAGGAGTAAGCCACCGAGGTTGCAGGGTATTGTGGAATGCCTTGTGGATTTCGGGGAGCTGAAAGAGACTTTGGCTGAAGGAAGTGATATCGGGGAAATGTTTAAAATTGATACAGCTTCTATCCCATCTTGGTATGCTACTATCACGCATTATCAATGGGAGAGATTGGAGCTGGTTTATCAAAATCAGAAAGGAGGAAAATCAAACAACTGGCTTTGAAGTTTTCTTTGATCGCAGGAACACTATATCGGCAGGGTGTTGATGATATCTACCACCAATGTGTGATGCCTGGCAAGGTTCCTTTCATCTTGGAAGAGTGCCATGACTCTGCGTGTGGAGGGCACTTCGCTGGACGATTGACGTCATAGAAAGCTTTAAGAGCTGGATATTGGTGGCCGTCCATCTTCCAAGATTCCTTTGAGTACCTTAAGAGATGTGATACCTGTCAAAGGCATGATAGCAGAGAGAATAGGAAATGCCCACTTACACCTATCATGGCTATCCTTCCATTTGAGAAGTGGGGCATTGACTTTGTGGAGCCTATCACCCCGTCGTCTACTACCCAGAAGAGATACATTATAGTAGCAACTGATTATTTTACAAAATGGTCAGAAGTGTGGGCGACGAGGCATGACAATGCAAAAGAAACTGCAAGTTTTCTTTTAGAGGAGATTATCTGTTGTTTCAGTCCAGAGAAGGAACTAGTGTCGGACCGTGGAACCCACTTTTTGAATAAAGTGATCAAAACCCTGACTGAAGCTTTGGCAAATCAAGCACAACAAAACGACCCCTTATAATCCTCAAGCCAATGGGCAATTCGAAAGTACTAATAAGCAGCTTGTGGGTATCTTGTCTAAAATAGTCTCGGAGAAGAAACGAGACTGGGACAGGCAGTTGTATGTGGCAGTATGGGCGTACAATACAATATTCAAGCGAGCTACCGGCCATACTCCATTTAAATTAGTTTATGGGAAAGAGTGTGTGTTACCCCTCAAAATCAAGTTGCCAACCATACGGTTTGCAATTAAGCACTCTTTGGGAGACGAGGATGCACTCTTTGAATGGTTCACGACCATAGCCCACCTGGATGAGCTGAAATTGCAGAGCTTATTACACCAGGAGGTAGCTAAACGTGGGATGAAGCAGTTGCACGACCTTAAAGCAAAGAAGTACACCTTTAAAAAAGGGCAATTAGTTCTGTATTATGATGCGCGTAGGGAGCTATTTCCAGGAAAGTTGGAACCTAGATGGGATGGCCCCTAGGTCTACGGCTCTACTAGCTAATCTGCAAGGAGTAGAATTTAAAAATAAGGTTAATCTTAATAAGATTAAACCTTATTATTTTTGAGTATGTAACATGAAAAAATGCATTACAGGTCCATGCTGGGGCTGATTAGAGACCTGCAAAAGAGCTTAAAGCTGATTGATGGGGCGGTTAATTCCTTATTTGGAGCACCCATATCTGGAGCAGAGATACCATCAGGGGAACTCATCTGGTGGAGCAAAGGATACAAAGTGATTGAGCAAGAAGACGGAACCTTTATGTGGGAGATCAAAGTCTTCTGCCATCATTGCTTACGAAAGTTGACAAGTATCCCTGTTGAGTTTAATGAAGAAGGTGGGATGGAGCCATCAGTTCATCCTCTAAACATGCTAAATTTTGACTATCATAATTACGAATAGAGGAGTTTGTGATGGCAGGCTGTGTAAACCCATTGTGGACGTACACATTATATTTTGACAGAGCGTCCAGGGGCCCTAATAAAAAAGGGAGTGTTGGAGTAGTAATCCGAGACCCCCGACATAGAGTCATGATGAAGTTAGCTACTTATCTCGGGGTAGGATTCACTAACAATATGGCAGAGTATAAAGCCTTGATTATGGGACTGCATATTGCCAAGCAAGGTGGTATTCGGCGGTTGTTAGTGAAAGGGGATTCCCAGTTGATCTTGAATCAGCTAGATGGGACATACACAGTGCGGAATCCCATCCTTTGTATGTATCATCGAACTGCCATGACCCTACTTGAGGAGTTTGAGAGAGTGTCTCTTCAGCTGATTCCACGTTACTGGAATCAGTTTGCGGATTCACTGGCAAACCTTGCTTATGAAGAAGACATTTTCTTCAACTGTGGTCCTAGTTTGGATATTGCTATCACTAATGAGACAGGACCCGGTTGCTTGTGGGGAATGTTATCAGAGCATGCAATATATGGCAGGCGATGGTTGATATGGGTGATGCAAAGAGTAGCCGAGACCCATCTACCGTTGTTATCCTGGACCCATAGGCTGATTAGACAACATGTTATGCCTACGCCTCTTGCTATATGTGCAAGAGGGATGGGTCATAAACTTATGCATTTAGTTTAGGGTTGCGAGCCCTATTTTTCCTCCTTGGAAATGAGCATTTTATTGTATATCTGTACTATTTCGGGGAGGGATGTGTAGATGCTATTATGTTTGATCTCGTTAGGCCAAGAGGGCCAGTTTTGCGGGGTTTAAATGCTTTACTTCATTAGGCCAAGAGGGCCGATCATCTCTTTAGTACAGGTGCGGTTAATGGTTTCTTGTTTTAGTCCTGTGCTAGACAGGTTCAAAGAAGAGCTTGGAAGGAGCCTATGTTGCGTGAAGGCTTCTCGTGGCCCTATCCAGGTGATATATCTCCTTTACGAGTAACATGTTTTTTTAATGCTATATGTGTTTGTGTACTTGTAGGGGATTTTCTTTTCTTGTTGAGGACCGGCGTCCAAGGCATGAAGTCCCAGGTTTAGGTTAGGCATGTCTGAGGGAGGTCTGAGTAGTCGTTGCCTCTTGTAAAGACACTGCGAGACATCAAAAGACTTATTTTAGAAGGCAGTCCTAGTGACCCTGTTCTGCTCGCGTGCTAGGCAGCCATTCTAGGAGTTCTTGTTAGTTGTAAGGCAGTTAGAGAAGCCTGCCGTAGGAAAATGATGATGATAGAGAGGGAAAAAAAAACCCTTTTTATCTCAAAGAAAATAAATATATACAAAGGTGTGTAAAAAGGGTTCTAACCCCTATAAAAATAGGAAAGAAAAGAAAGAAAAATTTATAAGCAGTTGCTCATCGCCTTGCGAAGGCCTGGTAGGTTCCTGGGGACGAGTCAGACCTGAGGCCGATGCCTTGTCTTCCTAGGGGTGGCGTCTCACTGGAAAAGAAGAAATTAAGGAAGGTTGGAGCGAAAATAAAAGTGAGCGTCAGAAAAGGATTAAGTGTCGCCTCGCGAGGGCTTGGTAGGTTCTTGGGTACCGAAACAGGACCTGAGGCCGATGCCCTGTTCTCCTTGGGTCACTATGCTCAGCTCCCTCCTTTTTACATGCCCGAGTATGGGAAAATAAAAACCTAAAAGGAGAAATGTGCTAAACAAAAATACTTCTTGAGCAGGCTATAGGAGTCCTCACCTAGTAGGAGCTCCTGATTGTGTTGTCCTTAGTTAGGTAGGTAGTTCAGACCACCACTTAGGGCGACCTCTTTGATAGTTCTTTTTAGTTTGGCCGTGTTGGAGCAGTCAGTTACTGACTAGCTTCAGCCCTTCTATCAGATTATGCTAGGCCTACTCCTTGTGGATTTCATGCCTTGGTTTTGTCAGGGGGTAGGGTGAGCATTATGCTGTGTTTTAATATGTATCTATTTTATATCAGCTTGATGCTTCCTTTGGTTGTTTTGTGCATATCTGTTGTGGGATTCGACGGGCTAAGTCACCCTATCCCGTGGTTGCCAATGAGAGCGGAGTTTTAAGCCGGGGATGTGCCTAAAAATTGCCAAAAAATTCAGAATTTAGGGGAAAAATATTTAACATCGAAGGCGGCGGCTGCAGCTAGGACGATTTTAAGCACCAAGTGAAAGACGACTTTTAAAAGGCGCCCGAGCAACACTTGCAGATTTTTGATAATTTTTCAAACTGCTGTGCAGGATGCCGGGAGCTGCCAGTCAGTGCAGGATGCCGAGACGGATGCACAGGATTTTTCAGAGGCTAAAACAGAGTCTAGACGCGGAAGAGGCCAAAACTTGGCCAAGATTTGAAAGGGTGGATAAAATTTAAGACAAAGGGGGGTGCCCTTTGGGACTTTAACCCCCCCCCCCCCCCCTCCCTCATTTTTCGTGGACATGTCATGAAGATGGCGTGATCAGACAGGCGGCGCAAATTTTGCCCCCCTTCACAAATCATGAATTCTGGGCTACAAGTACCCCATGTAATCCACAATACCTGTCAACTCCTCCCTCTTTCCTTATTCTATCGCCGCCCTTCGTGCGAGATATGGCTGTCTGGATGAAGAGATCAGAATCTAGTATTTCTCTCTCCTCCCTCTCTCTCCTCTCTATGGGCTGTTCATGTGCACTATCTTGAAGGAGGAATCGGGAAGGGGATTGAAGAAAACGGTGATGGAGATTGATGGAGATGCTAAAGATTGATGTGTAGCATTGGATTGAGGGCAATGGAGGCTCCTTCTACTGGTCATGCAGTCATTTAAGGCATCTTGGGTTTCATAAAAACACGGTATGACCATTTTTATGAAGAAAATGAAGGATTTTTGGTAGTTTCTCATGGTAATAATGTTCTTATTGGATGAAATTTTGTTTGTGTGTTGGTTGCATCATGATTAATTGATGTTTATCAGAAAATTTTGATTTTGCAATGATTTACATAATTTATTTAATTTTCGAAAACCCAAAATGCGGTTTTTAAGCGGTAAAATGGTAGTTTTTCCGTTTCGGGTGGGTGAAATGTGTTCCCATGGGGGAAAAATGGAAGATAAATTGAATGTTAGTATGCTGAAGTGATTGGAACAAGAAAAATGAGAAAATAGCATATTTTATTGCCAAATAAATCAAGAAAATGAGGAAAATAAGGGAAAAAATAGAAATACGCTTCACAAAAATAAGGAAAAATATATTGATTATTTGTGGATATATGGTAGTGGTAAAGCATGAGGTTTAGCCTCAGTTTTCCCCCTATCCCCTTGTCAAAGTTTGTGATTTACCGCTTTTCATACATCAAAACATGACAAAATGAACCTCTACACCTATGCAACGAAAGCAATACCTAAACGTAGGGGGTTGGGATGTTTGAATGGTGCGATTTGCGTGCTGATTGTTGCTGATTTTTTGATGCATATCATGACATAGAGTTTGTGGTATTTTAATTAAGAGGATAGTAGCACGAGAGTTGTCTCGGTGCTATTCTTACATTGCCGCAACGAGTTAGTGAATGAGCATTGGAAAGCCTAGTTATGCACAACATGTTTTTGATTTAAAAATATGTTTGAGCACTTTAGGATCATCCACTTTTGCATGTGCATGGCGACCATGGTATCAGAATACAAAAGACTGGATGCATAGCACCTATTTTCGATTATAATGACCCACGCTTGAGTGTGGAGAGACAACCTAAGCCGTAGGATAGACGTTCGTTTCTTGGAGAATTATTTGGTAAGGACACATGGTATCTCCTGGAACACTTTCAAAATGAAAGAGTGGAGTTTGTTCATTTGTTCTATATGTTGAGCAGCGCATGAAGGGGCTAATCCCTGTGATATAGGAGAGCTGCAGTGGGGCCACAGTGATTCCACCGAGAGCTTGCCTCCCATGTATGTGATTATCGTGGCATTTATTGCCAATGTGTAAGGGTTCTTCCTCTGAGGAGTTTATAGAAAGGGAAAGGTTGGACTGTAGAACTATAAACGCATAGATTAGGCTTTAGGACAGTTTGTCCTTTAGCAGCAAATAGATGCTCCTGGCCCGTGAGACCGTGAGGGTGTGTTCGTCTGTTATGAGCATGAGGTCCGGCTAGTGCCATAGCCAGCGCCGGCCCATTTGAAGTCCCATCATTACATTTTTGAAGCCCGCTTAGAAACAAAAGGTCTTGATGATGGCTCTTCCTATGCTCCAATATGAAGTAAGGATAATAAATAAGCTGTTCAATTTCTTACTGTGTGTGTTAACCATCATCGAAATAGAGATCGACTACGTGATTATCTCATGCCTCCTAATGCTAGAGAATTCAAGGGTTTTTGGGCTACATTGATGTAAAAGGAGGCTATGGCAGTGCGTCATGTCAAAAGATTGAACCTCCTTATACTACAGAAATTGTGTCTCTAGCAAATCTGTATGTGTGTACAACCAATAGTATGGGCTGTTATAAGTCTCTTTCAGCCATGTACATTGGATTTTTATCAAACAATTCAAGAATTTGTTGAGGAGGAAGACATTGGTTTACTCAACAAGACTGAAGTGCAAGTGGAGACAAAATACAAGACAGTGGATAAGAAAGTCAAGCATGTGGAAGTCCCATTGCCTCTGAAAGTGAAGGGCTGGCTAATAGGGCAACAAATCAGCCAAGTCTTCGTGATCTTTCCAACATTGGGCACAAATTCACATCTGAAAGTATAAAAGAGCTCAAAATAGGTGAAAATTATTTCCTTTCGTCGGCTGGAAAATACTCTTTTATGCAAATGCTAATGAAACATGGGAAATATTTTACATTTCAACCAAGTGAAATAGGCTGTGTGGATCCAAATAGTGCGGCTCCTATGGTCATTTTTACGGTCCCACATGTGCCTTGGAACCTCAAGCCCATTCCCGTTCCAAGGGCACATTTGCCCAAATTATTGGAACTTCTAAATGAGAAGATCAGAATGAAGATTTTATAACCTTATTCAGTACTTTACTCAAATCGATGGTTTACCGTGCCCAAGAAAAATGGATCCTTACGATTCATTCAAGATCTACAGCTTGTTAATCATGTCGCAATCCAAAATGTTGGTTCAGGTCCAATTGTTGATGAGTTTGCTGAAGCTTTTGTAGGTGGAGAAATTTAGTCTATGGGCAACCTATATTCAGGATATGACCAATTTCAGCTTTCATTAGAAAGCCAAGATATTACCACAATGAAGACACCTCTTGGATTGGTCTACATGTGTACTCTACCACAAGGTGCAATAAACTCTACAGCCCATATGATGAATGCCATGCACGAAGTCTTAAGGGACTTTATTCCACAACTTACTCTTCCATTTCTTGATGATGTACCTATCAAGGGATGTGAAGTCAATGAAAAGAATGAGGAGCTTGACGAAGATGGCTACAGGATATTTGTAGTTAACCATGTTCATGATTGTGACAGGACTTTGACAAGGCTAGAAGATGTACATCTTACCCTTTCTAGAGCTAAGTCAATTTTTGGAGTAGATTAAGTCCTAGTGTTTGGACAACTGTGTGGCCCCTACGGACATAAACCTTCACCAATTAAGATAGATGCCATCAGCAGAATGCAAGAAAAATGCACAAATATTTCAAAGGTGAGAAGATTTCTTGGCGCATCTGTATTCTATCTCATATGGATACCACATTTTGCTTATGTAGCCAAAAATATCTATCAATTATTAAGAAAAGGCCAAAGATTCTCTTGGGGGAAAGAGCACACTCTCACTGTACGCAAACTAAAGAAGTTAATAATTTCAGCCCCCACTCTCAAAAGGGTTGATTATTCAAATGGCCAACCCATCATCCTTATAGTGTATGCAAGTATTATGTGCCCCTATGGCATGGCAATATTTGTATATCATTCATAGATGCTTTGAGTTGAATTAAGAGGAGATTTTTCTCTTATTTCTTGGCTGTGGTAACGTATCCTTATTAGGAACTCAATTTGAATCTCTCTTGAAGCAAATCTCTTTGCCCTACAAGTCTTGTAATTGAATCATAAGCTTTTGTCCCTAACAATCTACATTGAATGTAATCATGCAAAGTTGATTCATTTTATGGTATCATGTATGAATGATGGGATGCATAGTTGTTTATGATACATGACATCATATTGTACTTGATTTTATAACTTGTGATTGCTCTTAGAGTCAAGAAAACAAGCTTGATTTGAGTTAGAACTTATGAGATAATACTCTTGTGATCTTTGCTAAGAACATGCAGTTGGAAGCTCTATCAACATCTTTAAGAACTTGGCTTGAAACCTTCAACCCTTCTCTTATCTCTACCATCTTTGGAGTCTAAGCTCTTGAACCCCCATACATTCTTCTCTCTCAAACCCTTGTGATTGACCATGAAGTACCTCTTGAACCATCTTAACATTCAATGTAATCTACTTATCTCTTAAAGACGCATCTCCATCTATCTTGTCCAGTTTTCTTGTCAAACCCCTGTGGTGACCTTCAACCCTACGCGCTGCGATATCGTGAGAAAAGATGGCTTAATCAAAAACTGCAAGAGGGGGGGTTGAGCTAACTCTCTCCCTTGTAGCCTCTCAAGGTAACTCCTCTCTCTCTCTCTCTCTCTCTCTCTCTCTCTCTCTCTCTCTCTCTCTCTCTCTCTCTCTCTCTCTCTCTCTCTCTCTCTCTCTCTCTCTCTCTCTCTCTCTCTCTCTAGCTCCTCTTATAGCCTCTTGGAGGGGTATCCTTCTACTTCCCTTTCTTCACCTTCTTCTTGCAGCCTCTCAGGGTCTCTTGTGTCTCCTAAAACTGAGTAGAGGGCATGCCTTTTTATAGGCAGAAGGGAGCGCAGGTTGGCTCTCCCTTCCCCTCTCTTTCTACCCTCTTTAGGCAAAGACAGCTCCTCCACTCAGAGTGGGGAGCTTCCTTCTCTCTTCTTTTATTATTTTGAATTTTCTCTCTTTAATTTTCCTGAACCAAAACAACAAGGGGGGAGGTGTTGTAAGGCATGAGGCTATCAACACCTGTGAATGGAGATAAATCAAATTTTCTTTTTTTATGGTAAAGGATATTTTCATGATAAAGGAGATTTTTATGATTATAATGATTATGGTGATGACAATGATGATAAGGATGATGACGAGGACGACGGAGAAGATGACGATGACGAAGATGATGTCGATGAAGATGAGGCAGCTGACCTTCTTTTTATAGCAGCCACAATCGTCACTATTTTCTTCTTTTTATTAAATATTAACGTTACTTTTTTTTCTATTGTTACTTTTAGTCAGTTATTAAGTTAGTAACTAACTTAATAGTTATTAACTAACATATCTAACATACTTACTAACTACTAACTAACTTTACTAACTACTAACCTTACTAACTTTCGAACTAACCAACTAAATTTTATTGCATAGAAATATTACAGACTTATCACTTATTGTATTTAGTTTGTTACACCTACCTACATTTGGCAAAGATATAGTGCTAGTCAATTAGTGTAGTTTGTTATGCACTGTCCGACTTAGTATGCTACTTTCCTTTATATTGTATCTTATCTATACTTTGTGTACATTGTATAGTGGGTGGAAAAAATAAGAAGAAATCAGCAAGAAAACTTTTTAGCCTCCATCTCTCTTCTTGTGTTCTTGAGTGAGCTTCCACTTGTGTATACATTGTGTGTTTGGCACAACAACTTGAGCAAGTTCCCCCACCATGTGATTCTTGACATGGTATCAGAGTGATGCCACTGAGAGAGGCTGATTTTCAAGGCTAAAGTGAAGGAAAAGAAGCAAGGTTTGAGTAAGCAAGCAATGGGTAAGAAGCTCTCCCATTCTTCCACTCTTTCTGGGCACCGAAAGCAAGGTAGAGTGAAAATCTCACATTGCTATGAGATTTGATGTGTGAGCAAGGCACTGTATATATTGTAGATATTCCCTTTAGGAATTTTTCATAGTTTTTGTGGTCATGTGAGGACATTTCAGGCCCCATTTAGCAAGGTTGCGGACATCAGTTTCAGGGTATGCTGTGATGTTGGTTGTATTGATTGAAAGTGGATGCACGGGTTACAGATTTTGAAACTGTACTTTTGGAGGTGTTTGGCAAGAAGCAAACATAAGGTTGTAGATTACATGTACTATTGAGAAATCAGTGAAAAAGATTGCTTGGTGTATTGCTATGTACTTGTTGTGAAAGGTTGCAGAAGACTAGCTTACTGTGTTGTTGTATCCTTTTTTGTGATAATGGCAGAGAACAGTGGAAATCCCATTATTGAGAAGCTCGACAAGAACAACTACCCTTCATGGAAGTTCCATGTGACAAAAATCCTGGCCTTTATGAGTTTATTTTAGGTGAAGAAAAGGAGCTAGAGCTGATTGCAGATGAATTAAAGGCATGGAAAGAATGGAATGCAAAAGACAAAAAGGTGATGTATTGGCTATCTACAGTCATTGATAATGCTATGCTAGGAGAGATTAGGAATGCAAAAACTTCACATGTAGCTTGGATAATTTTTGAGAACATGCTTTCAGTAAATACAAAGGCACGAAAGATTCAACTTAAGCAAGAGTTGAATACCTTGAAGAAAGAGAAGATTTCTATCAATGATTATGTTTTGAAGGTGAGGAGCATTGTAGATGCTTTAGCAGCGACTGATGTAATGCTTGATGATGATGATTTGGTTTCATCCACTTTGAGTGGCCTTAATAATGAGAAGGCATGGAAATCATTTGTCACTTCTATATACGTACGGAAGGCATTTCCAGATTTTGATGAGCTGGTTTCTCTCTTGATTACCGAAGAGATCAATATGAAATGTGAGGTGTATCCTCCAACAAACTCGGAGGAGTCCTCTTAGTAATCGACCAAAATTCATATCTATGCACATCACCATCCAGTCTCCCCATGAGAAACCTAGGACCTAGTTGAACATGGGAATCTCAGTTCTACTTCATAGGGGAAGAATGGATAAGTCACCCTTGTAACATCCCATAGGACCCCCCCTGTAATTTCAAAAAGAGAAAAATATATTACCTTTAGTAAAAAAAATTTTACTCCCCACTCTCTCCCCGCCGACAGCACGTTGGGGCGAGAGAGAGAGAGGGAGTGATGGTGTTGGGGGGCATGCAGCCCCCCAGGTGGGAGGGATGGCCATGCCACCTACCTCCTCCCCTCCCCTATATAAGGGGAGGCTTCTCCCCTCCCTCGGGACGGATAGAGGCTACGTCCCCCTTCCATCCATGTCACTGCCCCCCCGTTAGCTGCTGCTGTAGGGCCCTTAGGGCCACCGACTGAAGGATTCCCCCCTCCTCGCTTAGCGATGCTACACACCCCTCCCTTAGGCTTTCCGATTGGGCTCTCTCCCCCCCCCCCCCCCCCGGTGTCCTGCGGAAACGGGCCCTTGGGTCTTCGTCCATAGTCACCCCACTGTATGCTAGACGCTGCACCACCCCCCCTGGGGCCCTTTGAACGGCATTTGTCCCCTTGCAACCCACTGCAACGGCAGCCGTGGATTGACGTACTGCTCCGCCACCTGACGACTCAGCTGCTTCCCCCCCCCCTCCCATGCTAGCTGACGGCGTCATCCTCCTTTGATGTGTTCTGTCGACTGACATGTGAGGGAGGAAAAGTAGGTGAGGAAGTGGGAAGAGAAAGGAGGGAGAGAGAGAGTGAGGGAGAGTGTGAAGAAGGAAAGTAGAGGGAGAGAAGTAGAAGAAGAGAAGTAGTAGGAGAGAGGTAGAGGAAGAAGAAGAAGAGGGAGAGAAGTAGAAGAAGAGAAGTAGTAGGAGAGAGGTAGAGGAAGAAGAAGAAGAGGGAGAGAAGGAGAAGGAGATGAGGAGTGTGGAGAGAAAAGAAGAGGGAGAGAAGGAGGAGAGAGGAAAAGAAGGAGTGGGAGAGTGAAGAAGAGGGAGAGAAGGAGAAGGGGAGAAGAGAAGCAGAAGGAGAGAAAAGGAGTGGGAGAGAGAAGAGAAGAAGAGGGAGAGAAGGGGAAGGAGAGAAGGGGAAGGAGAGAAGGAGAAGGAGTGAAGAAGAAGGAGTGAGAAAGAGAAGAGAAGAAGGGGAGAGAAGTAGAAGGAGAAGAAGAGAAGGAGAGAGAGAAGTTGAAGGAAGAGAAAAAAAAAGGGGTAGAAGAGAGGAGAGGAGAAGAAGAAGGGGAAGGAGAGAGGTAGAAGGAGGAAAGAAGAGAAGAGGAAGAGAAAGAGAGGGAAGGAGAAGAGGAGAAAAAGAGGAAGAAGAGAGAGAAAGAGATAGAAAGAAGGAGAGGGAGTGAGAGTTGGTGAGGGACTGCAAATTGCCACACCCAAACCACTCCCTCGGCGAAGGACCCCATCCAACGGTCTTCCCCACCCGAACCTATCAAACCAAACACCGTTAAGGTCCGGACTGCCCAATCTCCGCAAGGTGAATGGCTCCCAAGAAGAAAGTTGCGGGAAGCATAGGCGCCCAAGCTACTGGTAATGTTGGAGAGGCAAGTGGAGCGACCAACATTGGGGATTTTGCTAAATTTGTCGGAATTTCACTCTTTTGAGTAAAATTTATTGACATTGGATTTCTGAAATTTGGGGCTTTTCGTGTATTGACAAAGTTTTGCTCAGCTGGGTCAAATTGGCTGACATTTATGCAACTTTGGACTTGAAATTTTGGGGATTTGCACAGAATTTGGTAAGTTTCTGCATTTTTGCCAGTGTGGTGGCTAGTTCATGTACAAACAACAGAGATTTATTTTTGGTTGAGAAAGAACAACAGTGTATTTGCTGGTTCAGCTTGTGCTTCTGCAGATTAGTGCATTTACTCTTATGTTCGTGATAGAAGGGCTGCAACTTCTTCCAGTTCAGACATCAAGAGTTTGATGGAGATCAAACGGTTTGATGGTCATGGCTTTGACCTTTGGAAAGACCGTATGCAGGGCATTTTGTTCCTAAAGGATTGTGAGGATGCTTTGCAGGAAGATAAACCTGCACTAATGTCTGATGCAGATTGGGCTAGAGTAAATAAAAAGGTTGCGGCTTACATAAAGATGGGTATCATTGATGTCATTCTGAGAGACATTAAGGGTTTAGATACAGGTTATGAAATATGGGAGAAGCAGAAAACTACTTATGAGATCACCACACCTGTTAATCAGGTGCATTTAATGCGCAAGTTAGTGAATATGCGATTGGATGAGTCAAAGCCTGCAGCTGAGCACTTGAGTGCATTTACAGGGATTTTAAATCAGCTCAAAGATGCAAATTTGGACTTTGATGATAAGTTGAGGGCGATCTTTTTGATCATGACACCGCCTGACTCTTGGGAGACCTTGGTGGTTTCACTTAGCAATAACCCCAATCTCTCATATGATGGGGTGAGGGGTTCTATCTTGAATGAAGAAATTAGACGTATGTCTAGTGGAGAAGGCAACAACTCAGCTTACAATGTAAGAGGCAGGGCTGAAAAGAAAAATGCAAATGCAAGACACAGAAAAAAGAGCAAGAGTAAAGGAAAGGAAAAGAGTGACATTACTTGCTATCATTGTGGTCGGAAGGGCCACAAGAAACCTGATT
Organism: Lygodium microphyllum; assembly: GCF_053477565.2. Lineage (NCBI taxonomy): Eukaryota > Viridiplantae > Streptophyta > Polypodiopsida > Schizaeales > Lygodiaceae > Lygodium > Lygodium microphyllum. The sequence continues at coordinate 14,254,632 of NC_141158.1, read as the reverse complement.
GCAGGTATTACAAGAAGGAACAAGAGAGCAAGAAGAATGTAGGAGATAAAAAGAAGGAAAAAAAGACAGATGCATCGGGGACAACCAAAGGCAAAGGAAAGGCCAATGTGTCCTCTAGTGTGGTCATAGAGGAGCTTTCAGATGCAGAGGCTGATGTATTATGTGCAGTTGATTATGATACCCTTGTATGTCACATGCAGGATATGCATATTACCAAGGTTGATGTAATTGATGCACTCTTGTCAGTTGATGATGGTGTCACTCAGACTTGGATTGTAGACTCTGGTGCCTCTTTCCATGTAACTCCTTGCTTGGAGTGTTTTGCTATGTTCAATGCAGGCAATTATGGAAAGGTGTATCTTGGAAATAACCATGCGTGCAACATTGATGGGATTGGCACAGTACACTTGTCTTTAGACAATGGTCAAGAGCTTGTGCTGAAAGATGTCAGATATGTGCCTGGCATTAAAAAGAGTTTACTATCTGTTGGTTTGCTTGACTTGCATGGCTACACCACACTGTTTGGTGGTGGTTTGTGGAAAGTGAAAAAGGGTTCCATGTTGATCGCAAAAGGAACCAAGAAGGGCACTTTGTATTGTTTGCATTGTAAAGCCTTGAATGGCAAGTTTCTTGCAGTTGCTGAAATTTACAGCCACTTGGAGTTATGGCATAAGAAATTAGGCCATATGAGCCAAAAAGGACTTGATGTCCTTATCTCTCTAAAGAGGGTTGATGGAAAAGGCTCTAAACTTGATTTTTGTAATGAGTGTCAGTTTGGAAAGCAAATAAAAAATTCCTTTTACTCTGGTGTCTCTCGTAAGTCCAATGTCTTGGACTTAGTGCATTCTGATGGATGTAGTATGTCCGTGAAATCATTGGGTGGTGCTGCATATTTTATCTCCTTTATTTATGACTATTCCAAGAAGATTTGGGTGTGCTTGCTGAAAAAGAAACGTGAAGTGTTTGCTGTTTTTGAAACTTTTCATGTATTTGTGACCACTCAGATAGGTAGAAAGCTGAAATGCTTGAGAACTGATAATGGGGGTGAGTTCACATCGACTGAATTCAAGTCCTTTTGTGACTTGCATGGTATTAAGAGGGAGCTTACAGCCCCTTACAACCCTTCTTCAAATGGGGTGGTTGAAAGATATAATAGGACTTTATGTGAAAGAGTGCGGTGCATGCTGTCCATTGCTAATCTCCCTCATGCAATTGCTGTCCATTGCTAATCTCTCCAAACAGGTCCTTAAATAATGGCATCCTTGAGGAGGTCTGGTCTGGCAAATCAGCCTCATATGACCATTTATGCATATTTGGTTGTGATGCTTTTGTGCATGTTAGGGATGAGCCGACGAACAAACTTGACCCAAAATCCGCCAAAGGCATTTTCATGGGCTATGGTGATGAGGTTGAATTTGGCCTACAGAGTGTGGTTACCTCAATCCAAGAAAATTATTCGTAGCCGTAATGTTGTGTTTAATGAGGCAAAATTGCTGAAAGGTACTTTAGCCTCTAATGAAGATATGAAAAAGGTGAAATTTCAGAGTTTGCAGTGACCTATTACTTCAGAAAATGAGCCTCATGGTGTTGTACCACAGGCTGAAACTGATGATCAGCCGGTTATTTTTTAGCTAGATGATGATAGACAGCAAATAGGCACAAGGAGGTCATGGACAACGAGATAGGCTTGCTGAATTTTAAAATGCAGGTGCTGGAAATGAAAATGAAGGTGCTGTACAGCATGAACAGCATACTGAAAATGAATTACAGCAACCAATAAATGCTGAAAATAATATACCTCCAGATGTAGACCCAATTCCTGAAAATGTTGATCATTGGGTACGCAGGTCTACACGCGTAAGAAAGCAACCACATAGGTTTGATCCCTCCTTGCATTATGTGATGCTTACAGATGAGGGTGAGCCTCTTACATACAAAGAGGCCAAGTCATGTGAGTTCAGCAGTAAGTGGGAGCTTGCTATGCAGGAAGAGATTAAATCTCTATATGCAAATGATACTTGGGATCTTGTGTCGTCGCCCAAGGGAAGGAAGCCACTTCCAAACAAATGGGTACACATGAATCAAGCCTCGGTTCTAAGCTTTAAAAATTAATTAGGTATTATTTATCGTGAAAGAGATGAAAGGATTGGTGACGTGCATGGAATAAGAACGAATCTTAGGGTTCTATTTACTCTAAGTACTAAGTTGCATACGCGAAACGGTAGAGTTTGGAGTTCACATAAGATTTTATGCATGAAATCATAGCTTTTACTCACGTAAAATGATAAGGTTATCGCCTTACTTCACATAAAATGATAGCTTTTAAACCAGTTCAATGCATGAATAGTCATTTAGAATTCATGTTTCGCAATCATGGTTAAAAGAAACACATGAAATGTTAATTTCTGTTCATGACAAACACTTGCATCGTTAAACAAAACCCTAGAATTTCATAGACACAAGTCACATGTGATCCGGTGCATTAGAAATAAGTACTTGTTGCCAGGAATAAAGAGAGTTAAAAGTCACTTAGGAGGTACAACTATACTAAACGCACAATGTGCATGATGGTTAAGGTTGATTGGGAAGTCCTGCATAGAACCACACTAAGACAATTGGAAGGATCGCATGCATCTAGACTGCATCTTTAAAGTCTAAACAAAGAATCATGTGTTGCCATGTGTGTTAATTGAGCTTGGTTGGAATTAGAGATTAAAAGACCCTTGGTTGGGTTGCGAATAAGGCATGTCCATTGCCTTGACTGACCAGCTAATGCTGCTTGAGTTAGGGACTAAGATACCCTACAGTAAAACCCAAGGAAAAAGGGCAAGTATAAGTCAACTTACCAAGACCATTTGTTTGCGTATCTTGTTTGAAATTATTGGGATCTCGCCAAGTGGTGAAAAGACCCAAGATCGGATGTTGGGAGCATCCGGGAAAAAAGGAGTCTTACCTTAGCAGTCGGTCGTGCAAATGACCTCCGAAAATGTTCGTGCTTGTACTTAGGTACATTATTTGGTCTCTTTGCTCAAGGAACTAATTCAAGGAAAAAACTTAATGCTTCAGGTTGAAAGCCTGGAGGGAGAGGCAGGAACAGTTACCTTTGACTGTCTGCCTGGCTCTATCCAAGGGGGTTGTTAGCCACGCCGGGTATATGGACCTAACTTGCCGCGAGAGGTATCTCCATGGGTGTTGCTTGGAGTGGGAGGACGCTTGGGTGCCAGGGGAGGCTCTGGCTATAAATCCCTTGCCTCTGGATCCTACACAAGAGGCCGACGTGACTCGAGATGGGATCTCGAGGCCCGTGTACTAGTCAATGGGCAGAACTTGGAGCAAAAATCCTGTAGATTGCTGGAATAGCCTTCGGGTATGATATTGGATGTACTCTAGGATTTTGATAAAGAAAGAGTAGTTATTGGAGAAAAAGGAACTTGCTTGGCATTGTTTTTGTGTCAGTGCCTAAGTTACGTGAAGGAACTCGTGATTAATTTGTTTAATTAAGAAAGCTAATTTTGCATGTGAAAACGTAATGTGTTAGGTAATTAGTTAACTAAAGCAAATTGAGGAAAGTGCGGTGGATGTGACATGGAAGGGTGGTCCTGGTTAGCTGGGAACTTTTCTCAAATGATGAGATAATAAGACAATGAAGACCTAGTGTTAGTAGATGTAGAATTTCCAGTTTATTCTACTTTAGGGGAAAGGAATGGGACTATGCCGTATGGCAGAGAGGTTGACCTTCACATCCCTCTCGTTTCCCCATTCTCCATGAACCAAGTGCAGTATGAATCCGCTTTGACTCTATTGTTCCTATGCAAGTGGTACATTTGGAGCTCGATGCTAGCTTCTTCCTAGAGACTTTGCTCATAGGAAAGGAACCCTGACCTCAGGTCGATCCCAAGTGGGAACGGCTGGACACTTCCACTCAAGGCAAACTCGGGAAGACCTAGATCGCAAACCCTGTGTCATTCCCTGCGAGTGCCAGGCGAAGCCTTCTAGACTCTCCTCCCGATGGGCTGCTAAGATGTGTCCCACAAGTGGGCAAGCGGGCACGTTACAGTTGGTATCAGAGAGAACCGACGGGATCTAAAGATTTACAAGGGAACTTAATGGAGGAAAATAAAGGGAATAAGGGGACAGCCAGGGGAAGATGAGTGGAATAGAGCAGTGTTTTCTGTTGAAAACATTTCCTTACTCACTTATGGATGCTGGGTTGCAGAGTCACAAAGCATGGAGCAAGTTCTTGGTGTACCAGGTCATGTTCATGACTGCAATGCGTGCTTCGAATTATCGCCAGAGGCTAGGCATGATGAATATTCTAGATCGCATCTACAATCCTTCACCCCTGTGTGTGGAACGGAGATGGACGAGAGAATCAGGAATATACTACATAGTAGCCCACCGACTTGCATACCTTCAGACCAACTTGAAGAGAATCAAGTGGATGGAGGATTTAAAGATCGTGAAGCTATTCATCTTTGTCGAAGCTCACGCAAACGCAACCTTGCATGTTGGTGGTCGGCAAGTCAAGCAGAATAAGTATGTGTATGAAGAAGAGACTTGGGTGATCCCTACCGACAAAATCAAAGTGCTAGGGTGCTATGAGAAGAACGGGTATCAAAGGAAGGGATACCCCAAGCTTTCTATGACTTATCATTTCCTGAAAATCCATGAGCCCACTCCATATTATTACTCAGTTCCGGTAGCCGATTTTAACACAATCCTATTTTCCCTAAACTGATGTACCAATCAGCTTGTTCTACTTTCCCAAAATAAATGTACTCAAAGGGCTATGCCCTCATGAATGAACAAGATTTTTACTATTGTTTATCCTGATTGTAAATGTTGGCAAAGGTATTAAGTGATTAAGCCGCTTGGCTAAAAGCTGTGTAAGATATAATAACGTAATATGGGGAACGAGTGATAAGCTGTTAACATAAAGAATCTTATTTTCTAGATGCAACCCCAAGTGCAGGTTCCAAGTCCGAATCCCGCACTAAGTACAGCTGTGATTCAAGAGAAGAAGTTCCTTCTCAAACAAATCAAGCCACCTGAGTTTGATGGCAAGGGAAGGACTGTTCAAGCTGACACCGAGATCTGGATCAAGTCCATGGAGGACTATTTTGAGGTAGTAGGAACTGCACCTGTTATCCAAGCTATGCTCACCAAACTTAAGCTTACAAGCAAAGAAATACTTTGGTGGAAACAATGGTATAGAGACCAAGTGATCTCGGAAGGGATAGTCACTTGGGAGAAGCTTAAGGAAGCTGTGCGAGGGAGGTATCTGCCACTTGCGTACCGCACACAGAAGATGAACGAATTCTATGAATTGAAGTAGCTTGGACTATCCCTTGATGCATATTATTCAAAGTTCGTCTCTCTCTTAAAGTACGTGCCACCAATGGATATGACACAACAGGTGTCAAAGTTTTGTGCTGGGTTAAATCCACCCATAAACACCCACTTGGAATCAATGTGCCTAACAGACCTACAAGACACACTCATTGGAGCTGCACCAATAATATAGAAGGTGTAGACCAAGCCAAGGAACAACAAGACTTGGCCTTATAGGGATCAGAACAAGGGAATGTATAGGGATCAGACTAAGAGATCGCAGGGTCAGAATCAGGGAGAAAGGAAGAAAGCTAGGACCAATGATGTCAACAACTTTGTTCCTACACAAGGTAATGACTGCAATCTACACTGCTTCCATTGCAACGATCTCGGACACTTCAAAAGGCAGTGTCCCAAGCTTAGCAGAGGATATCGCCAAGGGCCATTCCAAGGAGCCGCACATGGCCAAGGAGCCACCGTCATGGCCAGAGGGAGAACCTCCAGTGTTTCCAACAAGAAGTTGGGCGATGAAGAAGATCCATCCATGGATGCTGACATTGAGAGGGCAACGGTTCACGCTGCTTTTCACAAGAAGGGTCCGAATCGCCAATTCTCGGTGACCCAAACTCCATCATATTATGAAGGTAAAAGCTTTAAGACCCTAATTGATTGTGGCAGTACACATTCCTTCATTTCACCGATCTGTGCAAAAAGGCTAGGGATAGCCACGATAGACGCACCTACCTTACTTGTGGAATTGGAAAATGGTCGTGAGGTCTCGTGTACTAGGCAAACTGATAAGGTGAAAATCCTACTGGATGGGAAGCCGACTTTGGTGAGATTCAGGGTAATGAACCTAGGTATCCACAAATGTTTGCTCGGAATGAAGTCGACTTTGGTGAGATTCAGGGTAATGAACCTAGGTGTCCACGAATGTTTGCTTGGAATGGATTGGCTAATACCCAATGATGCCCACATCCACTATGGAAAGGGCCAAGTCTCCTTCTGAAATTCTAAAGGGGAACTAGACACACCTCAAGGAGAGGTTGGTAAGCCAAAAATTCAGCTGGCAAAAGCAATACGGATAATAAAAGGAGTTAGAAAGGGCCTACCTATCTATCTGATTAAACTGAATAAGCTAGATCAGAATTAGGAATCTGGGGAAGAACCTTCATGGTTAAGGGAATACACGAACATATTTTCTGAAGAGATGACAAAACTTCCTCCTCAAAGGGAAGTCGACCACGAAATCAAGCTGGCGCCAGGAGCTGCACCAATCGCAAAGAGGCCATATAGGATGTCCATCCTGGAAACTATTGAACTGAAAGAGCAACTCAAGCAACTGTTAGACCAAGGCTACATCCGTCCTAGCAGTTCACCATGGGGAGCTCCAGTATTGTTCCAAAGGAAGAAAGATGGAACGCTTCGGCTATGCATTGACTACAGAGGGTTGAATCAATCGACCATTAAAAACAAATACCCCATTCTAAGAATAGATGAACTACTTGACCATCTTCAAGGTACAAAGATCTTCTCTAAGATAGATTTTAGATTTGGATATTATCAGATAAGGATCAAGGAAGAAGATATCTCGAAGACTGCATTCAGCACAAGGTATGGACACTTTGAATTCCTAGTGATGTCATTCGGGCTGACAAATGCTCCCGCTACCTTCAATAGGTTAATGTAGGATATCTTTAGGCCCTATCTTGATGACTTCATACTCGTCTTCTTTGACGATACCCTAGTCTGCTCTACACAGGAAAAAGATCATGAACCCCAGCTTCGCATTATTCTTGAAACAATGAGAGCACACAAGCTTTATGCCAAGAAGAAGAAGGGTGCATTTTTCAAGTGACATATTGAATGCCTGGGATTCATTGTATCAGTGGAAGGAATTTCAGTAGATCTAGTGAAGGTTAGAGATGTTCTGGAATGGCCAACACCAGCTTCTGTCAAAGAAATATGTAGCTTTCTTGGATTGACAGGATGGTATAGGATCTTCATCAAAGATTATGATTTGATTGCAGCGCCTCTGACTAATCTACTAAAGAAGCAAGCATCAATTGTATGGTCACCTGCTGAACAAACCAGCTTTGACATGCTAAAGCAAAGCTTAGTATCAGCACCCATCTTGAAACTTCCTGATCTTAGTAAGGAGTTTAAAGTGGTAACTGATGCTAGCGCACTTGCCTTAGGATGTGTGCTTATGCAAGAAGGTCATCCCGTAGCATATTCTTCAAGGAAATTGAAGAGCCATGAAAGGAATTATGCTACCCACGATCTGGAGCTATTGGCTGTCATCCATGCTCTCAAACTTTGGAGACATTACTTGCTAGGTAACAAATTTTCCTTAGTGATGGACCACAAGAGTCTTAAATGGATCTTCACCCAGAATGAGCTCAACATGAGACAACGTCGTTGGATTGAAGTGCTGAAAGAGTATGATTTTGAAATCAAATATAGACTTGGAAAAGAGAATGTAGTTGTCGATGCACTCAGTCGCGCAAGGCATTTCTACATTCTCTTATTTTGAATCAATAGCAAGATCTCTAGCCACAAAGGTATCAATGCCAAACAACCCAATTCTTGAGCTAGCTAAAGAAGAGGCATGTCATGACCCAGTCTATCAGAAATTGCTAAGGGAGATTCCCATCAAGGATCAAGACCCGAAGCTAAAGACGAAGTATCAAGAATTCTCTGTCTCAGTGGTGGACTTGTCTACTTCAGGACAAGATTATGTATCCCTGCAAGCCAATCTCTCACGCAAAAGATACTTTGGGAAGCCCATGACTCCCCTTTTTGAGGACATCCTGGCTATGCCAAGACCCTTAATGTGGTCAGGAAGAGCTATTATTGGGATAGACTCAAGGGTGACATTCTCAAATATGTCACGGAATGTTTGTCTTGTCAACACATTAAGGCAGAACATGCCAAAATGCCAAGGAAATTGCAACCACTTGACATTCCCCAAATGAAATGGGAATTCATTAGTATGGACTTCGTGGTTGGCCTACCCCAAGTTCAAGGAGGATACAACTCTATTATGGTTGTAGTAGATATGCTCACCAAGGTTGCACATCTCATCCCTGTCAAGACAAACTATAAAGCCTCAGACATCGCAAGAGTATTCATCAAGGAGATATTCAAACTGCATGGGTTACCTAGAAGAATCATCAATGAACATGACTCTCTCTTCACATCACACTTCTAGAGGGCTATCTTCGAGGCTATTGGGACTCAAATATGTTTCAGTACAGCTTACCATCCCCAAAATGATGGTCAAACGGAATGAGTCAACCAAGTCATTGAAGATATGCTTAGGGCATACTGCTGTCGTGAACCCAAAAAGTGGATTCAATATTTTCCACTCATTGAGTTTGCCTACAATGCTTCTTACCAAAAAAGTATTCAGATGACCCCTTTTCAAGCATTGTATAGGCACGATTGTCGTACTCCTTTGAGCTTCTCGGATCCAACTTTGAGGGTAGAAGCTTCAAGGCAGATGCTGGAAGACATGGATGATCAAATCAAGTCAATAAGTCAAGACATCCAAGCTGCCAAGGATAGACAGAAGGTTTACGCGGACTTGACATGGCAAGACAGATCCTTCGTTGAAGGTGATATGGTCTTCATCCGCGTACGCCCTAAAAAGAGTTCACTGTCCTTGGGAGAGTACAAGAAGCTAAGTCCAAGGTATTGTGGACCTTATAAGATCACTAAGTTCCTAGGACCTAATGCTTACAGACTACAGCTACCCGCAACCCTAAAGGTTCATAATGTATTCCACGTTAGCCTATTGAAAAAGTATCTACCTAATCTGAATCATGTACTTAATGATCAGCAAATTGTAATGCCTAGTCGAGGAGTCCTTGAGCTATGGCCTGATAGAGTCCTAGATGTTAAGGAGAGGCAGTTGAGGTCAAGGACCTTGAGAGAATACCTTGTCTAGTGGAAAGATTATCCCGAAGAGGATGCCACCTGGATAGATGAAGATACTCTCAACCAACAATATCCCTAGGTCCTCTCGAGATGAGGACATCTCAATTCCTCTAAAGGGGAAAGGATGTAACATCCCATAGGACCCCCCTGTAAATTCAAAAAGAGAAAAATATATTATCTTTAGTATAAAATTATTTTACTCCCCACTCTCTCCCCGCCGCTGACAGCACCTCAGGGAGAGAGAGAGAGGGATGATGGTGCTGGGGGGCATGCAGCCCCCCAGGTGGGAGGGATGGCCATGCCATCCTCCTCCTCTTGTCCCCTATATAAGGGGTGTTGAGATATCAAGCTCCACTCGTGATATGCCAAGGTGACCGTTGTGCATTTATGTCACCGACTTGCTAGTTGCAGATGCGATTGGTACACTGCCCATGAATAATAGCTAGATAACAGCTATCCTTATCTACTCTAGTTCGTGGTTCAATTAGTATGCCAACTTAGTTAGTTGAGTTTGGTTTGAGACCCATATATAGGGTTCTTCTATTTCTTTGTATGAGAGTTCTTTTGGCTTACACAACTAAGAAGAGGAAAACTATTTTCAGCCTCCATCTTTGTGTGTATTCCCCCATTGTATAAGTGAGAAAGCTACAATTGAGACTCCTTCCTTCTCTCCCACAATCTCGACATGGTATCAGAGCCTTGTTCATGGTAAGGAGCTCAAGAAAGCAAACCAAGTTCGCGGTGTTCTGGTAAGAGGACCAGTGTTGCTTTCATTTTTCTATTTTGGGAGCAAGTCTATGCAGGTAGGGCAGCTGAAAAGTGCAAGAGTGCATTGTCTCAGATTGAGACGCCCCTCGCAGTGTAGCAAGAGGGCAGTATATGCTGCGGGCTAGGGCTTTAGCCCTTGGTTGCTCTGTTTTTTTGATTTGAGGCCATTTCGGGGCCTGTTTTGGAGGTGAAAGTTTTCTGCATGCACTCAGGAAAAGGCCCTGTTTTATGCTGTGCGACCACTGTTCTACAAGTAAGTGAAAAGTTACCGTAGAAATTGCATCGTATGCCTGTGCGCAGAGACATTGGGAGTTACAGAATCATCCTTGTTGCCTGTTGATGCAAAATCGTCACTAGGAAGTGACTATGTGGTCAAATACCACTTTCGTCAGTTTTGCAGATTTTCCCTTGTGAGGCTGAAGCTGTGTTTTTTGTAGTGACAGAATTTTTTGTAGTGTTCTCTAATGGCCTCTGATTCTCTTTCATAGATTGTCACTGAAAAGCTTGACAAGAACAACTTCCAAGCATGGAAGTTTAGAATGACGAATTTCCTTATGGGAAAAGGATATTGGGAATTCGTTGCAGGAAACGAAGAAGAACTAGTTCTTCCTGATGTTCCCAATCAACAACAAATGCAGGCATTTAAAGGATGGCATGAGAGAGCCAGAAAAGTTATGTACTGGCTGTCTATCAGTATTTCAGACTCTATGATTGTGCATATTCAGGATGCAAGTACACCAAAGGAGGCATGGGATACTTTGTTAAAAATGTATAGCACAAATACACAAGCCAGGAAAATGCAGCTCAAGCAAGAGTTGCACAATGTGCAAAGAGAAAGTATAAGCATCAATGACTACCACATGAAGGTGAAGAAGATTGCAGATGCACTTGCTTCCATTGGGTTGCCAGTGGAAGATGATGATTTAGTTTCTGTGACCTTGAATGGTTTAGGAAAGGATTATGCACAGTTCTGAACATGGATTTCCATCCATGAAAGATTTCCCAATTTTGAGGAGTTGATTGCCCTTCTAATTTCTGAGGAGCAGAGAAATGGTGGTGCATCTTCTTCAGGAGGAACTTCAAAAGAAGCTGTCTTCTACTCAAATGAAGAGGTAGAGGCAGAGGTAGAGGAGGCCGATCTGGAGGCCATGGTAGAAATCAAAATATGCAGCAAACTCAAGAAAACCAGTCCTATGGAGGAGGATGTGGTAACTCTAGAGGCAAGGGGAGCCAAAGAGGTCGTGGTGGATGGCAAAGAGGCCAAAATGCAAACATCAATGTTTAATGCTACTACTGTGGTAAAATGGGTCATATGGCTAAAGACTACTATAAAAAGCAGAATGACATCATGAATAGAAAAGTGCAACAAGGGAATTATGCATCTTCTAGTAGACAGGGTGATGACAGAAATGAGCATTTGTTTATGGTGCAACACATGACCAATTCTATGACAAGTGCAGAAGAAAGCAACGATGTGTGGTATGTTGACTCAGGTGCATCAAACCACATGACAGGTCATGCAGAATGGATGCAAGATTTGTGGAGACTGGTGATGATACTGCACATCCTATTGTGTAGATTGGAAAACTTCCTTTGTCCATGCAGGATGGGAAAAATAAATACCTGTCGGATGTATTTCATGTCCCGAATATCACCAAGAACCTGGTTTCTGTTGGTCAAATGGTTGAGCAGGGCTTGCAGGTCAGATTTAATTCTCATGGATGCTTTGTTGAGGATATGAAAAATAAAGGTCGCTTGATAGCAAAAGGAAAGAAGAAGGGCAGAATGTTTACGTTGGATGCAGACATGCCTGAATTGAGTGCAGCAATGTTTGCACATGGGACCGGTGTAGTTGCAGATATTGATATCTAGCATAAACGCATTGGTCATGTTAATGTACAACGACTTAAATCAATGCAAGCCCAAAATATTGTTGCAAGATTGCCTAAATTCAAGGTTGTAGAAATGCATAAGGTATGTGAAGCCTGTCAATTTGGAAAACATGCAAGGAAACCATTTCCTAGACATGTTCAAGAGAGTAAGAAGCCATTGGAATTAATCCACTCTGATGTGTGGACTACTAAAGCTGCATCTATTGGAGGCTGTCATTATTTTGTCACTTTTATTGATGACTATAGCAGAAAAGTTTGGATGTATTTTATGAAAAAGAAAAGTGAAGTGTTTGGGCATTTCAAAACTCTTAAAGCTATGGTTGAAAAAGAAACAGGCCTGCAAATAAAATGTCTAAGGTCAGATGGAGGGGGAGAGTACCTCTCAAATGAGTTTGCAAGGTTCCTGCAGGAGCATGGCATAAAGCAGCAATATTCATGTATCATATCCCACAGCAAAATGGAATTGCAGAAAGAAAAAACAGGCATATTGGAGAGGTATCTCGTGCCATGCTCAATGAAAAAGACATGCCAGATTTTTACTGGGCTGAGGCAGTTGCTACAACAGTCTACATAATGAACATGACTCCCACTATAGCAATACATGGCATGACTCTAGAGGAGAGGTATACTGGTAGGAAACCAGATATTTCTCATTTGAAAATTTTTGGTTGCATTGCCTATGTTCATGTCCCAGATGAGTTGAGATCCAAGTTGGATCTAAAAGCTGAGAAGTGCATCTTTATTGGTTACTCTCTGCAACAGAAAGGGTATAGATGCTATAACCCTTCTAGTCGTAAATTTACAATGAGTAGAGATGTTGTTTTTGATGAGACGAGTAGTTGGTATAAAAACCAGTAAATGTGATTGATAATGTAGATGCACAAAATGGTAATGCTGCACAGAATTCACAGCAGCAGTCACAAGATATTAGTGGACCTGGAGTGTCCTCTAGCAGTGGTTCACATTCTTTGCGATGGACAGGCAGATTGAGATCAGGAGAATCTTCTCAAAGCAATGCAGATAGTGGTATGCAGGTTTTACGAAAAGGAAAAGAGAAGGTAGATCAGCCCATGTTTGATATAAATGCAGGTCACTCTTATGTGGATGGTGAATCCAGTGGCTCAGAATAGAGCATTGATGATGAGTTGGGTATCCCCTCTATTGTTACACCTGGAGTAAGGAAGACCAGGGATGTTTTGAGAGCACCTGGAAGTGAGCCTACTTTGCGTAGGTCTACCAGAACTAGGTATCCTGTGGATAGGCTGAAATATGATGGATTTACAGCCATCCACTATGCATATATGGTCAAAGTGATATAGGAACCAGAACCCACTTCTTTTGAGCAAGCCATGGGAAAAGAAAAATGGGAGAAAGCCATGGATAAAGAAATGGATGCTTTGGAAGCAAATGCTACATGGGAATTGGTACCTTCGCCTAAAGATAAGAATGCAATTGGTTGTAAGTGGGTTTATAAGGTGAAGCACAATGCAGATGGTTCTGTGAATAGATACAAGGCAAGATTAGTAGTCAAGGGGTATGCACAAACATATGGCATTGATTATGAAGAAACATTCAGTCCGGTTGCAAGGATGGCAACCGTAAGAGCAGTCATTGCTATGGCTGCATCGAAGGGATAGTCTTTACATCAGATGGATGTAAAGAATGTCTTCTTGCATGGTGATGTGCAAGAAGAGGTCTATATGGAGCAGCCACCAGGTTATGTACATATTGTTCATCTTGAGTTTGTTTGCAGGTTGAAGAAAGCCTTGTATGGCTTGAAACAAGCACCTAGAGCATGGTCTGACAAGATAGGAAAGTATCTTGTCACTATTGGCTTTCAGATTTCCAAGGCAAATTTCTCACTTTATGTGAGAAAAACAGAGAAAGGTATTATGCTGCTTGTCATTTATGTTGATGATTTGATTATCACAGGTGATAGTGATGAAGATATCCTTCATGTGAAAATGCTATTGAAGCAGAAGTTTGAGATGAAGGATTTGGGAGAGCTGCGTTATTTCTTGGGCCTTGAGGTGATAAGATCACCAAGTGGGATATGGCTCTTGCAGAGGCAGTATGGATTGGAAATGCTGTCCAAATATGGGATGACAGGCTGTAAGCCTATTTCAGTTCCTTTGGAGCAGAATGTGAAGCTGAGCGTAGATGCAGGTGAGCTTCTGGAAGACCCTACTATGTATAGGCGCATAGTAGGAAGTTTGATTTATATGACTATTATCAGGCCAGATTTGAGCTATGCTGTTGGATTGGTAAGTCAGTTTATGCAGGCTCCAAGGAAACCGCATTTGGATGGGGCTAGATGCATACTCAGGTATGTGAAGTCCACATTGCAGTATGGACTATTTTATGAGACTGGGATTCAGATACGGTTGCATGGGTACACTGATGCTGATTGGGCTAGTAGTATTTCTGATAGATGATCTACCAGTGGATATGTGTTCTCTTTTGGAAGTGCTGCAGCCACTTGGAGCAGCAAGAAACAGCCTACAGTTGCCTTGTTGAGTACAGAGGCTATGTGAGGTAGCTTGGTTGCATAAGCTACTTTATGATATGCATCAACCTACAAATGGGCCAGTTGTCATTTATTCTGACAACATGAGTAGTATACACTTGGCAAATAACCCAGTATATCATGCTAGAACAAAGCACATTGAGGTGCATTATCACTATGTGCCGGAGAGGGTTTTACTAGGTCTTATTGATCTAGTTTATGTCAGCACAGAGGATCAGGTAGCTGACATATTCACGAAGGCATTGGGCGTAGAGAAGTTGCGCAAGTTCAAAGACCTGCTTGGTGTGCAAGAATTGGGATTGAGCTCGAGGGGGAGTGTTGAGATATCGAGCTTCACTCGTGATGTGCCAAGGTGACCGTTGTGCATTTATGTCACCAACTTGTTAGTTGTAGATGTGGTTAGTACACCGCCCATGAATAATAGCTAGATGACAGCTATCCTTATCTACTCTAGTTCGTGGTTCAGTTAGTATGCCACCTTAGTTAGTTGAGTTTGGTTTGAGACCCATATATAGGGTTCTTCTATTTCTTTGTATGAGAGTTCTTTTGGTTTACACAATTAAGAAGAGGAAAACTGTTTTCAGCCTCCACCTTTGTGTGTATTCCCCCATTGTGTAAGTGAGAAAGCTACAAGTGAGACTCCTTCCTTCTCTCCCACAATCTTGACAAGGGGAGGCTTCTCCCCTCCCCTGGAACGGACAGAGGCTACGCCCCCCTTCCATGCATGTCACTGCCCCCCGTCAGCTATTGTAGGGCCCTTGGGGCCGCCGACTGAGGGCTTCCCCCCTCCTCGCTTGGCGACACTGCACACCCCTCCCTTGGGCCTTCCGATTGGGCTCTCTTCCCCCCCCTTGCCGTCCTGTTGAAACGGGCCCTTGGGCCTTCGTCCATAGTCACCCCCCTGTACGCCAGACGCTGCACCACCCCCCATGGGGCCCTCCAAATGGCTTTTGGCCCCCTACGACCCACTGCAACGGTAGCTGTGGACTGATGTACTGCTCTGCCACCCGACCACTCAACCACTTTCCCCCCCATGCTAGCTGGCGGCGTCATCCTCCTCTGACGTGTTCTGCGGGCCGATGTGTGAGGGAGGAAAGGTAGGTGAGGAAGTGGGAAGAGAAAGAAGGAGGGAGAGAGAGAGTGAGGGAGAGAGTGAAGAAGGAAAGTAGAGGGAGAGAAGTAGAAGAAGAGTAGTAGGAGAGAGGTAGAGGAAGAAGAAGAAGAGGGAGAGAAAATGTAAAGGGGCATAGGATCAGTTCACACGGTGAACATAGGACTAGATGTGTGCTTAAGAGTGTGCAAGTCTGAGTGACCTAATCTATGATATGAGATAGTATACCCATGTGTGTGCAAGCTAGAATCTAGGAGAATACCATGTGTGGTGTGGAGAGAATCATGGAGAAATTAGAGGCGAGATTATAGGATATGGATTCCAGTTCATGGAGTCATTGATGATGTCAATCTCTGGTCTATATATTTTGACTCTCTCGTGAATAAAGATGTTCATTTTGCATGCCTTCTATTGCTTTCGTTGCCTCGTTTTTCAATAATGTATCAAGGCTTGAAGGACTTAGTGGCCATAATCAAGCAATTGTAGATCTGATGGTGGGCTTGCTGGCTGCTAGCCATGCTATTCAATACCTTCACTCCCTTGCAGCACACCAACCTAGATGTTGCCTTTGCCCCCACTTGGCTTAGAAACCCCGCACAAGGTGCCAGGCCTTTCATCACATCGTTGCAAGATACTACTTGCACTATAGTTGTCTTGGTGTTTGCACCCATGATCATCATCAGCATCGCCACTACAAAGCCGAGAGCAAGCAGATCAGATGCTAAGCAACTGAATACTGCATGGTGTCTTTTCGAGGGACACACACACACACACACACACTCTCTCTCTCTCCTCTCTCTCTCTCTCTCTCTCTCTCTCTCTCTCTCTCTCTCTCTCTCTCTCTCTCTCTCTCTCTCTCTCTCTCTCTCTCTCTCTCTCTCTCTCTCTCTCTCTCTCTCTCAGGCGGCGTTGATGAATAGATGAGCGCATCCTCTTCTTCTTAGAAGACAATGTGTGATCCTTTTCTAAGGCCACCGACTATAGCTGACCACTCCCCCATATTGCACTTCAGCTACACTCCCTCGCTACTGTGCTTTAGTGGTATTGATCACGAGTGCCTCCTCTTCTTAAAGTTTGCACGAGAGAAGGCTATTGAAAATTACAAATGAAACCCTCCAGAAAAACAATAGTTTTGATGTTTTTTAGTAATGTGAGAGCACCAAGATCTCCTGCCTAAATTGGATGCTACGAGATACATCCTTCCTCTTGAAGAGCATAGCCATAGGTTCCAGAGGTTGCGGAGATGGCCGACTTCCTCCACACTCCCTGCTAGTATTTGAAAAGTATTTAATTATTATTATTTTTGGTCAAGATGCCTTCGAAGGATAATGACTTAAGCTTCAAGTTCTCTAAAACTTCATTTCATACATGGCAAACTAGGATCAAGTTGGTCCTCATGAAGAAAAGTTTATGGAATATTGCAAATGAAAGGAGAAGAAGCCCCTCGAGATCCCGCTCAAGCCACTATATGGGAAGTTTGCAATGACAAAGCACAAGCCATAATCAAGCTGGAGTTGGATGATACCTACATCCATCATGTGGATGAATGCAACAATGCCAAGGACACCTGGGATATTCTGAATACTCTCTTTGGATCCAAGACAAAGAGTTCCAAGTTTGGACTTCTGGTTGAGTTTTTCCGTCTTGCAATAAAGCCTCAAATCTCACTTGCTTCTCATTTGAATTACATGAAAAGTCTCCTAACTCAACTTTCCGATATTGATTTATGCATTGATGAAGATATCTCAATTGATGTATTACTTAAATCCATTCCTAGTCCTGAATATGGCAATGTTGTAACAACTCTCACCAATATGCCCAATCCACGACTAGTAGAAATAGAAGCGTCTTTGCTTGAGGAGGAGAATAAAAATATTCAAGCAAGAATATCCACGTTGCTACAAGATCATCTATAAGAGAGGAAGTACTTTACCACAAGGGATTTTCTGGCAAAGGGAAATACAAGTACAATGACACCATCATTTGTGATTTTTGCCACAAGCTAGGCCAGAAAGAGAGGGTCTATTTTTCAAGGAAGAAAGTACAAAGAGCCTATCTCATGAGCATCACCGACAAAGAAGAGCATGATGAAGAAGAAGACCAAGAGCATTAAGAGGAAGAACACCAGAATATCAACATGGAAGTGAAGAAGGGGGCCTCTAAAAATCCTTCAACTTCATTTGATGATAGTTTATTTTGAATAAAGATGTAACCTTGGAATATTAACCTCTTCTTGATATTGTATACCTATTCCAAAGGTAAACTCATTGTAAGTCATGGCTAAACCTCTGACCCAAGTCTCCTACACCTTCCACACCACTGAGAAACCACGTCCATGCATTGGTCATGGATGACCAAGTCACGTCATGCCTAAACTATTATACATCCTGAGTTTGAGAGGGGGTTTTGGTAAATCAAACTCAAGCGGACTAAATGTAAAGGGGGATAGCATTAGTTCACACAGTGAAAATGGGACTAGATGTGTGCTTAAGAGTGTGCTAGTGTGAGTGACCTAATCTATGATGTAAGACAGTATGCCCATGTGTGTGTAGGTTAGAATCTAGGAGAACACCATGTGTGGTGTGGAGAGAATCATGGAGAAATTAGAAGAGACATTATAGGATTTGGATTCCAGTTCATGGAGCCATCGATGATGTCAATCTTTGGTCTATATATTCTAACTCTCTCGTGAATAAAGATGTTCATTTTGCATGCCTTCTATTGCTTCCATTGCCTCATTTTTCAATACTCCTCTCTTCTTCTCTTCTCTTCTCTTCTCTTCTCTTCTCTTCTCTTCTCTTCTCTTGCTCACGGCAATGGAGCTTTGAGCATGGAGCTTGAGGATTGAGCTTGCTTGAATCTTGTACTTGGATTGTGGATCTACATACCAAAGTGCTCAGGAGAAGAGGCAACTCAATCGGGCATGGAGGTAAGCTCACTACACTCATAGAGAGAGATAGAGCACCGCCTATGTGAGAGGTAGCCATTAGTGCTTGGCTTGAAACGCTTGAAACAATAAGTGGTCCTCCACGGGTCTTGGCAATTGAGCTTGTCTCTACATATTGGTTTCGTTTCCGAGACCAATGGATTCAAGCCTTGAGTGCTTGTGCACTTCAAATCGAGCATAAAAGTAGGTTCACTACTAAGAATCGAACCTCTAAGGATTAGACAGAAAATTGTCAAAATCAAATAGGTGAAAAGAACACAAATTTGACACATCTAACCCTTGAAACCGACCCAAAGACCGTATAGAGCTGAAAGCACATCATAGATCTATCACTGGGCTGAAATCTAGAGCACATGGTATTTAGCATAACGTCCCTATGGGCTAGGGGGACTGCCCCCCTTGGACCCCCGTAGAGGGGGCTTTGCCCCTTTGCACCTCCCCCAAGTAGGCTGGAGAGAAAATGCGTGCCATGACAAGTCCTCCAAATTAGATCCTAGTCTAGTAATGGCTCTACAAGAGCATAGATTCTCGCTTGCAAAACAACAACCAAAAGCCTATACCCAAACAAAGACAAATAGAGACCCTAGAATCTTAATGGGCCAATCTAGCAAACAAGGGCAAAAATGCCACACCACAAAAACATGTATATGTTGCATTCAAAAAACATCTAGTCAAAGCGGAATGCAACAACATTAAGCTACAATTGTGAGGATTACTAGACATGATAGTCCTAACAATAGATGCACCTTGAACAACATTGCATAGGTGACCCAATACATCAATGGAGAATCCACATCTAGTTGTTTAGTTGGGGACTCAAAGGCATATATCAAAAGGCTTGAATTTATAAGCCAAGACTCGGAAGATGAAGACATAGTATTGCCTGCTTATCTTAGGATCAAACTCACTGCAAAAACAGAGCATAGTATCAATGCTCTCATCGATGAAGGAACATATTTCAATATCTTGACCTATGAAGCATGGACTCAACTAGGCCAATTAGATCTCACATCAACTAATGCAACTCTTGATCCTTATAGGGGATGCGGTGCAAAATCCTTGTAACTATTGAAACGGAAAGCTTTCTTATCCTATTCCATGTTCCTCCAAATAGTGCTAATTGTGGAAAGGAAACCCTCCTAGGAAGACCCTTCAAAAGGGTGACAAATTATGAGGTTGATTGTGTAGTAGTGAGAATACACTTGACACTACTAGGTGTGAGGATAATCACAACCTTTAGTAAGGGTGACATCATCAAACCTCGAGGGAAAAATAAGGGACAACCTGACATACCAGGCAAGCCTAGTAATGAGAGCAAGGACTTGTTGAAAGAGTTGATACAAGCGCATGTTGAATAGAGAGAACTAGTGAGCGAGTCCATGCTTGAAACAGGAAGGTCAAGAGATAATGCCAAGGATAGGCTTTGGACTTACAAATATCTTAGAAGACCACAAAAGAATCCCAAGCCTTATAGAGAAAGGTATCAATGGAGAGCCAGCACAATGTTGCAATGGATATCCAAAGCGTTGCTACGTGCTCAAGGGTATTATGCAGGCAACCGATGGATTTGGGTACCAAAACCCCCTACTAAACCACCTCTATCAGCTGAAGGCCAGATTGTATCAAAACCAAAGAAGTGCAAGAGGAAATCCAAACAAAAATCCAAGTCTCAAGTCAATAACATTGGAGTGACTGAGCCCCTCATGATTGAAATCAAGAAACGAAATAGGACTATTCGAAAGGTAGATACTCAGCCTAGTGTGCTTAGCAATCGGATATCAAATGTAACCATCAAGTGTGCACAAAAGCCACTAGTGCCCAAGGATCCTTTGACTTTCCAAGAGGATAATGAGCACCACAGGCAAAATGTTGCTCATGATAAGGTTGATTGCTCAACAAAGCAAATGACAAAATTGTCCAATAGCCATAAGCAAATATTCCAACCCCCACTGCCAAGTCCACCTAGGAGTCTCAAATATCCTACATCCTCTTTCCCTAATTAGACACATGAAGCACACTAGTAGTCATCAATCCCAATCTCTATCTCCATCTGAGCTTCCAAATGTCCAAGATGCAGGACATGACACCACCTCTAATTCTTGGCCTTAGGATATGACTAGCTCATGATGCTCGATCTGCACAAGTAAATGCACAAAGGGCAACAAAAGACATGACCACTTCTAATCTCCCTAAGGACTTGGCACTGTAGTCTACCAACAGAATCCAATCCATTGAACTAGCTACTACTACTTCCAATCAAGAATCACAGTAGTCACAACCTTTGGCTGTGACGACACCCCTTGTGAAACGTGTCCTTAGCAATTCACATGCAAAAGAGGTGTCACAATCAACATCCTTAACACCTCCAGCACTTCCAAAGCACCTAAATCCAAGGATTGAGGAGAAATATCTCACCAAGGAGATGGCGCATTTGACCAATGAATCAAAGATGAAGTGCACGATAAAGTTTGATCACAAGCTCTCAGCCATCACACGTGCATACGTCCATGTGGACAGTGAAAGGCCAACACCAAAGCACACAAACATCATAGCCAACACCCCTAACTTGGGATGAGCAATAACATGTTTGCTCTTGTTATGTAGCTGTTGCTAAGGAAGTCATAAAGGACATCCCAAAAGCCACAACTAGAGAATTGCACTTGATACCCTCATTCTATACTGCTCAATGTGTGACAAACAAGGAAAAGCTCAAAGCAATCAAATAAAAATAGAAAGGACAATGTGACTTTGTGTAGAAATGGTACTCCAATCAAATTTTGGTAGCCAAAATTGGCCACCAACTAATGACACTCTTTGATCAAGGGAAAGCCCTTTGGACATCAATACATGATCCCACGTACGTTGCCTCAACCTCATTACGAGTGTTGGCACCGGTCCATGAGGTCTAGCTTTTTGCCATGGTCCAAGACATCCCTTGATGTACGATAAACTGCTTCTCAAAGAAGATCTACACATGGCTAGTAGGCTAGGAGTAGGAAGCATGGTTTCTTGATGTTAGTGCATACGTCTTTAGCCTCACTCAAGACCCTACAATCCTGGATCTCTATCGTTCCCATCAATACAACCCTAACTTCTTTAACTGGTTTTGTCCTCCAAGCCTACATGATAGTAACCCTAAACCATCTCTTGGTTCTATACTAGAGTCACTCGAACCTCTAGAGCAAAAGAAAAATAGCTCTAAACACAACACCCGCTCTGATAAGAAGCAATGGAGGCATGTTCCAATGGGTAAGGGCAAGAGTCTAGAGAAAATGCCCAACCAAGAGCAACTATCAATGCAATCGGATGAGGAGCTAAATGCAGGGAAATTATTTAAAGAGCTAGACTCTCCAAAAAGAGAGGTAATTGTACCCTCACAACCTAGTGAGGTTGTTTAGCAAGCTGTAGCTATGTCCCATGAGGACACACTAGAAAAAGATAATGTTGAGGCCCAACCAAGCACATCAATAGCTAACCTAGTTCAGGGTTCCAAGTCTTCAAGGGATACACCTCAATTACCCAAGAAAAAGAGGAGAAAACAACAAAAACAATGGCAGCTGCAAGTGGTTGTAGATGCCAGGAAGATTGAGATCAAGAGTGCTGAAGAGCTGAGGATTAAAGCATCGAGTCCATCCACGAATGAAGCCATTGCCATATCTCTTAATAGGGGTGAAACCTCAAACACATCCGTGTATTCTGATAAGTAAAAGCAACCATTACCATTGACAGTTTCTTGCAACACTCAATACACGGACAAAAAAACTTGCATTGACCAATCAAAACCGGATACAACACTATCATAACAAGTTGACAAAACTATACCAGTCACATCCGAGGAGAACCATGACACAATAGCAGCAAAGCCTTAGGAGAAACATGAAAACCCTAAGGACAAAAGCAATCCTAGCATTGACCAATCTTGCTCATCTAGGCATGAGCCCCCAACTATGCTAAAGCCTAAGGAAACTCCTAGAACCTTGCATGAGATAGCAAGCGAGTAAGCCCTCATCGAACATAGAAGTGTCACAGAGTGCTTAATCGAGTTGGATGCTAAACTCAAATTATTCGCATGTGATTAAGTCCTTGGGGACATGGGCACATTCCCTAGGGATTAGCTTGAGGAATATTTGGCATATATGCTATCCCGGGAAGAGCAAGAATATCTTAACGAGAAGAAAAATCGCAAGTCAATACTTGTGTAAAAGAGTGCAATGTGCACCATGATTTATTTTAAGAGAGTTGGTGGGCTCTCACCCATGCAAATTGTAAAGGTGGATGGACAATAGAAAGAAAGCTAGGAAGATAGGAGGACAATGGAAAAAAGGGTGTTGGCCATGTAAAAAAGGGGATAAGGGGATGACCGCCCAAAAGGGATTTAGGGTTTTGTATATAAAGTTAAAAGTGAATGAGAAGATCATTCTTGTGTGTGGCCAAAAATAACTCTCCTCTTCTTCTTCTTATTCTTCTTCTTGCTTGCTTGATTGAGCTTGTGCTTGAGAGAGGGAGTGTGAGAGTGTGAGGAAGTGAGTGTGTGAGGGTGAGGGACAGTGGTGGAGAAGCTCTCTGTCTTCTCTTCTCTTCTCTTCTCTTCTCTTCTCTTCTCTTCTCTTCTCTTCTCATGGCAATGGAGCTTGGAGCATGGAGCTTGAGGATCGAGCTTGCTTCTTGAAGCTTGCACTTGGATTGTGGAGTTACATAATGGAGTGCTCATAGGAGAGGAGGCAACTCGATTGGGCATGGAGGTAAGCTCACTACACTCATAGAGAGAGATAGTGCATCGGCTATATGAGAGGTAGCCATTAGTGCTTGGCTTGAAACACTTGAAAGAATAAGCGGTCCGTGGGTCTTGGCAGTCGTCTCTACATCCATAATCAATTATCCATACACTAGGAATCCAAAAAGTCATGCACACATCCCCTCCTTTAAAGTTCACTTCCTAATGTGTTAATGTCATATCTCTTATGAGTGGACTCTCTCAAATGTACTTAGTTCTAGTCATAGTTTTTTTAAATTGTTTAGTAAGCTTTGTATTTAAAGGTAAATGACTTCTAGCTAGGTAGAGTAATATATTTCTTTTTATATCATTTTAAAAGAGCAAGAGTAGATAGGTTAGGCTTAATGTAACCTATATATGTAGATCAACATTTTAGCTCTAATCAATCATGCACTAACAACACCATAATTAATAGGGTTAGATCAAACAACATTAAAATCTCCTATGGAATAACAATTTGGATATGTTCTTGTCAAAATTGCTACTCGAAATACTAAATTGATACACATTAACACTATCCTATCCTTCTAACATTGCATAGCTCCGCTTGGTTCTATTCTTCCATAGACAACCATTTGGCTACCTTATAGTAAATTTCTCTAGACCACAACACTGAAAGGATTACCATGACCATGAATGCAACTAACTACCTACCTAACACTTAATGTGCTAAGCATGTGCATGTGCATGTGCAATGACAAACAACTAATACACTATGTTTTGTTTGTTTAGTTTTCTTTTTTTATTTGTTTGTGGGTTAAGTTTTTATATTTGTAGAAAAAAAAGAAAAACCAAGAAAAGAGAACCAAAATCATCGAAATCCTTTGAGTCATCTAACCATGACTACCTCACTTGATCCTCATGTAAGGAAGAGATGTCACTACATAACTCAAGGATCTCCAAATTAGTTGCAACAACAATATCCTTGGGAATTCAGGAGCTAAAAAAATTATAGTAATTGGAAATCCTCTAGGTCCCTAATGAGATCAAACTCATGATTGCTCTAGAATACCATATTAGAATTTGGGAATCTCCCAAGTTCCACTTTCAAATAAGGAGTAAAGATTTGACCAAGTGGCTAAATATTAACCCCATATTTGAGAGTGGGACTTGGGGGAATCGCTTATATAGTATTAAGAAAAAATTTAAACTTCAAGTAAGAGGATAAGATTTGACTATGTGTCCAAATATTAATCACATTAGGAATTCCTAAAATTTTATGAAAATTTCCAAAATCTTGAATATGTGGTTCCAGGAACTAATTGCATCATAATAGTCACTAGCATCGAAAGACAAGACACAATTAAGTACATCACTAGATATCTCCATCATGTCATGGAGTGAGGCTATAGATATGTCATCAAAATAAGGCATGGGTGCCACAAGTAGACATCCTAACATATGACCTTTATTTGCATCCATGTAGTCACAAATGTAATCCCAATATGGACAACTATAATCCAACTAGAGATCTAAATATGATGGAGTAAGACAATGGACAACAACTTGATACCTAGAAATCTCTTGCTGCTCTCTATCCACCCTAAGCTAGGGCAACATGGTGCCACCAAGAAGAAAATGCATTATCATTCCTACACTGCAAAAACATAATATTTAGAAGAAAGTGATACCATAATATTGTTACAACATAGAAGAAAGTGATACCATAATATTGAAAATAATTCCTACACTGCAAAAACAACATCTCTGCATGTGTGTATAACAATTGTTGACATGGCCTAAACTAAACTATATATGAAATTGCAAACAAAAAATTGTTGAGATATTAGCAATCACACCTTGTTGAGATATCGAGCTCCACTCGTGATATGCCAGGGTGACCGTTGTGCATTTATGTCACCGACTTGTTAGTTGTAGATGCGGTTGGTACACCGCCCATGAATAATAGCTAGATGACAGCTATCCTTATCTACTCTAGTTCGTGGCTTAGTTAGTATGCCACCTTAGTTAGTTGTCTTTGGTTTGAGACCCATATATAGGGTTCTTCTATTTCTTGTATGAGAGTTCCTTTTGGCTTACACAACTAAGAAGAGGAAAACTGTTTTCAGCCTCCACCTCTGTGTGTATTCCCCCATTGTGCAAGCAAGAAAGCTACAAGTGAGACTCCTTCCTTCTCTCTCACAATCTTGACATGGTATCAGAGCCTTGTTCGTGGTAAGGAGCTCAAGAAAGCAAGCCAAGCTCACGGTGTTCTGGTAAGAGGAGCAGTGTTGCTTTCATTTTCTGTTTTGGGAGCAGATCTCTGCAGGTAGCACAGCCGGAAATTGCAAGAGTGCATTGTCTCAGGTTGAGACGCCCTTCGCGGTGAAGCAAGAGGGCAGTATATGCCGCGGGAGAAGGCTTTAGCCCTTGGCGACCCTGTTTTTTTTATTTGAGGCCATTTCGGGGCCTGTTTTGGAGGCGGAAGTTTTCTGCACGCACTCAGGAAAAGGCCCAGTTTTATGCTGTGCGACCACTGTTCTACAGGTCGGTGAAAAGTTACTGTAGAAATTGCATCGTATGCTTGTGTGCAGAGACATTGGGAGTTACAGAATCATCCTTGTTGCCTGTTGATGCAAAATCGTCACTAAGAAGTGACTGTGTGGTCAAATACCACTTTCGTCAGTTTTGCAGATTAGCCCTTGTGAGGCCGAAGCTGTGTTCTTTGCAGTGACAGAACTTTTTGCAGTGTTCTGTAATGGCGTCTGATTCTCTCTCACAGATTGTCACTGAAAAGCTTGACAAGAACAACTTCCAAGCATGGAAGTTTAGAATGACAAATTTCCTTATGGGAAAAGGATATTGGAAATTTGTTGCAGGAAATGAAGAAAAACCAGTTCTTCCTGATGTTCCCAATCAACAGCAAATGCAGGCATTTAAAGCATAGCATGAGAGAGCCAGAAAAGTTATGTATTGGTTGTCTATCAGTATTTCAAACTCTACGATTATGCATATTCAGGATGCAAGTACGCCAAAGGAGGCATGGGATACTTTGTAAAAAATGTATAGCACAAATACTCAAGCCAGAAAAATGCAGCTCAAGCAAGAGTTGCATAATGTGCAAAGAGAAAATATGAGCATCAATGACTACCACATGAAGGTGAAGAAGATTGCAGATACACTTGCTTCCATTGGGTCGCCAGTGGAAGATGTTGATTTAGTTTCTGTGACCTTGAATGGTCTAGGAAAGGATTATGCACAGTTTCGAACATCCATTTCCGTCCGTGAAAGATTTCCTGATTTTGAGGAGTTGATTGCTCTTCTAATTTCTGAGGAGCAGAGAAATGGTGGTGCATCTTCTTCAGGAGGAACTTCAAAAGAAGCTGTCTTCTACTCAAATGCTGGAAGAGGTAGAGGCAGAGGTAGAGGATGCCGATCTGGAGGCCGTGGTAGAAATCAGAATATGCAACAAACTCAAGAAAACCAGTCCTATGGAGGAGGACGTGGTAACTCTAGAGGCAGGGGGAGCTAAAGAGGTCGTGGTGGATGGCAAAGAGGACAAAATGCAAACAGCAATGTTGAATGCTACTACTGTGGTAAAATGGGTCATATGGCTAAAGACTACTATAAAAAGCAGAATGACATCATGAATGGAAAAGTGCAACAAGGGAATTATGCATCTTCTAGTAGACAGGGTGATGACAGAAATGAGCATTTGTTTATGGTGCAACACATGACCAATTCTATGACAAGTGCAGAAGAAAGCAACGATGTGTGGTATGTTGACTCAGGTGCATCAAACCACATGACAGGTCATGCAGAATGGATGCAAGATTTGTGGAGACTGGTGATGATACTGCACATCCTATTGTGTAGATTGGAAAACTTCATTTGTCTATGCAGGATGGGAAAAAGAAATACCTGTCGGATGTATTTCATGTCCCGAATATCACCAAGAACCTGGTTTCTGTTGGTCAAATGGTTGAGTAGGGCTTGCAGGTCAGATTTAATTCTCATGGATGCTTTGTTGAGGATATGAAAAATAAAGGTCGCTTGATAGCAAAAGGAAAGAAGAAGGGCAGAATGTTTACGTTGGATGCAGACATGCCTGAATTGAGTGCAGCAATGTTTGCACATGGGACCGGTGTAGTTGCAGATATTGATATCTAGCATAAACGCATTGGTCATGTTAATGTACAACGACTTAAATCAATGCAAGCCCAAAATATTGTTGCAAGATTGCCTAAATTCAAGGTTGTAGAAATGCATAAGGTATGTGAAGCCTGTCAATTTGGAAAACATGCAAGGAAACCATTTCCTAGACATGTTCAAGAGAGTAAGAAGCCATTGGAATTAATCCACTCTGATGTGTGGACTACTAAAGCTGCATCTATTGGAGGCTGTCATTATTTTGTCACTTTTATTGATGACTATAGCAGAAAAGTTTGGGTGTATTTTATGAAAAAGAAAAGTGAAGTGTTTGGGCATTTCAAAACTCTTAAAGCTATGGTTGAAAAAGAAACAGGCCTGCAAATAAAATGTCTAAGGTCAGATGGAGTGGGAGAGTACCTCTCAAATGAGTTTGCAAGGTTCCTGCAGGAGCATGGCATAAAGCAGCAATATTCATGTATCATATCCCACAGCAAAATGGAATTGCAGAAAGAAAAAACAGGCATATTGGAGAGGTATCTCGTGCCATGCTCAATGAAAAAGACATGCCAGATTTTTATTGGGCTAAAACAGTTGCTATAACAGTCTACATAATGAACAGGACTCCCACTGCAGCAATACATGGAATGACTCCAGAGGAGAGGTATACTGGTAGAAAACCAGATATTTCTCATTTGAAAATCTTTGGTTGCATTGCCTATGTTCATGTGCCAGATGAGTTGAGATCCAAATTGGATCCAAAAGCTGAGAAGTGTATCTTTATTGGTTACTCTCTGCAACAGAAAGGGTATAGATGCTATAACCCTTCCACTCGTAAGTTTACAGTGAGCAGAGATGTTGTTTTTTATGAGATGAGTAGCTGGTATAAACCAGTAAATGTGATTGATGATGTAGATGCACAAAATGGTAATGCTGCACAGAATTCACAGCAGCAGTCACAAAATATTAGTGGACCTGGAGTGTCCTCTAGCAGTGGTTCACATTCTTTGCCATGGACAGGCAGATTGAGATCAGGAGAATCTTCTCAAAGCAATGCAGATAGTGGTATGCAGGTTTCACGAAAAGGAAAAGAGAAGGTAGATTAGCCCATGTTTGATATAAATGCAGGTCACTCTTATGTGGATGGTGAATCCAGTGGCTCAGAATAGAGCATTGATGATGAGTTGGGTATCCCCTCTATTGTTACACCTGGAGTAAGGAAGACCAGGGATGTTTTGAGAGCACCTGGAAGTGAGCCTACTTTGCGTAGGTCTACCAGAACTAGGTATCCTGTGGATAGACTGAAATATGATGGATTTACAGCCATCCACTATGCATATATGGTCAAAGTGATATAGGAACCAGAACCCACTTCTTTTGAGCAAGCCATGGGAAAAGAAAAATGGGAGAAAGCCATGGATGAAAAAATGGATGCTTTGGAAGCAAATGCTACATGGGAATTGGTACCTTTGCCTAAAGGTAAGAAAGCAATTGGCTGTAAGTGGGTTTATAAGGTGAAGCACAATGCAGATGGTTCTATGAACAGATACAAGGCAAGATTAGTAGTCAAGGGGTATGCACAAACATATGGCATTGATTATGAAGAAACATTCAGTCCGGTTGCAAGGATGGCAACCGTAAGAGCAGTCATTGCTATGGCTGCATCAAAGGGATGGTCTTTACATCAGATGGATGTAAAGAATGCCTTCTTACATGGTGATTTGCAAGAAGAGGTCTATATGGAGCAGCCACTAGGTTATGTGCATGCTGTTCATCCTGAGTTTGTTTGCAGGTTGAAGAAAGCCTTGTATGGCTTGAAGCAAGCACCTAGAGCATGGTCTGACAAGATAGGACAGTATCTTGTCACTATTGGCTTTCAGATTTCCAAGGCAAATTTCTCACTTTATGTGAGAAAAACAGAGAAATGTATTATGCTGCTGTCATTTATGTTGATGATTCGATTATGACAGGTGACAATGATGAAGATATCCTTCATGTGAAAATGCTATTGAAGCAGAAGTTTGAGATGAAGGATTTGGGAGAGCTGTGTTATTTCTTGGGCATTGAGGTGATTAGATCACCAAGTGGGATACAGCTCTTGCAGAGGCAGTATGGATTGGACATGCTGTCCAAATATGGGATGACAGGCTGTAAGCCTATTTCAGTTCCTTTGGAGCAGAATGTGAAGCTGAGCGCAAATGCAGGTGAGCTTCTGGAAGACCCTACTATGTGCAGACGCATAGTAGGAAGTTTGATTTATATGACTATTACCAGGCCAGATTTGAGCTATGCTGTTGGATTGGTAAGTCAGTTTATGCAGGCTCCAAGGAAATCACATTTGGACGCGGCTAGACGCATACTCAAGTATGTGAAGTCCACATTGCAATATGGACTATTTTATGAGACTGGGGTTCAGATACAGTTGCATGGATACACTGATGCTGATTGGGCTGGTAGTATTTCTAATAGACGATCTACCAGTGGGTATGTGTTCTCGTTTGGGAGTGCTGCAGTCACTTGGAGCAGCAAGAAACAGCCTATAGTTGCCTTATCGAGCACAGAGGCTGAGTACAGGGGAGCAGCAATGGCTGCATGTGAGGTAGCTTGGTTGCATAAGCTACTTTATGATATGCATCAGTCTACAGATGGGCCAGTTGTCATTTATTGTGACAACATGAGTAGTACACACTTGGCAAATAACCCAGTCTATCATGCTAGAACAAAGCACATTGAGGTGCATTATCACTATGTGCGGGAGAGGGTTTTACTAGGTCTTATTGATCTAGTTTATGTCAGCACAGAGGATCAGGTAGCTGACATATTCACGAAGGCATTGGGCACAGAGAAGCTGCGCAAGTTCAGAGATCTGCTTGGTGTGCAGGAATTGGGATTGAGCTCGAGGGGGAGTGTTGAGATATGGAGCTCCACTCGTGATATGCCAGGGTGACCGTTGTGCATTTATGTCACCGACTTGTTAGTTGTAGATGCGGTTGGTACACCGCCCATGAATAATAGCTAGATGACAGCTATCCTTATCTACTCTAGTTCGTGGCTCAGTTAGTATGCCACCTTAGTTAGTTGTCTTTGGTTTGAGACCCATATATAGGGTTCTTCTATTTCTTGTATGAGAGTTCCTTTTGGCTTACACAACTAAGAAGAGGAAAACTGTTTTCAGCCTCCACCTCTGTGTGTATTCCCCCATTGTGCAAGCAAGAAATCTACAAGTGAGACTCCTTCCTTCTCTCTCACAATCTTGACACACCTAATGTAGCCTCTTTGTATAAGGTAGTTTGGGATGAAGACATGTAGGTTGCAAGAATCCCATATGCACAGAAAGGGAAAACTATACCCATCCAACAACTATAAAGAATTGTACTTGACTACCACTTTTGACAAATGAATGAATACATGATGATGCTTTTCTTTATCAGTTAGTGTTAGTCTTGTACTTTTTTTTCCTACACAAGATTTTGTTTATGAGTCCAAGCTTCCATCTTGGAACCTAATTCACTTGTGTAACAGTTGTGGTCTTCAGTCAATGTCATCATGAGTTTAGTCTATGCTTACAAGCTGCCATAGCCATGCTCTAGAACCTGTGTATTTTAACATGGTATCAGAGCTCAAATGAGCATGGCCCAACTCTCCTTTCACTCCTCTCAACTCCTTTCCATCTTTGATCAGCTCAGTTTGAGTACTGGACTCTATCTCCAACTTCATTTGCATTCCTACCTTCAATGAAGCTTCCATGGCAGCCATAGCCAGTAGCACCCTGTTAGCTTAAAGCTTTCATATCTCTCTCTACAGGCCAAATATATTTGAACTTCCTTCTAAAGAAGTGTTTTTCTACTTGCAAAGCTCCTTCTTGGCACCTCAATCATTGAGATTGGGCAACTATAGCTTCAACATTGCCTCTTTTTAGAGTCGCATCCATAACTATGTCTGTGGACAACACCTACCTACCTCTATTGGAGCAACCATATCTCATCAACCAGGTCATATCTCTTCAAGATTTCTTCTCAAGAGTTGTTCTTTAGGTCAAGCGCAACTTGTTGGCACAAAAATCAAGGATATTGATACATACCATGCCCGACATTTGCATTTTCCCAAATCTGGGTGAAGTTTTGACAGCGACCACTTTGAAGGCTTAGATCTCTCAATTCAGGAAAAAAAAGTACAAACCCTCTTAGGGGGAGTTAGATCCATTAGTGAGGGTCCTCCATCTCAAAGATTTTGAGCAGATTTGACCTATGGAGCTCGTGGGAGCTCATTTACCAGTCGTTGGTCCCTATTTTGACAAGATAGCCATAGCCACTTACCTTCAAGCTCATTTTTCCTTCATTTTCTCTCTCCCTCCACTTAAACCAAGACAAGGCCACTCTAATCTGAAGTTTTCAGCAAGTATTCAACCATCAAATCAGTAGGGGAAGCTATGAAGAGTTTTTGAAGATCATCAAGTCCAAACTCAAGCAACAAACATCAAATTTCAAACTAGTATCTTTTGATACTTCACTGCCATTGCTTGTGTCTTTTGACACATACAAAGATCAACTTTTTGCTAGTTATTCTTAGTCATTTGAAGCTAATTTCCATCATGGGAATGACCAAAATAAAGTATTTTATGAAGATGCTTCTCATGAAGAGTAACATTACTCTTGTTGCTCAATTCAACTATATGGAATACTTGTTTATTCCGTTTGCAGGGATGGATGGATTTACTTGTTTTGAAGAGCAATTGATGAGTTTATTTGAAGATTTTGAAGATATTTCTTCTATCTCAAAGATGATGATACCTTTTCTTGAGGGGGACATGTACATAAAGACTGATGCAACTATTGCAAGCAAAGTCAATGAAGAAACAGATCAAGAGGACCAAAAGAACAAGAATAAGAATAATAAGTAGAAAAATCATGAAGACTTTGAAGTGGCAAACAAAGTGAAGTACAAGTACAGGAAGCTAGACAAGAAGAACTGCAATGAATCGAAGATCTATGTCAAAAGAAATGCTAAAAACCACAAGGGCCTCATGGTCCTTGATCCTATTTTTTACTGACTTTTTTAGCCTTGTAATGTCTAGCCCAAATTTCTTTATCATAAGCTTGTAAAACTCCTCATGTAGCCTTGTACTATAGCCTCTGTAAGGCCCCTACTACAACCTCTAGATGTCCATCATGTTTGTGGTACCCACACTTAGCCTTTTCTGTGGCAACCT
This sequence comes from Lygodium microphyllum, assembly GCF_053477565.2. Taxonomy (NCBI): domain Eukaryota; kingdom Viridiplantae; phylum Streptophyta; class Polypodiopsida; order Schizaeales; family Lygodiaceae; genus Lygodium; species Lygodium microphyllum. The sequence continues at coordinate 14,222,042 of NC_141158.1, read as the reverse complement.
CTGGTGTTTTGCCATGTTTATGGTGTGCCCACACTTTGCATGTGTTACTTTCACTAAAGCCTCTACACACTTTGTACTTTATGGTTGCGATTGAGGAGGGGTATTGAGATATTAGCAATCACACCTAATGTAGCCTCTTTGTATGAGGCAGTTTGGGATGAAGACATGCAGGCTGCAGGAATCCCATATGCACAGAAAGGGAAAACTGTACCCATCCAACAACTATAAAGCATTGTACTTGACTACCACTTTTGATAGATGAATGAATACATGATGATGCTTTTCTTTATCAGTTAGTGTTAGTCTTGTACTTGTCAGTCCTACACAAGATTGTGTTTATGAGTCCAAGCTTCCATCTTGGAACCTAATTTACTTTTGTAATAGTTGTGGTCTTCAGTCAATGTCATCATGAGTTTAGTCTATGCTTACAAGCCGCCATAGCCATGCTCTAGATCCTGCATATTTTAACAAAAATAATCACAAATGAGGAACCACAACATGCCTCACCCATTCATTCATAAAGAAACCGATCATGTGTTTGAAAACATGGAATACTATATACACCCACATGATCAAGGTCTCAACTATCAACATCAAAATGTCATGAAAAATTTCCATCCATAAAATATCCATACATGCATCCCAAAAAAATCCAAACCAAAAAGAAAATCCAAAAGTTAAATTAGTTGGAGGTGAACCTAATCATTAACCTAACTAGATCTTGCCAACCCCAAGAGACCAAAATGTTTTAGGCATAAATCATTAACTCTAAAATATCATTTTATACATTAACCTCTTGTACATTCATATACTTATTAGGATAGTAAGGCTTTGATTTACGATTCTTAATCTTATATAATTCTATCAAGTCACTAATCAAACCGTTTAAGAAATGGAAATGTTGATTACTTACTAACTTTGCTAGGCAACCCAAAATAATATTTTCATGCATAAATTTAGCCACATCAATGGCTTTATCTATTTTTAATGCACTTTCTCTTCTATCCACTTAGTAATATAAGTAGTACAAATTAAAATATATCGATTAGATGGATATCTTGTAGGTGGATCAATTGGACCCATAAAGTCAATTTTCCACTTCTTAACAGGTACTAACACCAATACATGTGTCAAAGGTGTAGAAAACCTTTTAGAAGGTCATCCATCCTTTAATGTATGCTATATTTCTGCAATAGTAATGAGTATCCTTAAAGAGGGTAGGCTGACAATAACAAGCTAATAGAACTATCCATGTTATTAATTCATTAGTGAAATATCCCCCATACGGATCATTATATAACACCTTTAAACCATAAGGACCTCATCTTCTCTTACACATCAGTAATAAATATCCCCTCTTGGAAAAAATTTATATACGTAACCTCTTAATAATCCATAGGAGCTTGCTTACATTAATATATTCCTTTTCTTACATTTATCTACACTAGGTGGACATTTATCTGTACTTTAAAAATTAGTGATATTTGCATACTGTGGAAGTTGTGTTTCCATAGTAAAGAGTGATGCATTTGTTAAATCATCTTCAATACCTTCCCTATATGATGTCAATAATCATGAAAGATGATCTACTAGAATATGAACTCTTCTAGGATGAGTAACTATTTGAAATTCAAACTCTTAAAACAATAACATCCAATGAAATACCCACCTAGAAAGCTCTACTTTATTAAGCAAGTAATTTAATGCTTCATTATCAATAAGGAAAAAAAAATCATAAAATTATTTTGTTTGGAATGTGCAATTGTTAGTCTCAAAATACCCATTCACAAAGTGCATTACTCTTGAGCCATTCATTAGCTTATTGTCCCATTGTTGGGATAGTTGAATATTGCTAAGCTTGACCTCCTATAAGACCTTGCTAACTTCCCTCTTTTGGTTGTCATATATAGTAGTTGGTTCTATACTAAGGTACATTCTTAAGAAAGAAACAATTTCACTAACATAAGTCAAGTGGACACTATTTTGCTTCAAATACTCATGAGTTAGAGCCCTTTTAATGATTATCCTAGCTCTATCATGTTCTCCCTTTCTATGCCTAAGAGAAAAAAAGTTTCAAGTCATTTCCATGCCAATAAGTCTCCAATATCTAGCAATAGAGAAAAAGGCCAAAAGCACAGGAGTAACTTTAAAATTTGAGGAGGGCAAGTGCAAAAAGGGAAAGGTGCATTAATATTCTCGGGACTATAAGCCCCCCCTTATTATCAAATTAAACAATTTTTTTAAATCCCCACTTGTTGACACCACGAGCTGGTGGAGGGAAGGGGACCTGTACTCATAGTCGACTAAGTTGAAGGAAAAGATGATGATGGCAGAGCTACATGACGATGATGACAGATCTACATTTGTAGAAAATGATCATGAAGATGATGTGATAAACGATGGGGGAAAGGGGCACATGTGTGCCACCTCCCCCCCCCCCCCCCCCCCCCCACACTATTCCTTCTTTTCCCTTAATAAGGGGTCCCATGAAGCTAAGGACTCCTTATCACAGCGTCTTCTCCCCCCCAATTAATACCCATCTCCCCCTATAAAATCCCCCCCTCCAATAAGCAAAGGAGGAAACACAATTCTTTCCCCTACTACCGATTTGTAAAAAAGTGAAAGAGAGAGAGAGAGAGAGAGAGAGAGAGAGAGAGAGAGAGAGAGAGAGAGAGAGAGAGAGAGAGAGAGAGAGAGAGAGAGAGAGAGAGGGAAGAGGAATCTCAGAGAAAGAGAGAAAGAGAGAGAGAGAGAGACATGGAAGGGGAATCTCAGAGAGAGAGAGAGAGAAGAGTCTCAAGGGAAATTCCTCGCTTGGAAGAAGTTTCAAGCTCGGGGGGGGGGGGGGGGGTCACTCATGAATATATGTATATATAACGTGAGTTCAAAATAAGGGATTTTTAAAATAGCATTTTTATACATTTTTTACATACAGAAGGGTGTCATATAAAGGGGTTACTTATAGATTGAATAGAAAAGGGTTGTGTTTTATTCAAGAAAAATTCACAGATTATGATATTTATAAATAGGCCATGAATGCACATTATATAGAGAATATATATATAGTGAATCCCCCGAGGTTTCAAGTACCCTCTCTCCCTCACTATTCTTGTGATCTCTCTATCAACTGCCCTCTAGTTTGCAAAAGGTTGCGGAAGTGAAGGCAAAGCATAGGAAACTTCAACACAAAGGATTGCTCCAAAAGAAGAGAAGGCCCGCATTCCAAGCTCTGAAATGGCTTCGAAGCGCAAACTCTCCCAAGTAACTGGAAAGGCCACAACCACGAAAGGAGGATTGAGCAAAGATGTCACTGCTAACAGAATGGGTTATCGGGTATAAATGCTAATTTGACACTCCAAAACCAGGTACCATTACGGTGTCTAGCCCTATGTATGGAATAGTAAAGCATAATCATCGTAGAAATAAATCATACTTTTGCATCGTGTAACTTGCATAACTGGAAAGGTAGTTGTAAAGGCTTGAATCAAGTTCATGATGATCATGATTTTCCATGAATCGATTAAGCATCTATGGGTGTTGCAATACTAAGTTAATTATTAGGCACGAATTTTTGCGAGTGCATCTTAGGTTACCAATATATAAATATGCAAGACCATGTAGGACGATGGCATCCTATAAACCACTAGAGAGATTTGGCTTGCATTTACATTAGGCATGATGAATTCATGTACGTCGCACAAAGAAAAATATAAGTCACAATTTATTATTTGCATAAGTTCATTGAAATGAATTTCCAAGAATAAAAGCTCCACATTGCATTATCAACTCAGGAAAGACTTGCATCTAGATTTGTGTGGCATCGTGGACAGTTTTGGTTGCACTACATGATAGGGATTCATCTTAAAAGATAGATTTAAGATGCACTTGCAAATTGTTAAACTAAATTGCAAGAGGAAGTTCTATAAATGAAACCCTAGACGATAAGTAAGGCTAGGGTTTAATTGTAGAATTAATGCTACAATCATACTATTGACCTAGAATCAAGTAAATATGCTCATGGGTCTCTATGTTAGCAACTAGCTGCAATAAGCCCAATAACACCCTTAGAGGTATCATTTTAAGCCATGATGCAGCTTGATGTCAATACAAGAAAACTCAAATGTCATATCCATAAGAAAGAACGACCATTTGCTACAAAATTTAACCTGATTCATTGATCCAATTTCTTTTTGTGATTTTGGGTCATAGAATCCTTTCACAGATGGTGTTCCTAAATTTACAAGCATAAACAACAATGAAGACGAGCTGCTAAGGTGGAGTTCCTATTTTTGAACGCTTACCATTCACCCCTTTTTGGGTTTTTTCTTGCCTTGGTATCAACGGTAATGGCCTTTTGAGGGGGAAGGAATTACCCACACCCTCATTCTTATGCGATAGGAGTGAGCATTTACCCTATGGGTTTATAACCAATAATTCATGGATGGTAATTGCCCTAATTTGCTAACCTTTAATCCAAGTTTCTTGTCTTGAGATCACAAGATCTAGATGATTAAATCTAGGACCCAAATTGGTCATTTAATAACCATTCTTCTCCTTAGAACTTTATCGGATTCCTAAGTTTATCCTAGGGTTTCATTCCGTCAAGTTTTCATAATGGAAATTTTTGCTCATTCCTCTCGCTAGCCAAGAGTAAACTAAGTACTTGGCAATCCTAGAGTGGTGCGCAAAAGCACCCCTAGCTCATGCTATCAACCCTATCCAAGGGGGTTCTAAATAACCGTGATGGGAACATGGGTTGAACCCGCCACGAGATTTTGAAGAGGTATTCGATCTCCTTAGCAAGTAGGTTTTTCATTTTTTTGAATTTGGGAAAGCATGTTGGAGTAGTGTAGTATTTTTCTTGTGATTCAGATGCATTAGGGTAGGAAAAAACGAACAAGACAAAGGAAAATAAGCAATAGGGTTTCTGCTATCATAATAGGGCATAAGGGTTTGATTCGTCTGTTGATTTGCATTTTGAGTTTATTTGCTATTCTAGGTATATATAACTCTTCCCCTCCACCCATAGCATTGATCTAGAGGTGTGTGCGATAGGCCGTGGCCTAAGTCGTGTGATTTATTGTTACGCTAGCCAAAATCGCACCACGTTCAGCCAGTCCGAGTGATGGTGATTTCTTGGCCAAGTCCCAGAATTGGCCCTCGGCCCAATCGATTTGGCCCACTACCACTCAGACGCCAACCACTCAGACCACTCGACTCGGACACATCAAAATTTGGCCCTCAGCCCACTCGACTCGGACACCCACCACCTGGCCCGTCTGAATTGACCATTGAGACCAACTTGGAATTCGGCCCACCTGACTCAGCCCTCGGCCATTTGGCCCAAACCCATTCGGATGAACCACGTGGCCCTCGGCCCGGTCAATTTGGCCCACTACCACTCGGCCACTCGGCCCTTGGACAACCACATTCGAATTGGCCGAATTTGACATTCGGACCACTTACATTCGGCCCTTTCTCATTCGGCCCTCGGCCTGGTCGATTCGGCCCACTACCACTCGGCCACTCGGCCCTCGGACAAGCGCACTTGGACTGGCTGAATTTGGAATTCGGACCAATTACATTTGGCCTTTTTTGATTTGGCGTGTGGCCATTTGGACGGGCCGAATCGGGCACTCGGCCCCTATGATTCGGACCTGTTGGGCCGAATTTGGATTTTTTCAAATTTTAACATGTATAACTTGAAACTGATCGAGAGACCATATAGAGCCGAAACCACATCATAGAATTATCACTGGGCTGAAATCTAGAGCAAGTAGTTCAAAAATTGGCTACAAACGGTCCTTCAAATCGCGCATGGCATTTACCGTAACGGCCTTGCGGGCTCTACCCCCTCCACACCTCCCTCAAGTAGGTTGGAGAGAAAACGCGTGTCATGATAGGTCCTCCAAATTAGATCCTAGTGTAGTAATAGCTCTACACAAGCATGCATTCTCACTTGCAAAGGGGCAACCAAAAGCCCATACCCAAACAAAGACAAACAGAGACCCTAGAACCTCAATGGGCCAATCTAGCCAACAAGGGCAAAAAGGCCACACCGCAAAAACACGTATGTGTTGCATTTGGATTGCCTCTAGTCAAAGCAAAAATCAACAACATCAAGCTACAACTGCGAGGGTGACTAGATATAACAGTCCTGACAATAGATGCATCTTGAATAGTAATGCACAAACGATCCAAGACTTCACTAAAGAATCCACATCTGGTCGTGTAGTTGGGGACTCAAGGGCGTTTGTCAGAAGGCTTAAATTTATAAGCCAAGACCCAGAAGATGAAGACATAGTACCACTTGCTTATCTTAGGGTCAAACTCACTGCGAAAAGAGAGCACACTGTCGATGCCCTCATTGATGAAGGAGCAGATTTTAATATCTTGACTTATGAAGCATGGACTCTACTAGGCCAACCAGAGCTCATGCCAACTAATGCAACTATTAGTCCTTTTACGGGGGACACTCCTAGGCACTTATGGGGAAGTGCAAAAGTCCTTGTAACCATTGAAATTGAAAGCTTTCCTATCATGTTCCATGTTCCTCCAAATAGTGCTACTTGTGGAAAGGAAACCCTCCTAGGATGACCCTTCAAAAGGGCAATGAAGCACGAGGCCAATTACGTAGTTCAAAGGATACACTTGACACTACTGGGTGTGAGGATAGTCACAACCTTTAGCAAGGGTGACCTCATGGAACCGCGAGAGAAAGGCAAGGAAGGTGTTGACATAACAGGCAAGCCTAGTAACGAGAGCAAGGACTTGTTGATACAAGGGCATGTTGAACAGAGAGAACCAATGAACGAGGCCATGCTTGAAACAAGAAGGTTAGGAGACAATGCCAAGGATAGGCTTTGGACTTACAAATATCATAGAAGACCACAAAAGAAGCCCAAGCCTTATAGACGAAGGTATAGATGGAGGGCAAGCACAATGTCGCGATAGATATCCAAAGCATTGCTATGTACACAAGGGTATTACGCAAGTAACCAATGGATTTGGGTACCAAAACCCCATCCAAAACCTCCTTTGTCAGCCAAAAGCCAGTACGTTTCAAGAGCAAAGAAGCGCAAGAGGAATTCTAAACGAAAAACCAAGTCTCGAGTCAAGAACATTGGAGTGACCGAGCACCTCACGATCGAGATAAAAAAACCAAACGGGACTAGCACCGCCCCCTTCTATACACCTTTCCTCTTTTCGATCTATCCTTCTGGGGATGAGCCCTGCTCCACTCCCTGACAACTAGTCCATGAAACTTTGCATAAGCCAAGATCTGCTAATGGCTGGAATACGCCCCACAATCCAGGCAGGACAAACATCATCATGGGGATCGTCCCTCTACAAGAAACACTTCATGACTCACCTCGCCCCTCCTCCTCATATGCGTTTGATAATCCACTGTTTAATCCCTTTCATACAAATAATTCTATACCACCTCAAAGCCTAACCTTGATTCACATTTTGCAGATTCTCTCTACAGTCACCGTCATGGAGCACCCAGTGCAGCTGGCTTGTAAGGACGCTATCTACTATTGGAGGGAGCATGTAGTACAAGCTTCTGCGCGCCAGAATGCTATGTGCCTACCCTTAAAAGGTATGCAAAGAAATGAGGCCCCAAGCAACACTGCCTCAAACATAGGCCAAAAACTTCCCAGGCCAGGAAAACAAAAGCTCAGGGGAACGCGCGGGGAGTGGCAACCCTGGCTGTGTGGGCTCTCCCCAGAAGCTCGGGCACTAGGTACTCAAAGGAGGAGAAGGAAGCTCAATTCAAGGAGGAATTTGATGAATTGTTTTGAGGCATTCTTGAGATCGAGGCAGCCAAGGACTATACCTTTTGGGTCCCAGCCGACGTCTTCCCTGCCCAATCCACCACCGGCACAGCCCCAATTGCTTGACCATCCAAATTCACCCCGCCTTATACAAATCAAGTAGGCCCTATGTTGTATGAGTTGCTTGCCAAATGCCATCCTGCCACAACTTTTTGTTTTAAGTGGTTAAAGGGGAAAGCCTCCCCCAACTGTACAAATCTTTCTTACTACTAATGCATGGCACGTCTTTAACAAGCTCAGATGAGATGCATCGCAATCAACACATAGGATTTAGATGAACTACTATATTTTTGCATTGCAGCTACTCATCATAATTGACGCATGTGATTTACATATACTCTCATGAAGCATCAACTGGATGCAGGATGACACATGTCTTTGTACGAAAGTGTTCAACACCCAAGTCATCGCAAGACCACCAACCTCACAAGAGCCATGACTAAAGCCTCACCGCCGAAAGTGAAAATCACCCTTGTGATTGTCCACATTGCATGGCCCACAGCGTGATCAGTGGAAACTCTCTCCTTCTGGGTCAAACTCTACACTTGTCACTCACAGCAGCTGTTACCTCAATTGTACCTACATCGCATGTCACACAGAGGTTTTACAAAATCTCCAGTGTATCTCTCCATCTCAACATCGATTTCTCTAGCAACGAGGCTAGGGCACAATCATCGCTATAATATCCATTTCCAAAGCCTTCAAATCTCGACATTTTCCAACCCATGGAAAGGCTGTGGCCTCAACGTATTGCAATGGTTGTACTTATGTTATTATTTTTATAAATTAAAAAAAAAGAGTGTGGAAAAGAAAAGAAAAGAAGAGAAAATAGAAAAAAGAAAAGAAAAGAAAAGAAAAAAGCACTCACAATCACAGCACGACACCTAGGGGCCCTCAAATTAGGTACGCCTAGTGACCTTGGTCAGCTGGTTCCATCCCTAGTCCCCTAGCCCTCTACACGTCCCCCACAATTATTCAGGGCACATCAAGGGCAGAATGTACCTAGGGAGCTTGACTCCCCTATGGTTAGACCTGTCACCTTGACCCAATTGCACGATTCCTTTTTGCATCCGGCTTGGTACCATTGCAATTGATCGTGGTAAGCACCGCATGAATGGCCATGAAAGAAAACACCGTACTCATCGAACAAGCCCATTAGCTACTAGCTACCGAAAGTTCAGTGTCAATGTGTTCAATTATGCTACATTGTGCTGTCACAACGCAAAGGATGTCTCATACACCTTCATGTGTACTTCTCCTCAACATGGACAACTTTGCTTCATCCACACATTGTTACGAGGAACCAGTCCGTGGTCTTCTAACTACGTAATATCTAAGTATGTACGAGCGCTCACATAATATCTGCACTGAAATATATACATAGTTTCAGTCCTCAAGTGTAGGACAATACTCTCAGCTTGCTGAGAGTTTGACTTGTCTCCCAAACTAATCAAACTACGTCTTGTGCACGATAAGAAGACTAGCACTACCCCCAGGGAGAGACCACATTGCAAGGTTTTCAATCGCAGGTACTCAAGACTCCATCAAATGCATCATCAACTCTTCATCATCACTCAATTCTGACCTCTTGACCATTCCTATCATGCAAGCCCACCAAACAATCAGCCTATGTAGAATCCCCACAAACCACCACATGTGCCAGCCCCAATGCAATTTCCAACAACGAACAGCCCTACCCCCAACTCCAACCACCCTACCACCAGCCACCCATGCCAATAATGTGGCCTTAACAACCTTCATCTTCCCACCACCAGAAATTCTCCAAGGCAACAGACATCCTTGCCACCCACGTCTTCGGTGCCTGCTAAAGCCTGCTACCTATGACGGTGAGTGCCATGGGATTGGCACTCATCTAGGAGGGGGGTAATGTTAATCCTCAAACAAACAAGGTGGAAAAGTTGAAAAATCTAAAGCACAAGACAATGCCAAGGCAAAAGTGAAACAGAAGATGAAGGCGCGCCAAGAAGAATCTGAAAACACAAGAAGTGCAGAAAAGTCCTAAATCAAGGAAAAAGGAGAATGAGAAAAAGCACAAGTCTATACTGTTGTAAAAAAGCGCAAGGCGCACCATGATTTATTTTAAGAGTGCTAGGCTCTCACCTGTGCAATTTGTAAATGTAGACGGGCGGTGAAAAGGAAGCTAGGAAGATAGGAGGACAATGGGAAAAAGTGCCTAGGCCACAGCCGGCCATGTAAAAAAGGGGATAAGGGGATGGCCGCCCAAAAGGGATTTAGGGTTTTGTATATAAAGTTGAAAAGAGAATGAGAAGCTCATTCTTGTGTGTGGCAAAAAGTGGCTCTCTTCTTCTTCTTCTTCTTCTTGCTGGCTTGAGAGAGGGAGTGTGAGAGTGTGAGGGAGTGAGTGTGTGAGGGTGAGGGACCGGTGAGGAGAAGCTCTCCATCTTCTCCTCTCTTCTTGTCTTCTCTTGTCTTCTCTTGTCTTGCTCGTGGCAATGGAGCTTGGAGCATGGAGCTTGAGGATGGAGCTTGCTTGAAGCTTGCACTTGGATCGTGGAGCTACCGAAGTGCACAGGAGAGGAGGTAACTCGATCGGCATGGAGGTAAGCTCACTACATTTGCAGATATGGATAGCCCGTCAGCTATGTGAGAGGTAGCCATTAGTGCTCGGCTTAGAACTGTTATCCACCGCCATCTGGGGGGCTGCATGCCCCCCATCACACAGCTGATCACTCCCTCTCTCTCTCTCCTTGCCATACTCGCGGCAGGGGGAGAGAGAGGGAGGGTAATTTTTTTAAAAAAAAATTAAAAATTTCTTTGGGGGGGTTCTTATGGGAACATTACCAAAAGTTGCAGATAGCCTATAAATGTTGATCCAAGTTGGCAAATGAGAGCTGCAAACAACTCCTCTAGAGAGTTATATGTTGCATGTCCTAATGTGTAGGTAACTATTGGAGACATAAAAGACAATTTTCACTTTTTTGTTTAAGACTCTTGTAGTTACCCTATCATTCTTGGGCAACCTTACATGAGAGCGGAGTTTTGAGCTTGGGATGTGCCTAGAATTTGCAAAAAAATCTAGAATTTAGGGAAAAAATATTTAACATCGAAGGCGGCGGCTGCAACTAGGACGATTTTAAGCACCAAGTGAAAGACGACTTTTAAAAGGCGCCCGAGCGACACTTGTGGATTTTTTATAATTTTTTCGATTGCCGTGCAGGATGCCGAGAGCTGCCAGTCAGTGCGGGATGTTGGGAGCTGCCAGTCAATGCAGGATGCCGAGACGGACGCGCAGGATTTTGTAGAGGCTGAAACGGAGTCCGGACGCGGAAGAGGCAAAAAATTGGCCAAGATTTGAAAGGGTGGACAAAATTTAAGACAAAGGGGGGGTGCCCTTTGGGACTTTAACCCCCCCCCCCCCCTCCCTCATTTTTCATGGACATGGCGTGAAGATGACGTGATCAGACAAGCGGCGCAAATTTTGCCCCCCTTCACAAATCATGAATTCTGGGCTGCAAGTACCCCATGTAATCGACAATACCTGTCAACTCCTCCCTCTTTCCTGATTCTATCACCGCCCTTCACGTGAGATATGGCTATCTGGATGAAGAGATCAGAATCTAGTATTTCTCTCTCCTCCCTCTCTATGGGTTGTTCATGTGCACTACCTTGAAGGAGGAATCGGGAAGGTGATTAAAGAAAACGGTGATGAAGATTGATGGAGATGCTGAAGATTGATGTGCAGCATTAGATTGAGAGCAATGCAGGCTCCGTCTGCTGGTCATGCAATCATTTAAGGCGTCTCGGGTTTATAAAAACACCATATGACCATTTTTATAAAGAAAATGAAGGATTTTTGGTAGTTTATGATGGTAATAATGTTCTTATTGAATAAAAATTTGTTTGTGTGCTAGTTGCATCATGATTAATTGCTGTTTATCAGAAAATTTTAATTCTACAATGATTTATATGCTCTATTGAATTCTCGAATACTCGAAATGCAGTTTTTAAGCGGTGAAATGGTAGTTTTTTCGTTTCGGGTGGGTGAAATGTGTTCCCATGGGGGAAAAATGGAAGATAAATTGAATGTTAGTATGCTGAAGTGATTGGAACAAGAAAAATAAAAAATAGCATATTTTATTGCCAAATAAATCAAGAAAATGGAGAAAATAGGGGAAAAAATAGAAATACACTTCACAAAAATAAGGAAAAATATATTGATTGTTTGTAGATGTATGGTAGTGGCAAAGCATGAGGTTTAGCCTCAGTTTGCCCTATCCCCTTGTCAAAGTTTGTGATTTACTGCTTTTCATACATCAAAACATGACAAAATGAACCTCTACATCTATGCAACGAAAGCAATACCTAAACATAGGGGTTTGGGATGTTTGAATGGTGCAATTTGCGTACTTATTGTTGCTGATTTTCTAATGCATATCATGACATAGAGTTCATGGTATCTTAATTAAGAGGATAGTAGCACGAGTGTTGTCTCGGTGCTATTCTTACATTACTGCAACGAGTTAGTGAATGAGCATTGGAAAGCCTGGTTGTGCACAACATGTTTCTGATTTAAAATTATGTTTGAGCACTTTAGGATCGTCCACTTTTGCATGTGCATGTCAACCATGGTATCAGAATACAAAAGACTGGATGCATAGCACCTGTTTTTGATTATAATGATCCACGCTTATTTTCTTCATTATATTCAGGGTTTATTTCTCTCTATCAGCATCATTTTTCCCTTAGCAGGCTTTTCTAACTACCTCACAACTAATAAGAACTCCTAGAACGGCTGCCTAGTAGGCTAGTAGAACAGGGTCACTAGGACTACCTTCTGAAACAGGTCTTTCAATGCCTGGCTATGTCTTTACAGGAGGCAACGACTCCTCAAACCTCCCCTCAGACATACCTAACCTAAACCTGGGACTTCATGCCTTGGACGCCGGTCCCCAACAAGAAAAGAAAATCCCCCACAAGTACATAAACACATATAGCATAAAAACATGGCACTCGTAAAGGAGAGATATCACCTGGATAGGGCCACGAGAAGCTTCCGCGCAACATAGGCTCCTTCCAAGCTCTTCTTGGAACCTGTCTAGCACAAGACTAAAACAAGAAACCATTAACCACACCTGTACTAAACAGACGACTGGCCCTCTTGGCCTAACGAAATAAAACAGAATAGCACCTACACATCCCTCCCCGAAATAGTATAGATATACAATAATATGCTCCTTACCAAGGGGGAAAAATAGGGCTCGCAAACCTAAGCTAAATGCATAAGATTATGACCCATCCCTCCTGCATATATAGCAAGAGGCATACGCATAACGTGTTGTTTGATCAGCCTATGGGTCCAGGATAACAACTGTAGATTGGTCTCATCTACTCTTTGCATCACCCATATCAACCATCGCCTGCCATATATTGCATGCTATGATAACATTCCCCACAAGCGACCGGGTCCTATCTCATTATTGATAGCAATATCCAAACTAAGACCACAGTTGAAGAAAAGGTCTTCTTCATAAGCAAGATTTTCCAGTGAATCCACAAACTGATTCCAATAACGTGGAATCAGCTGAAGCGACACTCTCTCAAACTCCTCAAGTAGGGTCATGGTAGTTCGATGATATATACAAAGGATGGGATTTCCCACTGTGTATGTCCCATTTAACTGATTTAGGATCAACTGGGAATCCCCTTTTACTAACAATCGCCGAATACCACCTTGTTTGGCAATATGCAATTCCATAATCAAGACTTTATACTCCGCCATATTGTTAGTGAATCCTACCCCGAGATAAGCAGCTAACTTCATCGTAACTCTATGTCAGGGGTCTCGGATTACTACTCCAACACTCCCTTTTTTATTAGGGCCCCTGGATGCTCCGTCAAAATATAATGTATACGTCCACAATAGGTTTACACAGCCTGCCATCACAAACTCCTCTATGTGTAATTATGATAATCAAAATTTAACATGTTTAGAGGATGAACTGACAGCTCCATCCCACCTTCTTCATTAAACTCAACAGGGATACTTGTCAACATTCGTAAACAGTAATGGGGCAGAAGACTTTGACCTCCCACACAAAGGTTCCGTCCTCTTGCTCAATCACTTTGTATCCTTTGCTCCACCAGATAAGTTTCCCTTGATGGTATCTCTGCTCCAGATATGGGTGCTCCAAATAAGGAATTAACCGCCCCATCAACCAGCTTTAAGCTTTTTTGCAGATCTCAAATCAACCCCAGCATGGACATGCAATGCACTTCCCGTGTTAGCATTCTTAGAAATAATAAGGTTTAATCTTATGAATATTAAACTTATTTTTAAATTCTACTCCCTACAGATAAGCTAGTAGAGCCGTAGACCTATTTTTCCCTATGCTGACAATCTTGTAGGGGCCATCCCATCTAGATTCCAGCTTCCCTTGAAACAGCTCCCTACACGCATCGTAGTACAGAACTAATTGCCCTTTTTTAAAGGTATACTTCTTTGCTTTAAGGTCGTGCAACTGCTTCATCCGACATTTTGCTACCTCCTGGTGTAATAAGCTCTGCAATTTCAGCTCATCCAGGTGGGCTATGGTCGTGAAACGTTCAAAGAGGGAATCCTCATTTCCCAAAGAGTGGCTAATTGCAAACCGTATGGTTGGCAACTGGATTTCAAGGGGTAACACACACTCTTCCCCATAAACTAATTTAAATGGAGTATGGCCGGTACCTTGCTTGAACGTTGTATTATACGCCCATACTGCCACATACAACTTCCTATCCCAGTCTCGTTTCTTCTCAGAGACTATTTTAGACAAGATACCCACAAGCTACTTATTAGTACTTTCAACTTGCCCGTTTGCTTGCGGATTATAGGGGGTCGTTTTATTATGCTTGATTTGCCAAGCTTCAGTCGAGCTTTTGATCACTTTATTCAAAAAATGGGTTCCACGGTCCGACACTAGTTCCTTCGGTGGACCGAAATGGCAAATAATCTACTCTAAAAGAAAACTTGCAATCTCTTTTGCATTGTCTTGCCTCGTTGCCCGTGCTTCCGACCATTTTGTGAAATAATCAGTTGCTACTATAATGTACCTCTTCTGCATAATAGACGATGGGGTGATAGGACCCACAAAGTCAATGCCCCACTTCTCAAATGGAAGGATAGCCATGATAGGCGTAAGTGGGCATTTCCTATTCTCTCTGCTGTCATGTCTTTGACATGTATCACATCTCTTAACGTACTCAAAGGAATCTTGGAAGATGGACGACCACCAATATCCAGCTCTTAAAGCTTTTTGTGCCGTCAACCGTCCCGCGAAGTGCCCTCCACATGCAGAGTCATGGCACTCTTCCAAGATGAAAGGAACCTCGTCAGGCATCACACATCGGTGATAGATATCATCAACACTAGGCCGATATAGTGTTCCTGCGATCAAGGAAAACTTCAAAGCCTGTTGTCTAATTTTTCTCTTTTCTGATTTTGATAAACCAGCTCCAGTCTCTCCCATTGATAGATAATGTGTGATAGCAGCATATCAAGATGGGATAGAAGCTGTATCAATTTTAAACATTTCTTCAATATCACTTCCTTCAGCGAAAGTCTCTTTCAGCTCCCCGAAATCCACAAGGCATTCCACAATGCCCTGCAACTTCGGTGGCTTACTCTTAATCTCATAATCAAACTCCTGCAAAGTGATTAACCACTTTGCCAGACGATTAGGCGGTTGCAGCTTGTTCATAAGCAATCTAAGCCCTTCCGCCTTCGTATAGAAAACTACCTTCTCATAGAGGATGTAGTGCCTGAATTTTTTAGCCACAAAGACCATCGCAAGGCACAACTTCTCCATGTAGGTGTAGTTAACTTCTGATATGCCCAATTTTTGACTAGTAAATGCTATCGGATGATATCACTTTTCCTCCCAAATTTGGGCTAAACAGCAGCTGATACTATGCATGGTGGCTACTGAAAATATGTAAAATATCTCGCCCCTTTTAGGTGCTTTTAAAACTGGTGCTTTTACTAGCTCCTATTTCACATCCTCGAAAGCTACCTTACAAGGGCCACTCCATACAAATAGACAGCTAAAGGATAATAAGTTTGTTAATGGCAACGTCCTTTCTGCCAAGGCATTTATAAACCTCCGATAGTACCCTATCGATGACAGAAAGCTATGTACCTCTTTCGGAGTGTGTGGTGGACTCAGCGACTATAACCTTGATCTTTTCAGGGTCAGTTGTGATCCCTATTGAACTGACCACATGGCCTAGCAATAGCCCATAAGGCACTCCAAAGACACACTTCCGTGGGTTAAGAGCGATATAAAATTGTCTACAGCGCTCAAAGCACTTTCTTAAGATAATCAACATCCTTTCCCTTATAGTGGCTGCCCCCAGGTCATCGATAAATACTTTCAACTCAACTGGGGAGATGTCACCAAAGGTCGTATCTGCTGTTCGTTGCCATCATCCAGGTGCATTGCACAATCCAAAGGCCATCACATGGTACGCAAAAGTACCAAAGACAGTAATGAAAGTTATTTTCAACTTGTCCTCTTTTGCAATTGCCATCTGGTTGTAACCTGCAAAGCAATCCATAAACGAATATATTTCCCTACCTGCTAATTGATCCAAAATCTAGTCAATAAATGGCAACTGGTAGTAATCCTTAACTGTATGCTTATTCAGCTCTCTAAAATCTACACATAGTTGGATATGGTTGTTTTTCTTCTTCCTGATGACAACTGGTGAACACCATTCTATGTGCTGTACAGGGAAGATTAAACCAGCTTTTCTTAACTTCTGTAACTCCTCAAACAGCCCATCCCTCAATTCAAAAGGCATACGCCTTACCTTCTGACGCATAGGACGATTGCCTTCTTTTACAGGAATAGTATGAACAACCAGGCTGGGAGGAATGCCTCTCAGCTCATCAGAATTCCAAGCAAAGATATCGCGAAATTCTTGAATCAAGGACACATAGTCCTCCCTTTCTGCTGAACTAAGCATGGAACCCAACTTAATTGGCTGCGAATCATTCGGTGTGCCAAGGTCCAACTCAATCACATCTGCATCTCTTATCCTATCTTGCGGCTCTATCGGCTCATTTAGAGTTATCTTATAAATATCCTTTGTAGTGGACCCCTCTTTAGATTCATTACTGGATGATGTCTCACTACCAGATGGATCATCTGTTGTTTCTAATTCAGTAGAGGATAAAGGAGCTCTCTCACTCTGAGGAGACTCAGGGTAAGCATCAACTATTACTCGATTAGCACCTCTACCTACAACCACTCGACTGGCGGGTATATCGACTTGACAGTCTGTTCGTAAGATCCAAGGCCTACCTAGCAAAACTCGATAGGTAGGACATCCTACAAATCTTATCACCCTAAAGTCCAAGAAGCATTCTACACTTGCAATTGTAACATGAACTTTAGTAACGCAACCTTATGGTTGCCTTAGACTATCATCAACCATTCTAAGAAGGGTGGAGCTATCTTTTTGGATGCCTAGACCCAACCTCTCCATCAAATCTGAACTCATGATATTGATGGAGGACCCAGCATCTATGATAGCATGATCCACTAATATTCCATCCACGTATGCTTGAACCCTAGGGCAATTCTTTTCAGCATGATCAAACCAATCTTGCCTTACTTGTGCTATGCCCAAAGGTTCTACAATATACCCAATACGCAGGATCTTCTTGAATTCCTTGCATACTCCTAGAGATAATTTAATCAACTGTAAGAGGTTTACATCTGGTTTGACTTTGCAAAGGAAACTTGCTAAATCAAAATCATGATAGGTAGCCAATGCTCTCTTTTCTCACCAAACCATCCTTTCTTTTGGTCTCGAGACCAACTTTGGTGCTTCTTTTTTAACTCTTGCCTTCTTTCTTGGCACTTCCTCATCCTTCTTAGGATCGATTTTTTTGTCAATAGGCCTTAGAGGTCCACCTTCCACGCCAGGATTCAGGACTTGCGTCCCCTTATCCCCTTGCTTTAGGGTTTTTCTCCATCGATTTTGCATTATCTTTATCACCCTCTTTAGCCTTTTGGCCTCTTGTCATAGCTCGTAGGTTAGAGGTTTCAGCGCCATTGATGGGTACAGCCTCGATAAGGCTGACTCCATTTCCTTGTGGCAACTCTTCTATAGTGGTCTTTCCCCTTTGCAATATTTGTCTTGGTCCATCATTTTGCTAGAGGTTACTACCTTGCGCTCTATGATTAACTGGACCTGGCTGTTTACTCCCTTGTTGGAGGGAACTAATCTTACTCCAACAGGTAGCAGCTAAATGGCCCGACTTCTCACAAATATCACATTTAACATTTGGACAACTTCTAGGGAAATGTTGTCCCGCCATACCACTTATAGCTCAATCTTGAGGGACCACCCTCTTCAGGGCATCGACTTCCTATCAGATTCTGTTGCTTCTTCAGGAAATTGACGTCAACAGCTATTTGCCGATATTTTTCAGAAATCATGTTAGTGTAGTGCTTCATCATATCCTTAACTTCGCCAAGGACATTAGATGCACTCGACTCATAGCCTTGATCGTCTATCCGTCGTTCCATTGGCCTAATAATTTGATTGGGCATTGGTTGTTGACTCACAGGAACAACATTAGGGTTCAAAGCTTGGCCTCCAACATTTGGTGGAGCCAACTGACTAGCCATAGTCATAGCCACACTGGGAGGAGCTGGTAGCAAAGGTACATTTTGAACCATGCTTCCTCTCCCATTAGGGTTATTCATAAGCATCCCTTGACTTCCATTTATCAATGGTAAATTGCCACCAAGTACTAAACCCGCATTAAGATTTATTCGAGAGGAGTAGGCCGTTTGTAATCGTGACTCTACTCCTTCTGCCCGCATGATGGCGGTGTCTATATCAGCCAAAGCCACACTGTTCAATTGTACCTAAATATTGAAATTCAATCTACGCAAGAAGTATTGCAATTGGGCAGCCGGCGGAATAGGAATGTAAGTTTGTAACTTACGAAACACTTCCTTAAGCTTCTTGGCATAGGCTTTCACATTCTCATGGGGGTCTTGGCGTGTTACATTCAAAACACGCAACCAGTATTGGCCACCTCTTTCAGGGGCATATTCTCCTTGGAAAGATGCATAAAATTGATCAATTGTGGTTATGGTTCCAGTCTCTATGCTATGATACCATACTGCAGCCCTTCCTTTTAATGTCATATTAAAGAACATCATGAGATATCCCTCATCTTGGATGCGGTAATTAAACATTAGTCTGTGGAATTCACAAATGTGAAACTCTGCATCTTCTTCGGCTAACCCATTAAAAATGGGCAAAGGCACTCCTAAAGCTGGCAGATCCGGCGTCCGTGCAGGAATTGCAATGGGTTGTGCCATGACGACAATCGGATTGACAATAGGAGTTTGAACTGATGGAATCACACCCCCACTTGAAGTGGGCTGACTTGGTGGAAGAGAGGAAGAACTTGTGCTTCCTTCTGCACCTAAAGGACTATGTGCAGCAGTTGGGTTACTAAGACCACTGCCTCTTATGCGTATGGGGCTACTCCTTTGAGGAGAATAGCAACTTACAATCTCCAACAGTCGTCTAGCCCTCTCAGCACGTTCCACTTTTTGTATTTCGGCTTGACGGTCCTTGTCAGAGGACATAAACCAACTTTTTGGTCCCTAAAAACCCTAGATTTGAGAACCACCACTTGTTGGCAGCTCTCGGCAAACACACCACTGATGGAACCTCAAATGGGTCGGCACTGGCTATGGCACTAGCCGGACCTCATGCTCATGACAGATAAACACACCCTCACGGCCTCGCGGACCAGGAGTGTCTATCTGCTGCTAAAGGACAAACTGCTCTAAAACCTAATCTATGCGTTTATAGTTTTATAGTTTTGTAGTCCACAGCGTTTCCCTTTCTATAAACTCCTCAGAGGGACCCATATACATTGGCAATAAATACCATGATAATCACATACATGGGAGGCAACCTCTTGGTAGAATCACTGCGGCCCCACTGTAGCTCTCCTACATCGCAGGGATTAGCCCCTTGATGCGCTGCTCAACATATAGAACAAACGAACAAACTCCACTCTTTCATTTAGAAAATAATCCAGGAGATACCATGTTTCCTTTCTAAATAATCCCCCAAGAAACGAACGTCCATCCTATGGCTTAGGATGCCTTTCCACACTCAAGCGTAGGTCATTGTCATCATTGAAAACATGTGCTATGCATCGAATTTTTTTATTCCAATACCATGATTGTCATGCACATGCAAAGTGAATGATTCTAAAGTGCTCAAATATCATTTTCAAATCAGAAATAGGTGTTGTGCACAACCAGGCTTTCCAATGTATATACTAACCCGTTGCGGCGATGTAAGGATAGCACCGAGACAACACTCGTGCTACTATCCTCTTAATTAACATACCACGAACTCTATGTCATGATATGTATCAGAAAATTAGCAACAATCAGCATGCAAATCACACCATTCAAACCTCCCAACCCCCTATGTTTAGGTATTGCTTTCGTTGCATACGTGTAGAGGTTCATTTTGTCATGTTTTGATGTATAAAAAGCGATAAATCACAAACTTTGACAAGGAGATACGGCAAACTGAGGCTAAACCTCATGCTTTGCCACTACCATATATATACAAACAATAATTATATTTTTCCTTATTTTTCCAAGACGTATTTCTATTTTTTTCTCTTATTTTCCCCATTTTCTTGATTTATTTGGCAATAAAATATACTATTTTCTGATTTTTCTTATTCCAATCAATTCATCATACTAACATTCAGTTTATCTTCCATATTCCCCCCATGGGAACATGTTTTACCCACCCGAAATGGAAAAACTACCATTTTACCACTAAAAAATCGCATTTCAGGTTTACGGGAATTAAATAAAGCATGTAAATCATTGCAAAATCCAAATTTTCTGATACACAGCAATTGCTCATGGTGCAAACATCCCACAAACAAATTTTCATCCAATAAGAATATTATTATCATCATAAACTATAAAAAATCCTTCATTTTCTTCATAAAAATAGTCATACCGTGTTTTTACGTAATCCGAGACGCCTTGAATGATTGCATAACCAGTAGACGGAGCCTCGATTTCTCTCAATCCAATGCTGTACTTCAATCTTTAGTATCTCCATCCATCTTCATCACCACTTCCTTCATTTTCCTTCCCCAATTCCTCCATCAAGATGGTACACATGAACAATCCATAGAGGGGAGAGAGAGGGAGGAGAGAGAAAGACTAGAATCTGTTCTCTTCATCCGGATAGCCATTTATCGTGCGAAGACCAGTGATATCATTAGTCAAGAGGGAGAAGTTGAGGGGTAATCTCTATCAGATAGGTTGCCTACAACCTCCATGCTTGATCATGATTGATCATGGCGCATTTTTCAGTGCCTGCACACGTCTACGTTTTCTTCATCTTCTTCATGATTTTTTGCATGTAAAATTGAAGGGGGGGGGGGGGGGGGGGGGGGGGGTTTTAAATCTCCAAAGGGCACCCCCCCTTTGGTCCTCAAAGTTGTCCACCTCTTCAAATCTTGCCCATTTTTTGGCCTTTTCCCCGTCCGGACTCTGATTTAAGCTCTGAAAAATCCTGGGCATCTGGCTTAACATCCCGCACTGATATCCTGTACTCCAGTTGAAAAAATTATCAAAAATCCACAAGTGTTGCTCGGGTGTCTTTTAAATGTTGTCTTTCACTTGGTGCTTAAAATCGTCGTAGTTGCAGCCGCCGCCTTCAATATCGAATATTTTTCCCCTAATTAATTTCAGATTTTTGGGCAAATTTTAGGCACATCCCAGGCTCAAAACTCTGCTCTCAGGAGTAAGCCATCGAGGTTGCAGGATATTGTGGAATGCCTTGTGGATTTCGAGGAGCCGAAAGAGACTTTGGCTTAAGGAAGTGATATCGAGGAAATGTTTAAAATTGATACAGCTTCTACCCCATCTTGGTATGCTGCTATCATGCATTATCTATCAACGGGAGAGACTGGAGCTGGTTTATCAAAATCAGAAAAGAGGAAAATCAAACAACAGGCTTTGAAGTTTTCTTTGATCATGGAAACAATATATCAACAGGGTGTTGATGATATCTACCGCCGATGTGTGATGCCTGACGAGGTTCCTTTCATCTTGGAAGAGTGCCATGACTCTGCGTGTGGAGGGCACTTCGTTGGACGGTTGACGGCATAGAAATCTTTAAGAGCTGGATATTGGTGGCCATCCATCTTCCAAGATTCCTTTGAGTATGTTAAGAGATGTGATACCTGTCAAATACATGACAGCAGAGAGAATCGGAAATGCCCACTTACGCCTATCATGGCTATCCTTCCATTTGAAAAGTGCAGCATTGACTTTGTGGGGCCTATCACCCTGTCGTCTACTACCCAGAAGAGATACATTATAGTAGCAACTGATTATTTTACAGAATGGTCAGAAGCGCGGGCGACGAGGTAGGACAATGCAAAAGAAACTACAAGTTTCCTTTTAGAGTAGATTATCTGCCGTTTTGATCCACCGAAGGAACTATTGTCGGACCATGGAACCCACTTTTTGAATAAAGTGATCAAAAGCCTGACTGAAGCTTGGCAAATCAAGCACAACAAAACGGCCCCTTATAATTCGCAAGCCAACGGGCAAGTTGAAAGTACTAATA
The DNA here is from genome assembly GCF_053477565.2 of Lygodium microphyllum. Lineage (NCBI taxonomy): Eukaryota > Viridiplantae > Streptophyta > Polypodiopsida > Schizaeales > Lygodiaceae > Lygodium > Lygodium microphyllum. The sequence continues at coordinate 14,199,525 of NC_141158.1, read as the reverse complement.
AGCAGCTTGTGGGTAACTTTGTCTAAAATAGTCTCGGAGAAGAAACGAGACTGGGATAGGAAGTTGTATGTGGCAGTATGGGCGTACAATACAACGTTCAAGCGAGCTACCGGCCATACTCTATTTAAATTAGTTTATGGGGAAGAGTGTGTGTTACCCCTCAAAATCGAGTTGCCAACCATACGGTTTGCCATTAACTACTCTTTGGGAGACGAGGATGCACTGTTTGAACGGTTCATGACCATAGCCCACCTGGATGAGCTGAAATTGCAGAGCTTATTACACTAGGAGGTAGCTAAACATCGGATAAAGTAGTTGCACGACCTTAAAGCAAAGAAGTATACCTTTAAAAAAGGGCAATTAGTTCTGTATTACGATACATGTAGGGAGCTGTTTTCAAGGAAGCTGGAACCTAGATGGGATGGCCCCTACAGGATTGTTAGGATAGGGAAAAATAGGTCTACGGCTCTACTAGTTGATCTGCAGGGAGTAGAATTTAAAAATAAGGTTAATCTTAATAAGATTAAACCTTATTATTTTTGAGTATGCTAACACAGAAAAATGCATTGCAGGTCCATGCTGGGGCTGATTAGAGACTTGCAAAAAAGCTTAAAGCTGGTTGATGGGGCGGTTAATTCCTTATTTGGAGCACCCACATCTGGAGCAGAGATACCATCAAGGGAAACTCATCTGGTGGAGCAAAGGATACAAAGTGATTGAGCAAGAAGACGGAACCTTTGTGTGGGAGATCAAAGTCTTCTGCCATCACTGCTTATGAATGTTGACAAGTATCCCTGTTGAGTTTAATGAAGAAGGTGGGATAGAGCCATCACTTCATCCTCTAAACATGCTAAATTTTAACTATCATAATTACGAATAGAGGAGTTCATGATGGCATGCTGTGTAAACCCATTGTGAACGTACACATTATATTTTGACATAGCATCCATGGGCCCTAATAAAAAGGGAGTGTTGGAGTAGTAATTCGAGACCCCCAACGTAGAGTCATGATGAAGTTAGCTGCTTATCTCGGGGTAGGATTCACTAACAATATAGCGGAGTATAAAGCCTTGATTATGGGACTGCATATTACCAAGCAAGGTGGTATTCGGCAGTTGTTAGTGAAAGGGGATTCCCACTTGATCTTGAATCAGCTAGATGGGACATACACAATGCGGAATCCCATCCTTTGTATGTATCATTGAACTGCCATCACCCTACTTGAGGAGTTTGAGAGAGTGTCTCTTCAGCTAATTCCACGTTACTGGAATCAGTTTGCAGATTCACTGGCAAACCTTACTTATGAAGAAGACATTTTCTTCAACTGTGGTCCTATTTGGATATTGCTGAGAGCGGAATTTTGATGCCAAGAAGTGCTTAAAAATAGCTAAAAATTACGAATATCAAGGGAAAAATATTCAACGTCGAAGGCGGCGGCTCGAGCTAGGACGATTTTAAGCGTCAAAGTGCTTTAAAGGCGCCCGAGCGACACTTGTTGATTTTTGATAATTTTTTAGACTTCCGTGCGGGTTGTCAAGAGTTGCTAGCCAATGCGGGATGTCAAGCCAGACACCTAGGATTTTTCAGAGCTCAATTCGGAGCCCGGATGGGGAAATGGCCAAGGAAACGGTCAAGATGCGAAGAGGTGGACAAAACTTTGGTCAAATGGGCAAGTGACCCTTGGGAGCCCAAAAACTTAATGTAGCATGAAACTTTCATGCAAGAGAAAGAAGAAAACGTGGGAAGGAGATGGCACCATCTGCGCCCGATTTTTGCGCCACCATTCTTGGAGATCCATCATGTAGGTTACAAATAACCCCCCCCAATGATCATGGGCATTCATTCCCCTCTGTATGCTGACTCTATCGCTGTGCTTCGCCTGTCAAATGGTGGCCTCAATGGAGATCTCTGATTTCAGTCTTTCTCTCTCCTCCCTCTCTCTCCCTTAAGGGTTGTTCTTGTGTGGAAGAAGACAATGAAGAATGGTGGAGGAAAGCTTGTCCGGATGAGACCGGATTGCTTCGGATGGATGAAGACATGAAGAGTGCTGATTTTGAAGATGCTGGACATTGAATGTGCCCCGAGACACAAAGCCTAAGCAGTAATTCAATTTTTATAAAGAAAAATTTAGTTTTTATGCTATGTGGGTGATGAAATATTGTTCCCATGGGCTGATTATGCATTATGTTGTTGTTTGCCATGAGTTTGATCAGTTTATGCTCAGAAAATCAGAAAATCATAAGTGTTATGACTGAAATTAACAGTATAAAACCTGTTAAACACGCGTTTAAGAGGCAAAATGGAGATTTTTTGCAAAATAAAGGGGAAACATGAGATATAACATCAATAAAACCTGAAATTTTGCTGTCAAAGAACCTAAGGGCCACAGCCCACAATCAATCTCAATCTCTAGTCATTTTTTATAATTCCAGAAAATCACATAAGTGTTTGTGCAATGTATAATGAAGGTAGAGCACGAGGTTAGCCTTGTTTTACTCTCATTTCTATGTTTTTGTCCGTATTTATTGCTTTCTCTACAAAGAAATACACATAAAACGACTCAATGATTGCAAAACATTAAACGGTAGGGTGAGCGTCAAAGTACAATCTTAAATTTGATTTATGTGTTGCATCATGGCTATAGAAAGTTGTTTTAAAATAAAGGAAAAGGCAGCATGAGCGTAAGGCTCGGTGTCTCTCCTCGTTTCAATACATAAACGTTAGCATGGAAATCATGACAAGATTGGTTGCGCACGATACACAATGCTGATTTTCTATTGTTTGTGCACTAAACCATTCACATTATGCACTATGCATGGTTCATGGTATCAAAGGAAAATCTCCTGGACTGCATAGCAATTGTTTTCTCAGGACTTTGACCCATGATTGAGAGTGTGAGGTTATCCCTTGCCATAGAGTAGAGGGTCGGTTTCCTAAGGGACTGTGAAGTGAGAAAGCATGGCATATCTCCTGGAAATACGAGAAATATAAAAGAGAGGAGTTTGTGCTCGTTTGTGTTATATGTTTAGCAGCGCATCAAAGGGCCAATCCTTGAGATGTAGGAGAGCTGCAGTGGGGCTCCGACTATTAGTCGGTGGAGTGCCTCCTATATGTGTGTGACGAGGTGTTATGCCTAAGTACTTTGGGATCTTTCTCTAAGGAGTTTAAGGGAAATGTTGGACTATAAACTATAAACGCATGAATTAAGCTTTAGGGTAGTTTGTCCTTTAGCACTAGATTGACGCTCCTAGTCTGCGAGGCCGTGAGGGTATTTGTGTGTCATGAGCATGAGGTCCGGCTAGTGCTATAGCCAGTGCCGGCCCATTTTAGGTCCCATCAATTGCTATCAATAATGAGACAGGACCCGGTCGCTTGTGAGGAATGTTATCAGAGCATGCAATATATGGCAGGCAATGGTTGATATGGGTGATACAAAGAGTAGCCGAGACCCATCTACTGTTGTTATCCTAGACCCATAGGTTGATTAGACAACATGTTATGCGTACGTCTCTTGCTATATATGCAGGAGGGATGGGTCATAATCTTATGCTTTTAGTTTAGGGCTGCGAGCCCTATTTTTCCTCCTTGGAAAGGAGCATTTTATTGTATATATGTACTATTTCGGGGAGGGATGTGTAGGTGCTATTCTGTTTGATCTCGTTAGGCCAAGAGGGCCAGTTTTGTGGGGTTTAAATGATTTACTTCATTAGGCCAAGAGGGCCGATCATCTATTTAGTATAGGTGCAGTTAATGGTTTCTTGTTTTAGTCCTATGCTAGACAGGTTCAAAGAAGAGCTTGGAAGGAGCCTATGTCATGCGGAGGCTTCTCGTGGCCCTATCTAGGTGATATCTCTCCTTTACGAGTAACATGTTTTTTTAATGCTATATGTGTCTGTGTACTTGTAGGGGATTTTCTTTTCTTGTTGGGGACCGGCGTCCAAGGCATGAAGTCCCACGTTTAGGTTAGGCATGTCTGAGTAGTCGTTGTCTCCTGTAAAGACATTGCCAAGCATCGAAAGACCTATTTTAGAAGGTAGTCCTAGTGACCCTGTTTTGCTCGCCTGCTAGGCAGCCATTCTAGGAGTTCTTGTTAGTTGTGAGGCAGTTAGAGAAGCCTGCCGAAGGAAAATGATGATGATAGAGAGGGGAAAAAAAACCTTGCATATCTCAAAGAAAATAAATATATACAAAGGTGTGTAAAAAGGGGTTCTAACCCCTATAAAAATAGGAAAGAAAAGAAATGAAAATTTATAAGCAGTTGCTCATCGCCTTGCGAAGGCCTGGTAGGTTCCTGGGGACGAGTCAAACTTGGGGCCGATGCCTTGTCTTCCTAGGGGTGGCGTCTCGCTGGAAAAGAAGAAATTAAGGAAGGTTGGAGTGAAAATAAAAGTGAGTGCGTCAGAAAAGGATTAAGTGTCGCCTCGCGAGGGCTTGGTAGGTTCTTGGGTACCGAGACAGGACCTGAGACCGATGCCCTATTCTCCTTGGGTCACTACGCTCAGCTACCTCCTTTTTACACGCCCGAATATGGGAAAATAAAAACCTAAAAGGAGAAATGTGCTAAATGAAAATACTTCTTTATCAGGCTATAGGAGTCCTCACCTAGTAGGAGCTCCTGGTTGTGTTGTCTTTAGTTAGGTAGGTAGTTCAGACCACCACTTAGGGTGACCTCTTTGATAGTTCTTTTTAGTTTGGCCATGTTGGAGCAGTCGGTTAGTGACTAGCTTCGACCTGTCTATCAAATTATGCTAGGCCTACTCCTTGTGGATTTCATGTGTTGGTTTTGTCAGGGGGTAGGGTGAGCATTATGCTGTGTTTTAATATGTATCTATTTTGTATCAGCTTGATGCTTTCTTTGGTTGTTTTGTGCAGATCTGTTGTGGGATTTGATGGGCTGAGTCACCTTATCCCGTGGTCGCCAATGAGAGCGGAGTTTTGAGCCCAGGATGTGCCTAAAATTTGCAAAAAAAAATTGGAATTTAGGGGAAAAATATTTAACATCGAAGGCAGCGGCTGCAGCTAGGACGATTTTAAGCACCAAGTGAAAGACGGCTTTTAAAAGGCGCCTGAGCAACACTTGCAGATTTTTGATAAATTTTCCTACTACCATGCAGGATGCCGGGAGCTGCCAATCAATGCGGGATGCCGGGAGCTTCCAGTCAGTGCGGGATGCTAAGACGGATGCGCATGATTTTTCAGAGGCTAAAACAGAGTCCGGACGCGGAAGAGGCCAAAACTTGGGCAAGATTTGAAAGGGTGGACAAAATTTAAGACAAAGGGGGGATGCCCTTTGGGACTTTAACCGCCCCCCCCCCCCCCCCCCCCCCCCCCCCCCCTCATTTTTCGTGGACATGGCATGAAGATGGCGTGATCAGACAGGCGGCGCAAATTTCGCCCCCCCTTCACAAATCATGAATTCTGGGCTGCAAGTACCCCATGTAATCGACAATACCCGTCAAGTCCTCCCTCTTTCCTGATTCTATCGCCACCCTTCGCGCGAGATATGGCTGTCTGGATGAAGAGATTAGAATCTAGTATTTCTCTCTCCTCCCTCTCTCTCCTCTCTATGGGCTGTTCATGTGCACTATCTTGAAGGAGGAATCGGGAAGGGGATTGAAGAAAACGGTGATAGAGATTGATGGAGATGCTGACGATTGATGTGCATCATTGGATTGAGAGCAATGGAGGCTCCGTCTTCTGGTCATGCAGTCATTTAAGGCGTCTCGGGTTTCGTAAAAACACCATATGACCATTTTTATGAAGAAAATGAAGGATTTTTGGTAGTTTATGATGGTAATAATGTTCTTATTGGATGAAAATTTGTTTGTGTGCTAGTTGCATCATGATTAATTGCTGTTTATTAGAAAATTTTGATTTTTCAATGATTTACATGCTTTATTTAATTTTTGAAAACTCGAAATGCGGTTTTTAAGCAATAAAATGGTAGTTTTTCCGTTTCGGGTGGGTGAAATGTGTTCCCATGGGGGAAAAATGAAAGATAAATTGAATGTTAGTATGTTGAAGTGATTGGAACAAGAAAAATAAGAAAATAGCATATTTTATTGCAAAATAAATCAAGAAAATGAAGAAAATAAGGGAAAAAATAGAAATACGCTTCACAAAAATAAGGAAAAATATATTGATTGTTTGTGGATGTATGGTAGTGGGAAAGCATGAGGTTTAGCCTCTTTGCCCTATCCCCTTGTCAAAGTTTGTGATTTACCGCTTTTTATACATCAAAACATGACAAAATGAACCTCTATACCTATGCAACGAAAGCAATACCTAAACATAGAGAGTTGGGATGTTTGAATGGTGTGATTTGCATACTGATTGTTGCTGATTTTCTGATGCATATCATGACATAGAGTTTGTGGTATTTTAATTAAGACGATAGTAGCATGAGTGTTGTCTCAGTGCTATTCTTACATCGCCGCAACGAGTTAGTGAATGAGTATTGGAAAGCCTGGTTGTACACAACATGTTTCTGATTTAAAATTATATTTGAGCACTTTAGGATCATCCACTTTTGCATGTGCATGTCGACCATGGTATCAGAATATAAAGACTGGATGCATAGCACCTATTTTCGATTATAATGACCCCCCCTTGAGTGTGGAGAAACAACCTAAGCCGTAGGATAGACGTTCGTTTCTTGGGGAATTATTTGGTAAGGACACATGGTATCTCCTGGAACACTTTCAAAATAAAAGAGTGGAGTTTGTTCGTTTGTTCTATATGTTGAGCAGTGCATCAAGGGGCTAATCCCTGTGATATAGGAGAGCTGCAGTGGGGCCGCGGTGATTCCACCGAGAGGTTGCCTCCCATGTATGTGATTATCGTGGCATTTATTACCAATGTGTAAGGGTTCTCTCTTTGAGGAGTTTATAGAAAGGGAAACGTTAGACTATAGAACTATAAACACATAGATTAGGCTTTAGGACAGTTCATCCTTTAGCAGCAGATAGACACTCCTGGCCCGCGAGGCCATGAGGATGTGGTCATCTGTTATGAGCATGAGGTCCGACTAGTGCCATAGCCAGTGCTGGCCCATTTGAGGTCCCATCATTACATTTTTGAAGGCCACTTAGAAACAAAATCTCTTGATGATGGCTCTTCCTATGCTCAAATCTAAAGTAAGGATAATAAACAAGTTGTCCAATTTCTTATTGTGTGTGTTAACCATCATCGAATTGGAGATCGACTACGTGATTATCTCGTGCCTCCTAATGCCCGAGAATTCAAGGGTTTTTTGGCTGCACTGTTGTAAAAGGAGGCTATGGCAGTGCATCATGTAAAAAGATTGAACCTCCTTATGCTACAGAAATTGTGTCTCTAGCAAATCTGTATGTGTATACAACCAATAGTATGGGCTGTTATAAGTCTCTTTCAGCCATGTTTAAAGCTGAAAGAAAATATTTGTCATGTAAAAAGGGTGCTAAAAACTTATGACATGATGGCTGAAAATGAAGATAATTTGGGCATTTTTTTTGGACTAATTACTACTGACACATTGGTTGAAATATATGCAACCACTCATACAAAAAATCAGGCTGAAAACCAGTCCATAGAAGTATGTACATTGGATTTTTATCAAACAATTCAAGAATTTGTTGAGTAGGAAGACATTGGTTTACTCAACAAGACTGAAGTGCAAGTGGAGACAAAATACAAGACAGTGGATAAGAAAGTCAAGCATGTGGAAGTCCCATTGCCTCTGAAAGTGAAGGGCTGGCTAATAGGGCAGCAAATCAGCCAAGTCTTTGTGATCCTTCCAACATTGGTCACAAGTTCACATTTGAAAGTATAAAAGAGCTCAAAATAGGTGAAAATTATTTTCTTTTGTCGGCTGAAAAAGACTCTTTTATGCAAATGCTAATGAAACATGGGAAAGATTTTACATTTCAACCAAGTGAAATAGGTTGTGTGGATCCAAATAGTGCGGCTCCTATGGTCATTTTTACGGTCCCACATGTGCCTTGGAACCTCAAGCCCATTCCCGTTCCAAGGACACATTTTCCCAAATTATTGGAACTTCTAAATGAGAAGATCATAATGAAGATTTTAGAACCTTATTCAGTACCTTACTCAAATCGATGGTTTACCGTGCCCAAGAAAAATGGATCATCCTTACGATTCATTCAAGATCTACAGTTTGTTAATCATGTCACAATCCAAAATGTTGGTTTAGATCCAATTGTTGATGAGTTTGATGAAGCTTTTGTAGGTGGAGAAATTTAGTCTACGGGCAACCTATATTCAGGATATGACCAATTTCAACTTTCATTAGAAACCCAAGATATTACCACAATGAAGACACCTCTTGGATTGGTCTACATGTGCACTCTACCACAAGGTGCAATAAACTCTGTAGCCCATATGATGAATGCCATGCACAAAGTCTTAAGGGACTTTATTCCACAACTTACTCTTCCATTTCTTGATGATGTACCTATCAAGGGATGTGAAGTCAATGAAAAGAATGAGGAGCTTGACGAAGATGGATATAGGATATTTGTAGTTAACCATGTTCATGATTGTGACATGATTTTGACAAGGCTAGAAGAGGTACATCTTACCCTTTCTAGAGCTAAGTCAATTTTTGGAGAAGATTAAGTCCTAGTGTTCGGACAATTGTGTGGCCCATACGGACATAAACCTTCACCAATTAAGATAGATGCCATCAGAGCAGAATGCAAGAAAAATGCACAAATATTTCAAAGGTGAGAAGATTTCTTGGCGCATGTGTATTCTATCTCATATGGATACCACATTTTGCTCATGTAGCCAAAAATATCTATCAATTATTAAGAAAAGGCCAAAGATTCTCTTGGGGGAAAGAGCATACTCTTACTGTATGCAAACTAAAGAAGCTGATAATTTCAGTCCCCACTCTCAAAAGGGTTGATTATTCAAATGGTCAACCCATCATCCTTATAGTGGATACAAGTCCCATTGGGATAGGATGGGCTGTTGGCCAAGAAGACTTTGAAGGTAATAGGTATGCAATTCGTTTTGGAGCAAAGGTTCTCAATGAACATCAAAGAAGGTATGCACAAGTAAAAAGGGAATTGTGGGGAGTTTTAACAACATTAAAGTGTGATCATGAATACTTTATAGGTGCTTTCGTAGTGGTAGAAACTGATTGTTCCACTCTTGGGCATGATTGCCAACTACTCTACACTCGACATTGCTATGCTAAGATGGATTGCATATATTAAATCTCTCAACCTCGAATTAAAGCATATTGCAAGAAAGGTGAATCCAGTTGTTGCTGACATGTTATCATGTGCAAGATATGACAATGAAGAAGAGCTAATGGAAGAAGATGAAGCTGAAGAATATATACTTGGTGAATTTCATTCCATAGCTATTGAAAGTACCTTTTTAGTTGCTGCATACTGTCAAGATTGTGGGAGAGAAGGAAGGAGTCTCGCTTGAAGCTTTCTTGCTTGCACAATGGGGGAAGACACACAAGGGTGGAGGCTGAAAACAGTTTTCCTCTTCTTAGTTGTGTAAGCCAAAAAAACTCTAGTACAAAGAAATAGAAGAACCCTATATATGGGTCTCAAACCAAACTCAACTAACTAAGGTGGCATACTAACTGAGCCACGAACTAGAGTAGATAAGGATAGCTATCATGTAGCTATTATTCATGGGCGGTGTACCAACCGCGTCTGCAACTGACAAGTCGGTGACATAAATATACAACGGTCACCCTGGCGTATCACGAGTGGAGCTCGATATCTCAACACTCCCCCTCGAGCTCAATCCCAATTCCTGCACACCAAGCAGGTCTCTGAACTTGCGCAGCTTCTCTGCGCCCAATGCCTTCGTGAATATGTCAGCTACCTGATCCTCTGTGCTGACATAAACTAGATCAATAAGACCTAGTAAAACCCTCTCTCGCACATAGTGATAATGCACCTCAATGTGCTTTGTTCTAGCATGATAGACTGGGTTATTTGCCAAGTGTATACTACTCATGTTGTCACAATAAATGACAACTGGCCCATCTGTAGACTGATGCATATCATAAAGTAGCTTATGCAACCAAGCTACCTCACATGCAGCCATTGCTGCACCCCTGTACTCAGCCTCTGTGCTCGACAAGGCAACTGTAGGCTGTTTCTTGCTGCTCCAAGTGACTGCAGCACTCCCAAAAGAGAATACATATCCACTGGTAGATCGTCTATCAGAAATACTACCAGCCCAATCAGCATCAGTGTATCCATGCAACTGTATCTGAACCCCAGTCTCATAAAATAGTCCATACTGCAATGTGGACTTCACATACCTAAGTATGCGTCTAGCCGCATCCAAATGTGGTTTTCTTGGAGCCTGCATAAACTGACTTACCAATCCAACAGCATAGCTCAAATCTGGCCTGGTAATAGTCATATAAATCAAACTTCCTACTATGCGTCTGTACATAGTAGGGTCTTCTAGAAGCTCACCTGCATCTGTGCTCAGCTTCACATTTTGCTCCAAAGGAACTGAAATAGGCTTACAGCCTGTCATCCCATATTTGGACAGCATGTCCAATCCATACTGCCTCTGCAAGAGCTGTATCCCACTTGGTGATCTAATCACCTCAATGCCCAAGAAATAACGCAGCTCTCCCAAATCCTTCATCTCAAACTTCTGCTTCAATAGCATTTTCACATGAAGGATATCTTCATCACTGTCACCTGTCATAATCAAATCATCAACATAAATGACAAGCAGCATAATACCTTTCTCTGTTTTTCTCACATAAAGTGAGAAATCTGCCTTGGAAATCTGAAAGCCAATAGTGACAAGATACTGTCCTATCTTGTCAGACCATGCTCTAGGTGCTTGCTTCAAGCCATACAAGGCTTTCTTCAACCTGCAAACAAACTCAGGATGAACAGCATGCACATAACCTGGTGGCTGCTCCATATAGACCTCTTCTTGCAAATCACCATGCAAGAAGGCATTCTTTACATCCATCTGATGTAAAGACCATCCCTTTGATGCAGCCATAGCAATGACTGCTCTTACGGTTGCCATCCTTGCAACCGGACTAAATGTTTCTTCATAGTCAATGCCATATGTTTGTGCATACCCCTTGACTACTAATCTTGCCTTGTATCTGTTCACAGAACCATCAGCATTGTGCTTCACCTTATAAACCCACTTACAGCCAATTGCATTCTTACCTTTAGGCAAAGGTACTAACTCCCATGTAGCATTTGCTTCCAAGGCATCCATTTCTTCATCCATGGCTTTCTCCCATTTTTCTTTTCCCATGGCTTGCTCAAAAGATGTGGGTTCTGGTTCCTGTATCACTTTGACCATATATGCATAGTGAATGGCTGTAAATCCATCATATTTCAGCCTATCCACAGGATACCTAGCTCTTGTAGACCTGCGCAAAGTAGGTTCACTCCCAGGTGCTCTCAAAACATCCCTGGTCTTCCTTACTCCAGGTGTAACAATAGAAGGAATACCCAACTCATCATCAATGCTCTGTTCTGAGCCACTGGATTCACCATCCACATAAGAGTGACCTGCATTCACATCAAACATGGGCTGATCAACCTTCTCTTTTCCTTTTCGTGATACCTGCATACCACTATCTGCATTGCTTTGAGAAGATTCTCCTGATCTCAATCTGCCTGTCCATGGCGAAGAATGTGAACCACTGCTAGAGGACGCTCCAGGTCCACTAATATTTTGTGACTGCTGCTGTGAATTTTGTGTAGCATTACCATTTTGTGCATCTTCATCATCAATCACATTTACTGGTTTATACCAGCTACTCATCTCATCAAAAACAACATCTCTGCTCACTGTAAACTTACGAGTAGAAGGGTTATAGCATCTATACCCTTTTTGCTGCAGAGAGTAACCAATAAAGATGCACTTCTCAGCTTTTGGATCCAACTTGGATCTCAGCTCATCTGGCACATGTACATAGGCAATGCAACCAAAAATTTTCAAATGAGAAATATCTGGTTTCCTACCAGTATACCTCTCCTCTGGAGTCATTCCATGTATTGCTGCAGTGGGAGTCCTGTTCATTATGTAGACTGCTGTAGCAACTGCTTCAGCCCAATAAAAATCTGGCAAGTCTTTTTCATTGAGCATGGCACGAGATACCTCTCCAATATGCCTGTTTTTCCTTTCTGCAATTCCATTTTGTTGTGGGGTATAACTGCATGAATATTGCTGCTTTATGCCATGCTCCTGCAAGAACTTTGCAAACTCATTTGAGAGGTACTCTCCCCCTCCATCTGACCTTAGGCATTTTATCTGCAAGCCTGTTTCTTTTTCAACCATAGCTTTAAGAGTTTTGAAATGCCCAAAAACTTCACTTTTCTTTTTCATAAAATACACCCAAACTTTTCTGCTATAGTCATCAATAAAACTGACAAAATAATGACAGCCTCCAAGAGATGCAGCTTTAGTTGTCCACACATCAGAGTGAATTAATTCCAATGGCTTCTCACTCTCTTGAACATGTCTAGGAAATGGTTTCCTTGCCTGTTTTCCAAACTGACAGGCTTCACATACCTTATGCATTTCTGCAACCTTGAATTTGGGCAATCCTGCAACAATATTTTGGGCCTGCATTGATTTAAGTCGCTGTACATTAACATGACCAATGCGTTTATGCCAGATATCAATATCTGCAACTACACCGGTCCCATGTGCAAACATTGCTGCACTCAATTCAGACATGTCTGCATCCAATGTAAACATTCTGCCCTTCTTCTTTCCTTTTGCTATCAAGCGACCTTTATTTTTCATATCCTCAACAAAGCATCCATGAGGATTAAATCTGACCTGCAAGCCCTGTTCAACCATTTGACCAACTGAAACCAAATTCTTGGTGATATTCGGGACATGAAATACATCGGACAGGTATTTCTTTTTCCCACCCTGCATAGACAAGGGAATTTTTCCAATCTGCACAATAGGATGTGCAGTATCATCACCAGTCTCCACAAATCCTGGTTTTTCCATTTTCCTTGCATCCTCCATCCATTCTGCATGACCTGTCATGTGGTTTGATGCACCTGAGTCAACATACCATATATCATTGCTTTCTTCTGCACTTGTCATAGAGTTGTTCATGTGCTGCACCATGAACAAATGCTCATTTCTGTCATCACCCTGTCTACTAGAAGATGCATAATTCCCTTGTTGCAGTTTTCCATTCATGATGTCATTCTGCTTTTTATAGCAGTCTTTAGCCATATGACCCATTTTACCACAATAGTAGCATTCAACATTACTGTTTGCATTTTGGCCTCTTTGCCATCCACCACGACCTCTTTGGCTCCCCCTGCCTCTAGAGTTACCACGTCCTCCTCCATAGGACTGGTTTTCTTGAGTTTGCTGCATATTCTGATTTCTGCCACGGCCTCCAAATCGGCCTCCTCTACCTCTGCCTCTACCTCTTCCAGCATTTGAGTAGAAGACAGCTTCTTTTGAAGTTCCTCCTGAAGAAGATGCACCACCATTTCTCTGTTCCTCAGAAATTAGAAGAGCAATCAACTCCTCAAAATCAGGAAATCTTTCACGAACTGAAATGGATGTCCGAAACTGTGCATAATCCTTTCCTAGACCATTCAAGGTCACGGAAACTAAATCATCATCTTCCACTGGCGACCCAATGGAAGCAAGTGCATCTGCAATCTTCTTCACCTTCATGTGGTAGTCGTTGATGCTCATACTTTCTCTTTGCACATTATGCAACTCTTGCTTGAGCTGCATTTTCCTGGCTTGCGTATTTGTGCTATACATTTTTGACAAAGTATCCCATGCCTCCTTTGGCGTACTTGCATCCTGAATATGCACAATCATAGAGTCTGAAATACTGATAGACAGCCAATACATAACTTTCCTGGCTCTCTCATGCCATGTTTTAAATGCCTGCATTTGTTGTTGATTGGGAACATCAGGAAGAACTGGTTCTTCTTCATTTCCTGCAACAAATTCCCAATATCCTTTTCCCATAAGGAAATTCGTCATTCTAAACTTCCATGCCTGGAAGTTGTTCTTGTCAAGCTTTTCAGTGACAATCTGTGAAAGAGAATCAGACGCCATTACAGAATACTGCAAGAAATTCTGTCACTGCAAAAAACACAGCTTCACCCTCACAAGGGCAAATCTGCAAAACTGGCGAAAGTGGTATTTGACCACACAGTCACTTCCTAGTGACGATTTTGCATAAACAGGAACCAAGGATGATTCTGAAACTCCCAATGTCTCTGCGCACAAGCATACGATGCAATTTCTACAGTAACTTTTCACCGACCTGTAGAACAGTGGTCGCACAGCATAAAACTGAGCCTTTTCTTGAGTGCGTGCAGAAAACTTCCGTCTGCAAAACAGGCCCCGAAATGGCCTCAAATCAAAAAAACAAGGTCGCCAAGGGCTAAAGCCCTCTCCCGCAGCATATACTGCCCTCTTGCTTCACCGCGAAGGGCGTCTCAACCTGAGACAATGCACTCTTGCAATTTCCGGCTGTGCTACCTGCAGAGATCTGCTCCCAAAACAGGAAATGAAAGCAACACTGCTCCTCTTACCAGACCACCGCGAGCTTGGCTTGCTTTCTTGAGCTCCTTACCACGAACAAGGCTCTGATACCATGTCAAGATTGTGGGAGAGAAGGAAGGAGTCTCGCTTGAAGCTTTCTTGCTTGCACAATGGGGGAAGACACACAAGGGTGGAGGCTGAAAACAGTTTTCCTCTTCTTAGTTGTGTAAGCCAAAAAAACTCTAGTACAAAGAAATAGAAGAACCCTATATATGGGTCTCAAACCAAACTCAACTAACTAAGGTGGCATACTAACTGAGCCACGAACTAGAGTAGATAAGGATAGCTATCATGTAGCTATTATTCATGGGCGGTGTACCAACCGCGTCTGCAACTGACAAGTCGGTGACATAAATATACAACGGTCACCCTGGCGTATCACGAGTGGAGCTCGATATCTCAACACATACTCTACAAAAGACATCTTGTCAAAGTATGCAAGTATTATGTGCCCCTATGGCATGGCAATATTTGTAGATCATTCATAGATGCTTTGAGTTGAATTAAGAGGAGCTTTTTCTCTTATTTCTTGGCTGTGGTAACGTATCCTTATTAGGAACTCAATTTGAATCTCTCTTGAAGCAAGTCTCTTTGCCCTACAAGTCTTGTAATTGAATCATAAGCTTTTGTCCCTAACAGTCTACATTGAATGTAATCATGCAAAGTTGATTCATTTTATGGCATCATGTATGAATGATGGGATGCAGAGTTGTTTATGATACATGACATCATATTGTACTTGATTTTATAACTTGTGATTGCTCTTAGAGTCAAGAAAACAAGCTTGATTTGAGTTAGAACTTATGAGATAATACTCTTGTGATCTTTGCTAAGAACATGCAGTTGGAAGCTCTATCAACATCTTCAAGAACTTGGCTTGAAACCTTCAACCCTTCTCTTATCTCTACCATCTCTGGAGTCTAAGCTCTTGAACCCCCATACAGTCTTCCCTCTCAAACCCTTGTGATTGACCATGAAGTACCTCTTGAACCATCTTAACATTCAATGTAATCTAATCTCTTGAAGACGCATCTCCATCTATCTTGTCCAGTTTTCTTGTCAAACCCCTGTGGTGACCTTCAACCCTACGTGCTGCAATATCGTGAGAAAAGATGGCTTAATCAAAAATTGCAAGAGGGGGGGTTGAGCTAACTCTCTCCCTCGTAGCCTCTCAAGGTAACTCCTCTCTCTCTCTCTCTCTCTCTCTCTCTCTCTCTCTCTCTCTCTCTCTCTCTCTCTCTCTCTCTCTCTCTCTCTCTCTCTCTCTCTCTCTCTCTCTCTCTCTCTCTCTCTCTCTCCTCTCGTAGCCTCTTGGAGGGGTATCCTTCTACTTCCCTTTTTCCACCTTCTTCTTGTAGCCTCTCAAGGTCTCTTGTGTCTCCTAAAACTGAGTAGAGGGCATGCCTTTTTATAGGCAGAAGGGAGTGCATGTTGGCTCTCCCTTCCCCTCTCTTTCTACCCTCTTTAGGCAAAGACAGCTCCTCCACTCAGAGTGGGGAGCTTCTTTCTCTCTTCTTTTATTATTTTGAATTTTCTCTCTTTAATTTCATGAACCAAAACAACAAGGGGGGGAGGTGTTGTGAGGCATGAGGCTATCAACACCTGTGAATGGAGATAAATAAAATTTTCTTTTTTTATGGTAAAGGATATTTTCATGATAAAGGATATTTTTATGATTATCATGATTATGGTGATGACAATGATGATAAGGATGATGACGAGGATGACGGAGAAGATGAAGATGATGAAGATGATGTCGATGAAGATGAGGCAGCTGGCCTTATTTTTAGTAGCCACAATCGTCACTATTTTCTTCTTTTTATTAAATATTAACGTTACTTTTTTTTCTATCGTTACTTTTAGTTAGTTATTAACTTAGTATCTAACTTAATAGTTATTAACTAACTTATCTAACATACTTACTAACTACTAACTAAATTTACTAACTACTAATCTTACTAACTTTCGAACTAACCAACTAAATTTTATTGCATGGAAATATTACAGACTTATCACTTATTGTATTTAGTTTGTTACACCTACCTACATTTGGCAAAGATATAGTACCAGTCAATTAGTGTAGTTTGTTATGCACTGTCCGACTTAGTATGCTACTTTCCTTTATATTGTATCTTATCTATACTTTGTGTACATTGTATAGTGGGTGGAAAAAAGAAGAAGAAATCAGCAAGAAAACTTTTTGGCCTCCATCTCTCTTCTTGTGTTCTTGAGTGAGCTTCCACTTGTGTATACATTGTTTGTTTGGCACAACAACTCGAGCAAGTTCCCCCACCATGTGATTCTTGACATGGTATCAGAGTGATGCCACTTAGAGAGGCTGATTTTGAAGGTTGAAGTGAAGGAAAAGAAGCAAGGTTTGAGTAAGCAAGCAATGGGTAAGAAGCTCTCCCATTCTTCCACTCTTTCTCTTGGATAGTATCTGTGGAGGCACCGAAAGCAAGGTAGAGTGAAAATCTCACATTGCTATGAGATTTGGTGTGTGAGCAGGGCACTGTATATTTTGTAGATATTCCCTTTAGGGATTTTTCATAGTTTTTGTGGTCATGTGAGGATGTTTCAGGCCGCATTTAGCAAGGTTGAGGACATCAGTTTCAAGATATGTTGTGATGTCGATTGTATTGATTGAAAGTGGATGAATAGGTTACAGATTTCTAAACTATACTTTTGGATGTGTTTGCCAAGAAGAAAACATAAGGTTGTAGATTACATGTACTATTGAGAAATCAGTGAAAAAGGTTGCTTGGTGTATTGCTGTGTACTTGTTGTGAAAGGTTGTAGAAGACTAGCTTACTGTGTTGTTGTATCCTTTTTTGTGATAATGGCAGAGAACAGTGGAAATCCCATTATTGAGAAGCTCGACAAGAACAACTACCCTTCATGGAAGTTCCATGTGACAAAAATCCTGGCCTTTATGAGTTTATTTCAGGTGAAGAAAAGGAGCTAGAGCTGATTGCAGATGAATTAAAGGCATGGAAAGAATGGAATGCAAAAGACAAAAAGGTGATGTATTAGCTATCTACAGTCATTGATAATACCTTGAAGAAAGAGAAAATGTCTGTCAATGAGTATGTTTTGAAGGTGAGGAGCATTGTAGATGCTTTAGCAGCGATTGATGCAATGCTTGATGATGATGATTTGGTTTCATCCACTTTGAGTGGCCTTAATAATGAGAAGGCATGGAAATCATGTCACTTCTATATACGTACGAAAGCCATTTCCAGATTTTGATGAGCTAGTTTCTCTCTTGATTACCGAAGAGATCAATATATAGTGTGAGGTGTATCCTCCATCAAATTCGAAGGAGTCCTCTTAGTAATCAACCAAAATTCATATCTATGCACATCACCATCCAGTCTCCCCATGGGAAACCTAGGACCTAGTTGAACATGGGAATCTCAGTTCTACTTCACAGGGGAAGAATGGACAAGTCACGCCTGTAACATCCCATAGGACCCCCCCTGTAATTTCAAAAAGAGAAAAAATATATTACCTTTAGTACAAATTTTTTTTACTCCCCCCTCTCTCCCCACCGACAGCACGTCGTCGGGGCGAGAGAGAGAGAGAGAGTGATGGTGTTGGGGGGCATGCAGCCCCCCAGATGGGAGGGATGGCCATGCCACCTACCTCCTCCCATCCCCTATATAAGGGGAGGCTTCTCCCCTCCCCTGGAACAGACAGAGGCTACGCCCCCTTCCATGCATGTCATCGCCCCCCCGTCAGCTGCTGCTGCAAGGCCCTTGGGGCCACCAACTGAAGGATTCCCCCCTCCTCGCTTGGCGATCCTGCACACCCCTCCCTTAGGCTTTCTGATTGGGCTCTCTTCCCCCCACGGGGTCTTGCTGAAACAGGCCCTTGGGCCTTCGTCCATAATCACCCCCTGTATGCCAGACGCTGCACCACCCCCCTGGGGCCCTCCGAACGGCGTTTGTCCCCCTGCAACCCGCTGCAACGGTAGCCGTGGATTGATGTACTGCTCTACCACCTGACGACTCAGCCACTTCCCCTCCCCTCCCCCCCCCCCCAAACCCCCCCCCCCCCCCCCCGTGCTAGCTAGCGGCGTCATCCTCCTCTGACGTGTTCTGCTGACCGACATGTGAAGGAGGAAAAGTAGGTGAGGAAGTGGGAGGAGAAAGGAGGGAGAGAGAGAGTGAGGGGGAGTGTGAAGAAGGGAAGTAGAGGGAGAGAAGTAGAAGAAGAGAAGTAGTAGGAGAGAGGTAGAGGAAGTAGAGGAAGAGGGAGAGAAGTAGAAGTAGTAGGAGAGAGGTAGAGGAAGAAGAAGAAGAGGGAGAGAAGGAGAAGGAGTGTGGAGAGAAAAGAAGAGGGAGAGAAGGAGGAGAGAGGAAAAGAAGGAGTGGGAGAGTGAAGAAGAGAGAGAGAGAAGGAGAAGGGGAGAAGAGAAGGAGAAGGAGAGAAAAGAAGGAGTGGGAGAGAGAAGAGAAGAAGAGGGAGAGAAGGGGAAGGAGAGAAGGTGAAGGAGAGAAGAAGAAGGAGTGAGAAAGAGAAGAGAAGAAGGGGAGAGAAGTAGAAGGAGAAGAAGAGAAGGAGAGAGAGAAGTTGAAGGAATAGAAAAAAAAAGGGGTAGAAGAGAGGAGAGGAGAAGAAGAAGGGGAAGGAGAGAGGTAGAAGGAGGAAAGAAGAGAAGAGGAAGAGAAAGAGAGGGAAGGAGAAGAGGAGAAAAAGAGGAAGAAGAGAGAGAAAGAAGGAGAGGGAGTGAGAGTTGGTGAGGGACTGCAAATTACCACACCCAAACCACCCCCTTGGCGAAGGACCCCATCCAGCGGTCTTCCCCACCCGAACATGTCAAACCGAACACTGTTAAGGCCCGGACTGCCCAATCTCTACAAGGCGAATGACTCCCAAGAAGAATGTCGTGGGAAGCGTAGGCGCCCAAGCTACTGGTAATGCTGGAGAGGCAAGTGGAGCGACCAACGCATAAACGCATGAATTAAGATTTAGGGCAGTTTGTCCTTTAGCATTTGATTGACGTTCCTGGTCCGCGAGGCCGTGAGGGTGTTTGTGTGTCATGAGCATGAGGTTCGGCTAGTGCTATAGCCAGTGCCGGCCCATTTCAGGTCCCACCACATTGTTAATTCTTCAAATTAGGCCAAGAAATTTACATCATTGCATAGAGGACAGAGAGGGAGATGTATTCTTCATATTCCTCGTGAAAGATAGTGGAGAATCCATGCGTAGTAGTAAAAAATCATCATGAAATATGGTGCCCTATTTTCTTGCTCTTTGTTTCTCTCTCTCCCCAATTCATGCATCAAAATTGCATACATTATATGCATCCTTTCCCTTTAGACCATGCCTCATTAAAATTTGTTCACACCCCTTCAAATCTTGGCCAATTTTTAGTCTCCCGAGCTACCCACACCATGTTCCTCCAAAAATTAAGATCTCTTGCGATGAAATTTTACCTCATACATGCAAAATGAATGTCCAAATCATGGCTAAACACTTCTTTTTTGTTTGTAGAATTAATTTGGTACTCCACTTCACCTCTAATTTCAAAATGATCCACATTGTGCACCTCAAACACTTTCCACTAATGGCCACATTGAAGCTTCATAAAAATGCTTTACTGATCCATGAAGATACTCTAAAATCCCACGAAGTGCACCTTAAATCCATCTCTCAAAGGCATTGGGATATAGGGCATTTGTCAAGAAAATCCCTATTAAAAATATATATATAAATAGAGACACTCTTCTGTTACACCCTTGGAAGACCAAGATGGAAAAGCCAAAAAATTAGAAATGGAAGATATTCCCAAAGCAAGAGGAAGATGGAGGAAAAAGGGGCACTTAGAAAAAGAAGTGTAAGAAAAAGTATCAAATATAAAAGGAAGCACAAAATATTAAATGCACCCTAATATGTTAGCAAGAGAAGTTCTCGGTGCATTGCAATTAATTTTGTAAAAGAGTGTTGGGCATTTAAGTTGTAAAGAATGAGAGGCATAGGTTGAGGCCTACGCTAATAGGAATGAGAATGTAAGAGAGTAGAGGAATGGACAAAGGCCGGGACCAAAAAGGGGATGACCGCCCAAGGAGGAGATAGAGCATGTATAAAGTTTAAGAAATGAATAAAAAATCTCATTTTTGTGAGGTGGTCAAACTTGTCCTATTCTTGCTTCTTGCTCTTGCTTCCTTCTCTTGCATGAGAGAGGGAGTGTGAGAGGGGCAGAGAGCATGTGTGAGAGAGTGAGGGACCATCGAGAAGCTCTTCTTTTCCTCTCTTCATCTCATCTTCTTCTCTTCTCCCTTCTTGTGCCCATGGCTATGGAGGTCAAAGCTCACAGTTTGGAGATGGAGCTTGTTTGAGGGCGCATCTTGGATCGTGGAGCTATCAGTGGATTCATGGGATGAAGTCAATCGGATTCAAAGGTAAGCTCACTACATTTGTGTGTGGAAGAGTTTACATGGCTATGTGAGAGGTAGCCATAGCTCTCAACTTGGAACGCTTGAAGCAATCAACAGTATGTGGATCAAGTGCACTTTGTGGAGGAACCACTGGAGAAAGACTCATATGTGAACCCTTATGTCTCTTATGACAAAGAGGGTAATCCCATATTGATGGACTATAGGCTTGTGCTGTGGTCATGGCCTTAGGCAGAGGGAGAGGTAGATGCCTAGGAGGAGCTTAAAACCATGAGCCCATAGCATGTTTGATGTGTAGCTATCTAGGGCATATCTCATCTCGTTGCCCTAAAAAGGCACAAGCAAATAGAGAGAAGTCCAACTTGAGATGTCTTGAATGCAAAGTCACACATCTATTCGCCAATTTCCCTAGGGCAAAAACCCTCCACTAGTTCGACAATTGTGCCATATGTGCTGCTCGGAATCTTTTGTGTTGAGTCACCTAACAATGATGCCACACCTATCCCCATAAATGTTATGACACAAGCTCAAACAAAGTAGGTTGGTATCTCATTACCTGAACCTACAACCTAGATGCATTCTCTATAGGGAAGAAGAGCCAGCTAAGGAGGAAAAAGAGGACTGAGGCAAAAATAATGCTCAAGAGAGAGCGCGAGACCACATTAACAAAGGGAAAACATGTCATTGATATAGAATTAGAAACATCTGCTCCTAAAATGAGAGAGAAGGAAAGCACTAAGATTGGAGAGTACCCTAACCCCAACTAGTAGCTAAAGAGTGTGGATAAGGTCAAGGAATGGATAAGAAAAGTAGAAGCTCACTTGCAAGATGTTGAACCTATCGTTGAGGATGAGATTCACAAACTCTCAACCGTGAGCCCACCACTCTCCCACATACTTGAGAGCAAGGGAGGCAACACCACCACAAGAACAGTCACATGGGAAAAGCATGGATGTCACGAATAGGTGGCACGCTATCCAAGAGCATTTGCAAGAAACCTATGTAGCGGAGGAGGGAAAGATGGTAGGTAATTTGCTAACCACACTAATATCAACTCCGATGACATTGTCACTGTGAGAATCACTTAGGTGAAACCACGCACTATGTCAATGATTGAAGCTATGGGTAGAACAAATTGATAAACACAAGCCACAAGGTGGCTTACCCAACCATGACGCCATGATGCACATACTAGGCCTAACACTAAATAAAATGTCTAAGTCCCCACAAGTGAATTCCTTTTGGGAAGGCATTTGAAATGCATGAAGTTTTACTTGTCATTGCCCTAGGAGATACTATGCAGAAGGGGATAGTAGACACATGAGCAGGGATTTGTGTACTTAGCCACGTAGTCCTATGCAATCTCGGGGAAACCCACTAGTGGAAACCACACATTTCAATGTCACTCTAGCAAATGGGATGAAGGTTAGACCTTTCAAAGTCTTGAGTAATTGGCCTCTAAAGATAGCGGGAATCCAATTTTTTGTGAAATTCGTAGTCATGAAGGGAGTGGATTATGATAACTTGCTAGGCAAACCTTGGATGAGGAATACCAAAGTGATAGAGGACTAGGGTAATGGCGCGATATTCTTAGACAATAGATCGGAAGTAGTCTGAGTGGAGATGGACACTTAGAAAACCTCACTAGTGGACCTAGATGCAATGTCTATCATGCTAAAGGATGACTCAAGTGTTGGAAGTGATTATGGACCTATAGTGAGGTACATGCCTATGGCCACGGTCGTGCCATGTAAAAAAGGGGATAAGGGGATGATCACCCAAAATGGATTTAGGGTTTTGTATATAAAATTAAAAAGTGAATGAGAAGCTCATTCTTGTGTGTGGCCAAAAGTAGCTCTCCTCCTTTTCTTCTTCTTCTTCTTGCTTGCTTGAGCTTGTGCTTGAGAGAGGGAGTGTGAGAGTGTGAGGAAGTGAGTGTGTGATGGTGAGGGACCATGGTGGAGAAGCTCTCCATCTTCTCCTTGTTGGTAAATCAAACTCAAGAGGACTAAATGTAAAGGGGCATAGCATCAGTTCACATGGTGAACATAGGACTAGATGTGTGCTTAAGAGTGTGCAAGTGTGAGTGACCTAATCTATGATATGAGACAGTATGCCCATGTATGTGCAGGCTACAATCTAGGAGAATACCATGTGTGGTGTGGAGAGAATCATGGAGAAATTAGAGGAGAGATTATAGGATATGGATTCCAGTTCATGGAGTCATTGATGTCAATCTCTTGTCTATATATTTTGACTCTCTCGTGAATAAAGATGTTCATTTTGCATGCCTTCTATTGCTTTCGTTGCCTCATTTTTCAATAAGGTATCAAGGCTTGAAGGACTTAGCGGCCACAATCAAGCAATTGTAGATCTGATGGTGGGCTTGCTGGTTGCTAGCCATGCTATTCAACGCCTTCACTCCCTTGCAGCACGCCAACCTAAATGTTGCCTTTGCCCCCACTTGGCTTAGAAACCCCGCACAAGGTGCCAGGCCTTTCATCACATCGTTGCAAGATACTACTTGCACTGTAGTTGTATTGGTGTTTGCACCCATGATCATCATCAGCATCGCCACTACAAAGCCGAGAGCAAGCAGATTAGATGCTAAGCAGCTGAATACTGCATGGTGTCTTTTGGAGGGACACACACACACACACAGACTCTCTCTCTATCTCTCTCTCTCTCTCTCTCTCTCTCTCTCTCTCTCTCTCTCTCTCTCTCTCTCTCTCTCTCTCTCTCTCTCTCTCTCTCTCTCTCTCTCGGGCGGCATCGATGAATAGACGATCGCATCCTCTTCTTCTCAGAAGACAGTGTGTGATCCTTTTCTAAGGCCACCGACTATAGCTGACCACTCCCCCACTATTGCGCTTCAGCTACACTCCCTCGCTACTGTGCTTTAGCGGTATTGATCACGAGTGCCTCCTCTCCTTCAAGTTTGCACGAGAGAAGGCTATTGCAAATTACAAATGAAGCCCTCCAGAACCACAATGGTTCTAATGTTTTCTAGTAATGTGAGAGCACCAAGATCTCCTGCCTAAATTGGATGCTACGAGATACGTCTTCCTCTTGAAGACCATAGCCGTAGGTTCCAGAGGTTGCGGAGATGGCCAACTTTCTCCACACTCCCTACTAGTATTTGAAAAGTATTTAATTATTATTATTATTGGTCAAGATGCCTTCGAAGGATAATGACTTAAGCTTCAAGTTCTCTAAAACTTCATTTCATACATGGCAAACTAGGATCAAGTTGGTCCTTATGAAGAAAAGTTTATGGAATATTGCAAATGAAAGGAGAAGAAGCCCCTCGAGATCCTGCTCAAGCCACTACATGGGAAGTTTGCGACGACAAAGCACAAGCCATAATCAAGCTAGAGTTGGATGATACCTACATCCATCATGTGGATGAATGCAACAATGCCAAGGACACCTGGGATATTCTGAATACTCTCTTTGGATCCAAGACAAAGAGTTCCAAGTTTGGACTTCTGGTTGAGTTTTTCCGTCTTGAAATAAAGCCTCAAATCTCACTTGCTTCTCATTTGAATTACATGAAAAGTCTCCTAACTCAACTTGCCGGTATTGATTTATGCATTGATGAAGATATCTCAATTGATGTATTACTTAAATCCATTCCTAGTCTTGAATATGGCAATGTTGTAACAACTCTCACCAATATGCCAAATCCACGACTAGTAGAAATAGAAGCGTCTTTGCTTGAGGAGGAGAATAAAAATAAATTCAAGCAAGGATATCCACACTGCTACAAGATCATCTATAAGAGAGGTGAAGAGCACCGTGCCACGGCACAATATGAACCACGAACCGACCAAGAGAGGCTGCAAATACATTGATGGCCATGAAAACCTGCAAGAAAACTCTCCTTCTCACCAAGAACCATGCTCTCCAAACACACAAGAGAAAGGCACACAAGAAATTAAGAAACCTGAACCATCCTCACCCTCTTCTCCTTCCTCACTCTCCATTAGATCTTACAAAGGAGCACAAGAGAGGGAAGCAAGAACAAGAAGGTAAGAGTTGTGCCAAAATGAGAGAGGGAGAAATGAACCGTGAGAGAAGAAGATAAAGGAAGGGAGAGGGTGTACCCACCTCAACCTCCCACCTCCCCAAATCCCACGACTGCAACCACCTCCTTTTCCTTTCTTGAATTATAAAATTCAAATTTGCATACATTGGCTAAGGTCTAAGGACCTTTCAATTTTTGGAATGAGACAAAAGGGTTTGACCTTTCCTTTTTCTAGCAATATTTTATAGCGTGTCTCTTTTGGACTACTCAATTTACATTGCTTCATATTTGAAATTTCGACAAAAGGGTACAAAAGCAAAGTATCAATTTACAAAAAGTTGTTTCCATGTGAGCACATTTTTATGCCTTTATTTGCACAAATTTCTTGGTTATCATTCCTCCCACGCTTAAGTGTGAAGCGTCCCCGCGAACAAATTCGAAGAAGAACCACGATCAGCTCTTTGAAAAACTTCATCTTCAATCTTCGCTCTTCATTTTTTTTTTCTTCATCATCTTTGAATTGTCATTGGATAAGGAGGGAAATAACACATAAAATAGAATCACAACTAGGACATTGAAGCCTAGGGTTAAAAGCATGCCAAATAAAACTTCAAGTAAATACTCGAAAGATAGGGCTTTTCAACAACTTGTGCACAAGAGCAACATCACACTCAAGTTAGAATTAAAGATAACCACACCATAAAGCTCATGAAGAAAACCCGAAAAAGATATCACAATAAAGGAACCCTCACTAAGGATATTGAATTGGAGCTCTCCACCCAATTTAAAAGGAAAAGAGAGGTAAGTTTTATTGAAAACAAAAAAAAACAAAGAGAACAAAACTAAAATCATTGGGTACCACAAAAACATATATATGTTGCATTCAAACAACATCTAGTCAAAGTGGAATGCAACAACATTAAGCTACAACTGCCAGGATTACTAGACATGATAGTCTTGAAAATAGATGCACCTTGAATGACATTGCATAGATGACCCAATACATCAATGGAGAATCCACATCTAGTTGTTCAGTTGGGGACTCAAAGGCATATATCAAAAGGCTTGAATTTATAAGCCAAGACTCAGAAGATGAAGACATAGTACCGCCTGCTTATCTTAGGGTCAAACTCATTGCAAAAACAGAGCATAGTATCAATGCTCTCATCGATGAAGGAACATATTTCAATATCTTGACCTATGAAGCATGGACTCAACTAGGCCAATTAGATCTCACATCAACTAATGCAACTCTTAATCTTTATAGGGGATGCGGTGTAAAATCCTTGTAACTATTGAAACGGAAAGCTTGCTTATCCTATTCCATGTTCCTCCAAATAGTGCTAATTGTGGAAAGGAAACCCTCCTAGGAAGACCCTTCAAAAGGGCGACAAATTATGAGGTTGATTGTGTAGTAGTGAGGATACACTTGACACTACTAGGTGTGAGGATAATCACAACCTTTAGTAAGGGTGACATCATCAAATCTCAAGGGAAAAACAAGAGACATCCTGACATACCAGGCAAGCCTAGTAATGAGAGCAAGGACTTGTTGAAAGAGTTGATACAAGCGTATGTTGAATAGAGAGAACTAGTGAGCAAGTCCATGCTTGAAACAAGAAGGTCAAGAGACAATGCCAAGGATAGGCTTTGGACTTACAAATATCTTAGAAGACCACAAAAGAATCCCAAGCCTTATAGAAAAATGTATCAATGGAGAGCCAGCACAGTGCCGCAATGGATATCCAAAGTGTTGCTACGTGCTCAAGGGTATTATGCAGGCAACCAATGGATTTGGGTACCAAAACCCCCTACTAAACCACCTTTATCAGCTGAAGTCCAGATTGTATCAAAACCAAAGAAGTGCAAGAGGAAATCCAAGCAAAAGTCCAAGTCTCAAGTCAACAACATTGGAGTGACTGAGCCCCTCATGATTGAAATCAAGAAACGAAATAGGACTGTTCGAAAGGTAGATCCTCAGCCTAGTGTGCTTAGCAATCGGATATCAAATGTAACCATCGAGTGTGCACAAAAGCCATTAGTGCCCAAGGATCCTTTGACTTTCCAAGAGGATAATGAGCACCACAGGCACAATGTTGCTCATGATAAGGTTGATTGTCCAACAAAGCAAATGACAAAATTGTCCAATAGCCATAAGCAAATATTCCAGCCACTGCCAAGTCCACCTAGGAGTCTCAAATATCCTACATCCTCTTTCCCTAATCGAACACAGGAAGCACAATAGTAGTCATGTAGTTGCTCAATCCCAATCTCTATCTCCATCTGAGCTTCCAAATGTCTAAGATGCAGGACATGACACCACCCCTAATTCTTGGCCTTAGGATATGACTAGCTCATGATGCTCAATTTGCACAAGTAAATGCGCAAAGGGCAACAAAAGACATGACCACTTCTAATCTGCCTAAGGACTTGGCACTGCAGTCTACCAACAGTAGCCAATCCATTGAACTAGCTACTACTACTTCCAATCAAGAATCACAGTTGTCACAACCTTTGGCTGTGACGACACCCCTTGTGAAACGTGTCCTTAGCAATTCACATGCAAAAGAGGTGTCAAACCAACATCCTTAACACCTCCAACACTTCCAAAGCACCTAAATCCTAGGATTGAGGAGAAATATCTCACCAAGGAGATGGCGCATTTGACCAA
Source organism: Lygodium microphyllum (assembly GCF_053477565.2). Taxonomy (NCBI): domain Eukaryota; kingdom Viridiplantae; phylum Streptophyta; class Polypodiopsida; order Schizaeales; family Lygodiaceae; genus Lygodium; species Lygodium microphyllum. The sequence goes on along the minus strand of NC_141158.1, from coordinate 14,171,855 downwards.
TGAATCAAAGATGAAGTGCACGATAAAGTTTGATCACAAGCTCTTAGCCATCACACGTGCATACGTCCATGTGGACAGTGAAAGGCCAAGACCAAAGCACACAAAGATCATAGCCAAAACCCCTAACTTGGGATGAGCAATAACATGTTTTCTCTTGTTATGTAGTTGTTGCTAAGGAAGTCATAAAGGGCATCCCAAAAGCCACAACTAGAGAATTGCACTTGATACCCTCATTCTATACTGCTCAATATGTGACAAACAAGGGAAAGCTCAAAGCAATCAAACAAAAAGAGAAAGGACAATGTGACTTTGTGTAGAAATGGTACTCCAATCAAATTTTGGTAGCCAAAATTGGCCACCAACTAATGACACTCGTTGATCAAGGGAAAGCCCTTTGGACATCAATACATGATCCCACGTACGTCGCCTCAACCTCATTACGAGTGTTGGCAGTGGTCTATGATGTCTAGCTTTTTTCCATGGTCCAAGACATCCCTTGATGTACAATAAACTACTTCTCGAAGAAGATCTACACATGGCTAGTAGGCTAGGAGTAGGGAGCATGGTTTCTTGATGTTAGCGCATACGTCTTTAGCCTCACTCAAGACCCTACAATCCTGGATCTCTATCGTTCCCATCAATACAATCCTAACTTCTTCAACTGGTTCTGTCCTCCAAGCCTATATGATAGTAACCCTAAATCATCTCTTGGTTCTATACTAGAGTCACTCGAACCTCTAGAGCAAGAGAAAAATAGCTCTAAACACAACACCCGCTCTGATAAGAAGCAATGGAGGCATGTTCCAATGGGTAAGGGCAAGAATCTAGAGAAAACGCCCAACCAAGAGCAACTGCCAATGCAATCGGATGAGGAGCTAAATACAAGGAAATTATTTAAAGAGCTAGACTCTCCAAAAAGAGAGGCAGTTGTACCCTGATAACCTAGTGAGGCTGTTTAGTAAGCTGTAGCTATGTCCCATGAGGATACACTAGAGAAAGATAATGTTGAGGCCCAACCAAGCACATCAATAACTAACCTATTTTAGGGTTCTAAGTCTTCAAGGGATACACCTCGATTACCCAAGAAAAAGAGGAGAAAACAACAAAAACAATGGCAATTGCAAGTGGTTGTAGATGCCAAGAAGATTGAGATCAAGAGTGCTGAAGAGCTGAGGATTAAAGCATCGAGTCCATCCACGAATGAAGCCATTGCCATCATTCTTAATAGGGGTGAAACCTCAAACACATCCATGTATTCTGATAAGTAAAAGCAACCATTATCATTGACGATTTCTTGCAACACTCAACCCACCGACAAAAAAACTTGCATTGACCAATCAAAATTGGATACAATACTATCATAACAAGTTGACAAAACTATACCAGTCACATCCGAGGAGAACCATGACACAATAGCAGCAAAGCCTTAGGAGAAACATGTAAACCCTAAGAACAAAAGCAATCCTAGCATTGACCAATCTTGCTCATCTAGGCATGAGCCCCCAACTATGCAAAAGCCTAAGGAAACTCCTGGAACCTTGCATGAGATAGCAAGCGAGCAAGCCCTCATCGAACATAGAAGTGTCACAGAGTGCTTGATCGAGTTGGATGCTAAACTCAAATTATTCACACGTGATTAAGTCCTTGGGGACATGGACACATTCCCTAGGGAGTACCTTGATGAATATTTGGCATATATGCTATCCTGGGAAGAGCAAGAATATCTTAACGAGAAGAAAAAGCGCAAGTTGATATTTGTGTAAAAGAGCGCAAGGTGAACCAGATTTATTTTTTCTCACTCGTGAAAATTGTAAAAGGTGGATGGACAATAGAAAGAAAGCTAGGAAGATAGGAGGACAGTGGGAAAAAGGGTGCTGGCCATGTAAAAAAGGGGATAAGGGGATGACTGCCCAAAAGGGATTTAGGGTTTTGTATATAAAGTTAAAAGTGAATGAGAAGATCATTCTTGTGTGTGGCCAAAAATAACTCTCCTCTTCTTCTTCTTCTTCTTCTTGCTTGCTTGTTTGAGCTCGTGCTTGAGAGAGGGAGTGTGAGAGTGTGAGGAAATGAGTGTGTGAGGGTGAGGGACAGTGGTGGAGAAGCTCTCTATCTTCTCTTCTCTTCTCTTCTCTTCTCTTCTCTTCTCACGGCAATGAGCTTGGAGCATGGAGCTTGAGGATCGAGCTTGCTTCTTGAAGCTTGCACTTGGATTGTGGAGCTACATAGTGGAGTGCTCACAGGAGAGGAGGCAACTCGATTGGGCATGGAGGTAAACTCACTACACTCATAGAGAGAGATAGTGCATCGGCTATGTGAGAGGTAGCCATTACTGCTTGGCTTGAAACACTTGAAAGAATAAGCGGTCTGTAGGCCTTGGCGGTTGAGCTCGCCTCTACATCCATAATCAATTATCCATACACTAGGAATCCAAAAAGTCATGCACACATCCCCTCCTTTAAAGTTCACTTCCTAATGTGTTAATGTCACATCTCTTATGAGAGTGGACTCTCTCAAATGTACTTAGTTCTAGTCATAGTTTTTTAAATTGTTTAATAAGCTTTGTATTTAAAGGTAAATGACTTCTAGCTAGGTAGAGTAATATATTTAAAAGAGCAAGAGTAGATAGGTTAGGCTTAATGTAACCTATATATGTAGATCAACATTTTAGCTCTAAAGGATAGTTGACATAAGCATGCACTGGTTCCTAAAATCAAAACAAATATGCACACCAATCATGCACTAACAACACCATAATTAATAGGGTTAGATCAAACAACATTAAAATCTCCTATGGAATAATAATTTGGATATGCTCTTGTCAAAATTGCTACTCGAAATACTAAATTGATACACATCAACACTATCCTATCCTTCTAACATTGCATAGCTCCGCTTGGTTCTATTCTCCCATAGACAACCATTTGTCTATCTTATAGTAAATTTCTCTAGACCACAACACTGAAAGGATTACCATGACCGTGAATGCAACTAACTACCTACCTAACACTTAATGTGCTAAGCATGTGCATGTGCATGTGCAATGACAAACAACCAATACATTATGTTTTGTTTGTTTAGTTTTCTTTTTTTATTTGTTTGTGGGTTAAGTTTTTATGTTTGTAGAACAAAAAGAAAACCCAAGAAAAGAGAACCAAAATCATCGAAATCCTTTGAGTCATCTAACCATGACTACCTCACTTGATCCTCATGTAAGGAAGAGATGTCACTACATAACTCAAGGATCTCCAAACTAGTTGCAACAACAATATCCTTGGGAATCCAGGAGCTAAAAAAATTATAGTAATTGGAAATCATCTAGGTCCCTAATGAGATCAAACTCATGATTGCTCTAGAATACCATATTAGAATTTGGGAATCTCCCAAGTTCCACTTTCAAATAAGGAGTAAAGATTTGACCAAGTGGCTAAATCTTAACCCCATATTTGAGAGTGGGACTTGGGGGAATCGCTTATATAGTATTAAGAAAAAAATTTAACTTCAAGTAAGAGGATAAGATTTGACCGTGTGTCCAAATATTAATCACATTGGGAATTCCCAAATTTTTATGAAAATTTCCAAATTCTTGAATATGTGGTTCCAGGAACTAATTGCATCATAATAGTCACTAGCATCGAAAGACAAGACACAATTAAGTACATCACTAGATATCTCCATCATGTCATGGAGTGAGGCTATACTTATGTCATCAAAATAAGGCATGGGTGCCACAAGTAGACATCCTAACATATGACCTTTATTTGCATCCATGTAGTCACAAATGTAATCCCAATATGGACAACTATCATCCAACTAGAGATCTAAATATGATGGAGTAAGACAATGGACAACAACTTGATACCTAGAAATCTCTTGCTGCTCTCTATCCACCCTAAGCTAGGGCAACATGGTGCCACCAAGAAGAAAATGCATTATCATAGTTGTAACACTTGTAGGTGTATCTTATAGCTTGCTATAATGGTAGTGATACCATAATATTGAAAATAATTCCTACACTGCAAAAACAACATCTCTTCATGTGTGTATAACAATTGTTGACATGGCCTAAACTAAACTATATATGAAATTGCAAACAAAAAATTGTTGAGATATTAGCAATCACACCTAATGTAGCCTCTTTTTATAAGGCAGTTTGGGATGAAGACATGCAAGCTGCAGGAATCCCATATGCACAGAAAGGGAAAACTGTACCCATCCAACAACTATAAAGCATTATACTTGACTACCACTTTTGACAGATGAATGAATACATGATGATGCTTTTCTTTATCAGTTAGTGTCAGTCTTGTACTTGTCTTTCCTACACAAGATTTTTTTTAATGAGTCCAAGCTTCCATCTTGGAACCTAATTCACTTGTGTAACAGTTGTGGTCTTCAGTCAATGTCATCATGAGTTTAGTCTATGCTTACAAGCTGCCATAGCCATGCTCTAGAACCTGTGTATTTTAACATGGTATCAGAGCTCAACTGAGCATGGCCCAACTCTCCTTTCACTCTTCTCAGCTCCTTTCCATCTTTGCTCAGCTCAGTTTGAGTACTGGACTCTATCTCCAACTTCATTTGCATTCCTACCTTCAATGAAGCTTCCATGGCAGCCATATCCAGTAGCACCCTGTTAGCTTAAAGCTTTCATATCTCTCTCTATGGCCAAATATATTTGAACTTCCTTCTAAATAAGTGTTTCCCTACTTGCAGAGCTCCTCCTGGCACCTCAATCATTGAGATTGGGCAACTGTAGCTTCAGCATTGCCTCTTTTTAGAGTCGCATCCATAACTAAATCTGTGGACAACACCTACCTACCTCTATTGGAGCAACCATATCTCATCAACCAGGTCATATCTCTTCAAGATTTTTTCTCAATAGTTGTTCTTCAAGTCAAGACACAACTTGTTGGCACAAAAATCAAGGATATTGATGCATACCATGCCCGACATTTGCATTTTCCCAAATCTAGGTGCAGTTTTGACAGTGACCACTTTGAAGGCTTAGATCTCTCAACTCAGGCAAAAAAAGTACAAACCCTCTTAGGGGGAGTTAGATCCATTAGTGAGGGTCCTCATCTCAAAGAGCTTGAGCAGATTTGACCTGTGGAGCTCGTGGGAGCTCATTTACCACTCATTGGTCCCTATTTTGACAAGACAACCATAGCCACTTACCTTCAAGCTCATTTTTCCTTCCTTTTCTCTCTCCCGCCACTTAAACCAAGCCAAGGCCACTCTGATCTGAAGTTTTCAGCAAGTATTCAACCATCAAATCAGCAAGGAGGGGAAGCTAAGAAGAGTTTTTGAAGATCATCAAGTCAAACTCAAGCAACAAACATCAAATTTCAAACTAGTATCTTTTGATACTTCACTGCCATTGCTTGTGTCTTTTCACACATACAAAGATCAACATGTTGCTGGTTATTCTTAGTTATTTGAAGCTAATTTCCGTCATGGGAATGACCAAAATAAAGTGTTTTATGAAGATGCTTCTCATGAAGACTAACATTACTCTTGTTGCTCAATTCAACTACATGGAATACTTGTTTATTCCGTTTGTAGGGATGGATGGATTTACTTGTTTTGAAGAGCAATCGATGAGTTTATTTGAAGATTTTGAAGATATTTCTTCTACCTCAAAGATGATGATAGCTTTCCTTGAGGGGGACATGTACATAAAGACTGATGCAACTATTGCAAGCAAAGTCAATGAAGAAGCAGATCAAGAGGACCAAAAGAACAAGAATAAGAATAATAAGTAGAAAAATCATGAAGACTTTGAAGTGGCAAACAAAGTGAAGTACAAGTACAGGAAGCTAGACAAGAAGAACTGTAATGAATTGAAGATCTATGTCAAAAGAAATGCTAAAAACCACAAGGGCCTCATGGTCCTTGATCTTATTTTTTACTGACTTTTATAGCCTTGTAATGTCTAGCCCAAATTTCTTTATCATAAGCTTGTAAAACTCCTCATGTAGCCTTGTACTACAGCCTCTGTAAGGCCCCTACTACAGCCTCTGGATGTCCATCATGTTTGTGGTACCCACACTTAGCCTTTTCTGTGACAACCTCTGGTGTTTTGCCATGTTTATGGTGTGCCTACACTTTGCAGGTGTTACTTTCACTAAAGCCTCTACACACTTTGTACTTTATGGTTGCGATTGAGGAGGGGTATTAAGATATTAGCAATCTGATAACCAGGAAATTTGTGCAAATAAAGGCATAAAAATGTGCTCACATGGAAACAACTTTTTGTAAATTGATACTTTGCTTTTGTACCCTTTTGTCGAAATTTCAAATATGAAGCAATGTAAATTGAGTAGTCCAAAAGAGACACGCTATAAAATATTGCTAGAAAAAGGAAAGGTCAAACCCTTTTGTCTCATTCCAAAAATTGAAAGGTCCTTAGACCTTAGCCAATGTATGCAAATTTGAATTTTATAATTCAAGAAAGGAAAAGGAGGTGGTTGCAGCCGTGGGATTTGGGGAGGTGGGAGGTTGAGGTGGTTACACCCTCTCCCTTCCTTTATCTTCTTCTCTCACGGTTCATTTCTCCCTCTCTCATTTTGGCACAACTCTTACCTTCTTGTTCTTGCTTCCCTCTCTTGTGCTCCTTTGTAAGATCTAATGGAGAGTGAGGAAGAAGAAGAGGGTGAGGATGGTTCAGGTTTCTTAATTTCTTGTGTGCCTTTCTCTTGTGTGTTTGGAGAGCATGGTTCTTGGTGAGAAGGAGAGTTTTCTTGCAGGTTTTCATGGCCAGTAATGTATTTGCAGCCTCTCTTGGCCGGTTCGTGGTTCATATTGTGCCGTGGCAGGGTGCTCTTCATTTGGTGCACTGGCCGGGAAAGAGGTGGTTGTGGAACTTGCAAGAAGAAAGGATTTGCAAGTGCATTTTTGCCATGGAATATGATTTTTATTTGCTGCATTTCGAGGGAAAGAGCAAGGGATGAAGACAATCTTGTTAAGATGCTAGAGGAGAATGAAAGAGAGGATCGACGAGGCTATTCAATGGGCTTCTATTGTGTGTGCTGCTGGCCTCGACCGTCCTTTCCCCTTTCAACCATGACTAGGCTTGAGGATTTCAAGGGTGGAGGTGTTCATGAAGCCCAGTTAGAGGCACACTTCGAGCACGAAGAGCAGCTCGGTGGCATGCAGATAAGTGTGGGGTGGGTTCTAGTGCCGGGAAGTCCAGCAGGGCCATCGACATGCCCAACCTGGGAACTTTCTCACGAATGCCTTCATGGTCTTTAGGAACGTGGAGGCGCTACTGCTCTTGTTGAACAGAGAAGCCCATCAGTCAACCTATTCTCCCTCTCTGTCCTACGGCACTTCCAGACCCATCATCGTCCACCATGCCACTGCTACACCATGCAGACAGAAGCTCCTTCATCTTCCATCATTTTACAGGTGTAGCATTGTTCCTCTCCTTCTACGTGACAAAATCAGTGGCCCAATTTTTCACTGGCACACATTATCTTCTCACTTTTCATTCCAGTGGTACGGACGAGCAATTGTCATCCTTTCCTTCCCTATCCCCATCAAGCGTTGCAGAGACAGCAGATCCAAGAACGGCTTTAAAATTAACAAAGTGAACCTTAATTGTTAATCTTTGAATAAATACTATGATGGTTGTTCATATGCATATCCTTTTTTATCCTCAATTCCCTCCTTCTTCCACCAACACTATCCTCCTAAATACCCAATGATTTTAGTTTTGTTCTCTTTGTTTTTTTTTGTTTTCAATAAAACTTACCTCTCTTTTCCTTTTAAATTGGGTGGAGAGCTCCAATTCAATATCCTTAATGAGGGTTCCTTTATTGTGATATCTTTTTCGGGTTTTCTTCATGAGCTTTATGGTGTGGTTATCTTTAATTCTAACTTGAGTGTGATGTTGCTCTTGTGCACAAGTTGTTGAAAAGCCCTATCTTTCGAGTATTTACTTGAAGTTTTATTTGGCATGCTTTTAACCCTAGGCTTCAACGTCCTAGTTGTGATTCTATTTTGTGTGTTATTTCCCTCCTTATCCAATGACAATTCAAAGATGATGAAGAAAAAAAAATGAAGAGCGAAGATTGAAGATGAAGTTTTTCAAAGAGCTGATCGTGGTTCTTCTTCGAATTTTTTCGTGGGGACGCTTCACACTTAAGCGTGGGAGGAATGATAACCAGGAAATTTGTGCAAATAATGGCATAAAAATGTGCTCACATGGAAACAACTTTTTGTAAATTGATACTTTGCTTTTGTACCCTTTTGTCAAAATTTCAAATATGAAGCAATGTAAAATGAGTAGTCCAAAAGAGGCACGCTATAAAATATTGCTAGAAAAAGGAAAGGTCAAACCCTTTTGTCTCATTCCAAAAATTGAAAGGTCCTTAGACCTTAGCCAATGTATGCAAATTTGAATTTTATAATTCAAGAAAGGAAAAGGAGGTGGTTGCAGCCGTGGTATTTGGGGAGGTGGGAGGTTGAGGTGGTTACACCCTCTCCCTTCCTTGATCTTCTTCTCTCACGGTTCATTTCTCCCTCTCTCATTTTGGCACAACTCTTACCTTCTTGTTCTTGCTTCCCTCTCTTGTGCTCCTTTGTAAGATCTAATGGAGAGTGAGGAAGGAGAAGAGGGTGAGGATGGTTCAGGTTTCTTAATTTCTTGTGTGCCTTTCTCTTGTGTGTTTGGAGAGCATGGTTCTTGGTGAGAAGGAGAGTTTTCTTGCAGGTTTTCATGGCCAGCAATGTATTTGCAGCCTCTCTTGGCCGGTTCGTGGTTCATATTGTGCCGTGGCAAGTTGCTCTTCACAATCACACCTAATTTAGCCTCTTTGTATGAGGTAGTTTGGGATGAAGACATGCAGGCTGCAGGAATCCCATATGCACAGAAAGGGAAAACTGTACCCATCCAACAACTATAAAGCATTGTACTTGACTACCACTTTTGATAGATGAATGAATACATGATGATGCTTTTCTTTATCAGTTAGTGTTAGTCTTGTACTTGTCAGTCCTACACAAGATTGTGTTTATGAGTCTAAGCTTCCATCTTGGAACCTAATTTACTTGTGTAACAATTGTGGTCTTCAATCAATGTCATCATGAGTTTAGTCTATGCTTACAAGCTGCCATAGCCATGCTCTAGATCCTGCATATTTTAACAAAAATAATCACAAATGAGGAACCACAACATGCCTCACCCATTCATTCATAAAGAAATTGATCATGTGTTTGAAAACATGGAATACTATATACACCCACATAATCAAGGTCTCGACTATCAACATCAAAATGTCATGAAAAAATTCCATCCATAAAATATCCATACATGCATCCCAAAAAAATCCAAAAGTTAAATTAGTTGGAGGTGAACCTAATCATTAACCTAACTAGATCTTGCCAACCCCAAGAGACCAAAATGTTTTAGGCATAAATCATTAACTCTAAAATATCATTTTCTACATTAACCTCTTGTACATTCATATACTTATTAGGATAGTAAGGCTTTGATTTATGATGCTTAATCTTATATAATTCTATCAAGTCACTAATCAAACCATTTAAGAAATGGAAATGTTGATTACTTAATAACTTTGCTAGGCAACCCAAAATAATATTTTCATGCATAAATTTAGCCACATCAATGGCTTTATCTATTTTTAATGCACTTTCTCTTCCATCCACTTAGTAATATAAGCAGTATAAATTAAAATATATCGATTAGATGGATATCTTGTAGGTGGATCAATTGGACCCATAAAGTCAATTTTTCACTTCTTAAAAGGTACTAACACCAATACATGTGTCAAAGGTGTAGAAAACCTTTTAGAAGGTCATCCATCCTTTAATGTATGCTATATTTCTACAATAGTAATGAGTATCCTTAAAGAGGGTAGGCTGACAATAACAAGCTAATAGAACTTTCCATGTTATTAACTCATTAGTGAAATATCCCCCATACGGATCATTATATAACACCTTTAAACCATAAGGACCTCATCTTCTCTTACACATCAGTAATAATAAATATTCCCTCTTGGAAAAAATTTATATACATAACCTCTTAATAATCCATAAGAGCTTGCTTGCATTAATATCTTCATTTTCTTACATTTATCTACACTAGGTGGACATTGATCTGTACTTTAAAAATTAGTGATATTTGCATACTGTGGAAGTTGTGTTTCCCTAGTAAAGAGTGATGCATTTGGTAAATCATCTTCAATACCTTCCCTATATGATGTCAATAATCATGAAAGATGATCTACTAGAATATGAACTCTTCTAGGATGAGTAACTATTTGAAATTCAAACTCTTAAAACAATAACATCCAATGAAATACCCACCTAGAAAGCTCTACTTTATTAAGCAACTAATTTAATGCTTCATTATCAATAAGGAAAACAAAATCATAAAATTGTTTTGTTTGGAATGTGCAATTGTTAGTCTCAAAATACCCATTCACAAAGCGCATTACTCTTGAGCCATTCATTAGCTTATTGTCCCATTGTTGGGATAGTTGAATATTGCTAAGCTTGACCTCCTAAAAGACCTTGCTAACTTCCCTCTTTTGGTTGTCATAAATAGTAGTTGGTTCTATACTAAGATACATTCTTAAGAAAGAAACAATTTCACTAGCATAAGTCAAGTGGACACTATTTTGCTTCAAATACTCATGAGTTAGAGCCCTTTTGATGATTATCCTAGCTCTATCATGTTCTCCCTTTTTATGCCTAAGAGAAAAAAAGTTTCAAGTCATTTCCATGCCAATAAGTCCCCAATATCTAGCAATAGAGTAAAATGATTGCTTTGCTTTAAATTCTGAAGCTGCACCATTTAACCAAACCTAGTGTTTTGTCAAGTTGAGTCTTTGATTCTCTTGGACATTGAGCATATAAGACAAAACCATGCTACACAAATAAGATATCATGTTGTGTGTGTTTGAGTGTTAACCCCGATGTGCAAAGAAAGCGAAAGAAAATCAAAAGACATAGGGCAAAGCAAAAAAGGTGGCCCCATGGAAAAATAGGAGGAAAAAGGCCAAAAGCACAGGAGTAACTTTAAAATTCAAGAGGGAAAGTGCAAAAAGGGAAAGGTACATTATATATATATATATATATATATATATATATATATAAGTGCACCCTAAATTTTTGTAAAAGAGTTCCATGCTCCCTCATGTGCAATTTGTAAATGTAGCTAGGCATGGGTGAAGGAATAATGTAAATAGGAAGGGAATAGAGAAAGGGGACCTAGGCTAAAACGGCCGGTCATGTAAAAAAGGGATGGTCATCCAAGGAGGAGGTAGGGCATGTATAAAAGGAAAAAAGTGAATAAAGAAGCTCATTCTTGCGTGTGGCCAAAACTAGCTCTCCTCCTCCTCCTCCTCCTCCTCCTCCTCCTCTTCTTCTTCTTCTTCTTCTTCTTCTTCTTCTTCTTCTTCTTGTGCTTGTGTTTGAGAGAGTGTAATATTCTCAGGACTGTAAGCCCCCCCCCTTATTATCAAATTAAACAATTTTTTTAAATCCCCACTTGTTGACACCACGAGCTGGTGGAGGGAGGGGGACCTGTACTCATAGTTGACTAAGTTGAAGGAAAAGATGATGATGGTGTCAAGATTGTGGGAGAGAAGGAAGGAATCTCACTTGTAGCTTTCTTGCTTGCACAATGGGGGAATACACACAAGGGTGGAGGTTGAAAACAGTTTTCCTCTTCTTAGTTGTGTAAGCCAAAAGAACTCAAGTACAAAGAGATAGAAGAACCCTAAATATGGGTCTCAAACCAAACTCAACTAACTAAGGTGGCATACTAACTGAGCCACGAACTAGAGTAGATAAGGATAGCTGTCATCTAGCTATTATTCATGGGCGGTGTACCAACCGCATCTACAACTGACAAGTCGGTGATGTAAATGCACAACGGTCACCCTGGCGTATCACGAGTGGAGCTCGATATCTCAACACTCCCCCTCGAGCTCAATCCCAATTCCTGCACACCAAGCAGGTCTCTGAACTTGCGCAGCTTCTCTGCGCCCAATGCCTTCGTGAATATGTCAGCTACCTGATCCTCTGTGCTGACATAAACTAGATCAATAAGACCTAGTAAAACCCTCTCCCGCACATAGTGATAATGCACCTCAATGTGCTTTGTTCTAGCATGATAGACTGGGTTATTTGCCAAGTGTATACTACTCATGTTGTCACAATAAATGACAACTGGCCCATCTGTAGACTAATGCATATCATAAAGTAGCTTATGCAACCAAGCTACCTCACATGCAGCCATTGCTGCACCCCTGTACTCAGCCTCTGTGCTCGACAAGGCAACTGTAGGCTGTTTCTTGCTGCTCCAAGTGACTGCAGCACTCCCAAAAGAGAACACATATCCACTGGTAGATCGTCTATCAGAAATGCTACCAGCCCAATCAGCATCAGTGTATCCATGCAAATGTATCTGAACCCCAGTCTCATAAAATAGTCCATACTGCAATGTGGACTTCACATACCTGAGTATGCGTCTAGCTGCATCCAAATGCGATTTCCTTGGAGCCTGCATAAACTGACTTACCAATCCAACAGCATTGCTCAAATCTGGCCTGGTAATAGTCATATAAATCAAGCTTCCTACTATGCATCTGTACATAGTAGGGTCTTCCAGAAGCTCACCTGCATCTGCGCTCAGCTTCACATTCTGCTCCAAAGGAACTGAAATAGGCTTACAGCCTGTCATCCCATATTTGGACAGCATGTCAAATCCATACTGCCTGTGCAAGAGCTGTATCCCACTTGGTGATCTAATCACCTCAATGCCCAAGAAATAACGCAGCTTTCCCAAATCCTTCATCTCAAACTTCTGCTTCAATAGCATTTTCACATGAATGATATCTTCATCACTGTCACCTGTCATAATCAAATCATCAACATAAATGACAAGTAGCATAATACCTTTCTCTATTTTTCTCACATAAAGTGAGAAATCTGCCTTGGAAATCTGAAAGCCAATAGTGATAAGATACTGTCCTATCTTGTCAGACCGTGCTCTAGGTGCTTGCTTCAAGCCATACAAAGCTTTCTTCAACCTGCAAACAAACTCAGGATGAACAGCATGCACATAACCTGGTGGCTGCTCCATATAGACCTCTTCTTGCAAATCACCATGCAAGAAGACATTCTTTACATCCATCTGATGTAAAGACCATCCCTTTGATGCAGCCATAGCAATGACCGCTCTTACGGTTGCCATCCTTGCAACCGGACTGAATGTTTCTTCATAGTCAATGCCATATGTTTGTGCATACCCCTTGACTACTAATCTTGCCTTGTATCTGTTCACAGAACCATCTGCATTGTGCTTCACCTTATAAACCCACTTACAGCCAATTGCATTCTTACCTTTAGGCAAAGGTACCAGTTCCCATGTAGCATTTGCTTCCAAGGCATCCATTTCTTCATCCATGGCTTTCTCCAAATTTTTCTTTTCCCATGGCTTCCTCAAAAGAAGTGGGTTCTGGTTCCTGTATCACTTTAACCATATATGCATAGTGAATGGCTGTAAATCCATCATATTTCAGCCTATCCACAGGATACCTAGCTCTTGTAGACTTGCGCAAATTAGGTTCACTCCCAGGTGCTCTCAAAACATCCCTGGTCTTCCTTACTCCAGGTGTAACAATAGAAGGAATACCCAACTCATCATCAATGCTCTGTTCTGAGCCACTGGACTCACCATCCACATAAGAGTGACCTGCATTCACATCAAACATGGGCTGATCAACCTTCTCTTTTCCTTTTCGTGATACCTGCATACCACTATCTGCATTGCTTTGAGAAGATTCTCCTGATCTCAATCTGCCTGTCCATGGCGAAGAATGTGAACCACTGCTAGAGGACGCTCCAGGTCCACTAATATTTTGTGACTGCTGCTGTGAATTCTGTGCAGCATTACCATTTTGTGCATCTACATCATCAATCACATTTACTTGTTTATACCAGCTACTCATCTCATCAAAAACAACATCTCTGCTCACTGTAAACTTATGAGTAGAAGGGTTATAGCATCTATACCCTTTTTGCTGCAGAGAGTAACCAATAAAGATGCACTTCTCAACTTTTGGATCCAACTTGGATCTCAACTCATCTGGCACATGTACATAGGCAATGCAACCAAAAATTTTCAAATGAGAAATATCTGGTTTCCTACCAGTATACCTCTCCTCTGGAGTTATCCCATGTATTGCTGCAGTGGGAGTCCTGTTCATTATGTAGACTGCTGTAGCAACTGCTTCAGCCCAATAAAAATCTGGTAGGTCTTTTTCATTGAGCATGGCACGAGATACCTCTCCAATATGCCTGTTTTTCCTTTTTGCAATTCCATTTTGTTGTGGGATATGACTGCATGAATATTGCTGCTTTATGCCATGCTCCTGCAGGAACCTTGCAAACTCATTTGAGAGGTACTCTCCCCCTCCATCTGACCTTAGGCATTTTATTTGCAGACCTGTTTCTTTTTCAGCCATAGCTTTAAGAGTTTTGAAATGCCCAAAAACTTCACTTTTCTTTTTCATAAAATACACCCAAACTTTTCTGCTATAGTCATCAATAAAAGTGACAAAATAATGACAGCCTCCAAGAGATGCAGCTTTAGTAGTCCACACATCAGAGTGGATTAATTCCAATGGCTTCTCACTCTCTTGAACATGTCTAGGAAATGGTTTCCTTGCCTGTTTTCCAAACTGACAGGCTTCACATACCTTATGCATTTCTGCAACCTTGAATTTTGGCAATCCTGCAACAATATTTTGGGCCTGCATTGATTTAAGTCGCTGTACATTAACATGACCAATGCGTTTATGCCAGATATCAATATCTGCAACTACACCGGTCCCATGTGCAAACATTGCTGCACTCAATTCAGACATGTCTGCATCCAATGTAAACATTCTGCCCTTCTTCTTTCCTTTTGCTATCAAGCGACCTTTATTTTTCATATCCTCAACAAAGCATCCATGAGGATTAAATCTGACCTGCAAGCCCTACTCAACCATTTGACCAATAGAAACCAGATTCTTGGTGATATTCGGGACATGAAATACATCGGACAGGTATTTCTTTTTCCCATCCTGCATAGACAAAGGAATTTTTCCAATCTGCACAATAGGATGTGCAGTATCATCACCAGTCTCCACAAATCCTGGTTTTTCCATTTTCCTTGCATCCTCCATCCATTCTGCATGACCTGTCATGTGGTTTGATGCACCTGAGTCAACATACCATACATCATTGCTTTCTTCTGCACTTGTCACAGAATTGTTCATGTGCTGCACCACGAACAAATGCTCATTTCTATCATCACCCTGTCTGCTAGAAGATGCATAATTCCCTTGTTGCAATTTTCCATTCATGATGTCATTCTGCTTTTTATAGCAGTCTTTAGCCATATGATCCATTTTACCACAGTAGTAGCATTCAACATTACTGTTTGCATTTTGACCTCTTTGCCATTCACCACGACCTCTTTGGCTCCCCCTACCTCTAGAGTTACCACGTCCTCCTCCATAGGACTGGTTTTCTTGAATTTGCTGCATATTCTGATTTCTACCACGGCCTCCAAATCGGCCTCCTCTACCTCTGCCTCTATCTCTTCCAGCATTTGAGTAGAAGACAGCTTCTTTTGAAGTTCCTCCTGAAGAAGATGCACCACCATTTCTTTGCTTCTCAGAAATTAGAAGAGCAATCACCTCCTCAAAATCAGGAAATCTTTCACGAACTGAAATGGATGTCCGAAACTGTGCATAATCCTTTCCTAGACCATTCAAGGTCACAGAAACTAAATCATCATCTTCCACTGGCGACCCGATGGAAGCAAGTGCATCTGCAATCTTCTTCACCTTCATGTGGTAGTCATTGATGCTCATATTTTCTCTTTGCACATTATGCAACTCTTGCTTGAGCTGCATTTTCCTGGCTTGCGTATTTGTGCTATACATTTTTGACAAAGTATCCCATGCCTCCTTTGGCATACTTGCATCCTGAATATGCACAATCATAGAGTCTGAAATACTGATATACAGCCAGTACATAACTTTCCTGGCTCTCTCATGCCATGCTTTGAATGCCTGCATTTGCTGTTGATTGGGAACATCAGGAAGAACTGGTTCTTCTTCATTTCCTGCAACAAATTCCCAATATCCTTTTCCCATAAGGAAATTCGCCATTCTAAACTTCCATGCCTGGAAGTTGTTCTTGTCAAGCTTTTCAGTGACAATCTGTGAAAGAGAATCAGACGCCATTACAGAATACTGCAAAAAATTCTGTCATTGCAAAAAACACAGCTTCACCCTCACAAGGGCAAATCTGCAAAACTGGCGAAAGTGGTATTTGACCACATAGTCACTTCCTAGTGACGATTTTGCATAAACAGGAACCAAGGATGATTCTGAAACTCCCAATGTCTCTGCGCACAAGCATACGATCCAATTTCTACAGTAACTTTTCACCGACCTGTAGAACAGTGGCTGCACATCATAAAACTGAGCCTTTTCCTGAGTGCGTGCAGAAAACTTCCGCCTCCAAAACAGGCCCCGAAATGGCCTCAAATCAAAAAAATAGGGTCGCAACCTGAGACAATGCACTCTTGCAATTTCCGGCTGTGCTACCTGCTGCAGAGATCTGCTCCCAAAACAGAAAATGAAAGCAACACTGCTCCTCTTACCAGAACACCGCGAGCTTGGCTTGCTTTCTTGAGCTCCTTACCACGAACAAGGCTCTGATACCATGTCAAGATTGTGGGAGAGAAGGAAGGAGTCTCACTTGTAGCTTTCTTGCTTGCACAATGGGGGAATACACACAAGGGTGGAGGCTGAAAACAGTTTTCCTCTTCTTAGTTGTGTAAGCCAAAAGAACTCAAGTACAAAGAGATAGAAGAACCCTAAATTTTGGTCTCAAACCAAACTCAACTAACTAAGGTGGCATACTAACTGAGCCACGAACTAGAGTAGATAAGGATAGCTGTCATCTAGCTATTATTCATGGGCAGTGTACCAACCGCATCTACAACTGACAAGTCGGTGACATAAATGCACAACGGTCACCCTGGCGTATCACGAGTGGAGCTCGATATCTCAACAGATGGCAGAGCTACATGACGATGATGACAGATCTACATTTGTAGAAAATGATCATGAAGATGACGTGATAAATGATGGGGGAAAGGGGCACACGTATGCCACCTCCCCCCCCCACTATTCCTTCTTTTCCCTTAATAAGCCTCATGGTGAGGCAATTTGGGGGTCCTATGAAGCTAAGGACTCCTTATCACAGTGTCTTCTCCCGCCCACCAATTAATGCCCATCTCCCCCCTATAAAATCCCCCCTCCAATAAGCAAAGGAGGAAACAAATTCTTTCCCCTGCTATACCGATTTGTAAAAAAGTGAGAGAGAGAGAGAGAGAGAGAGAGAGAGAGAGAGAGAGAGAGAGAGAGAGAGAGAGAGAGAGAGAGAAGAGTCTGAAGGGAAATTCCTCGCTTGGAAGAAGTTTCAAGCTCGGGAGGGGGGGGGGTCACTCATGAATATATGCAAAATAAGGGATTTTTAAAATAGCATTTTTATACATTTTTTACATACAGAAGGGTGTCATATAAAGGGGTTACTTATAGATTGAATAGAAAAGGGTTGTGTTTTATTCAAGAAAAATTTACAGATTAGGATATTTATAAATAGGCCATGAATGCATGTTATATAGAGAATATATATATAGTGAACCCCTCGAGGTTTCAAGTACCCTCTCTCCCTCACTATTCTTGTGATCTCTCTATGAACTGCCCTCTAGTTGGCAAAAGGTTGCGGAAGTGAAGGCAAAGCATAGGAAACTTCAACACAAAGGAGTGCTCCAAAACAAGAGAAGGCCCGCATTCCAAGCTCCGAAATGGCTTCGAAGCACAAACTCTCCCAAGTAACCGGAAACGCCACAACCACGAAAGGAGGATTGGGCAAAGATGTCACTGCCAACAGAATGGGTTATCGGGTATAATGCTAATTTGACACTCCAAAACCGGGTACCATTACGGTGTCTAGCCCTATGTATGGAACAGTCAAGCATAATCATTGTAGAAATAAATCATACTTTTGCATCATGTAATTTGCATAACTGGAAAGGTAGTTGTAAAGGCTTGAATCAAGTTCATGATGATCATGATTTTCCACAAATCGATTAAGCATCTATGGGTGTTGCAATACTAAGTTGATTATTAGGCATGATTTTTTGTGAGTGCATCTTAGGTTACCAATATATAAATATGCATTACCGTGTAGGACGATGGCATCCTATAAACCACTAGAGAGATTTGGCTTGCATTTACATTAGGCATGACAAATTCATGTACCTCGCACAAAGAAAAATATAAGTCACAATTTATTATTTGCATAAGTTCATTGAAATGAATTTCCAAGAATAGAAGCTCCGCATTGCATTATCAACTCAGGAAAGACTTGCATCTAGATTTGTGTGGCATCATGGACAGTTTTGGTTGCACTACATGATAGGGATTCAACTTAAAAGATAGATTTAGGATGTGCTTGTAAATTGTTAAACTAAATTGCAAGAGGAAGTTCTATAAATGAAACCATAGACGATAAGTAAGTCTAGGGTTTAATTGTAGAATTAATGCTACAATCGTACTATTGACATATATAAGTAAGTCTAGGGTCTCTATCTTAGCAACTAGCTGCAATAAGCCCAATAACACCCTTAGAGCTATCATTTGAAGCCATGATGCAGCTTGATGTCAATACAAGAAAACTCAAATGTCATATCCATAAGAAAAAACGACCATTTGCTACGAAATTTAACCTGATTCATTAATCCAATTTCTTTTTGTGAGTTTGGGTCATAGAATCCTTTCACAGATGGTGTTCCTAAATTTACAAGCATAAACAACAATGAAGACGAGCTGCTAAGGTGGAGTTCCTATTTTTGAATGCTTACAATTCACCCCTTTTTGGGTTTTTTCTTGCCTTGGTATCAACGGTAATGGCCTTTTGAGGGGGAAGGAATTACCCACACCCTCATTCTTATGCGATAGGAGTGAGCATTTACCCTATGGGTTTATAACCAATAATTCCTAGATGGTAATTGCCCTAATTTGCTAACCTTTAAACCAGGTTTCTTGTCTTGAGATCACAAGATCTAGATGATTAAATCTAGGACCCAAATTGGTCATTTAATAACCATTCTTCTCCTTAGAAATTTATCGGATTCCTAAGTTTATCCTAGGGTTTCATTCCCTCAAGTTTTCATAACGGAAATTTTTGCTCATTCCTCCCGCTAGCCAAGAGTAAACTAAGTACTTGGCAATCCTAGAGTGGTGCGCAAAGCCACCCCCAGCTCATGCTGTCAACCCTATCCAAGAGGGTTCTAAATAACTGTGATGGGAACATGGGCTGAACCCGCCACGAGAGTTTGAAGAGGTATTCGATCTCCTTAGCAAGTAGGTTTTTTGTTTTTTTGGATTTGGGAAAGCATGTTGGAGTTGTCTAGTATTTTTCTTGTGATTCAGATGCATTAGGGTAGGAAAAAACGAACAAAACAAAGGAAAATAAGCAATAGGGTTTCTGATATCATAACAGGGTATAAGGGTTTGATTCATTTGTTGATTTTCATTTTGAGTTTATTTGCTATTCTAGGTACATATAACTCTTCCCCTCCACCCATAGCATTGATCTGGAGGTGTGTGCGATAGGCCGTGGCCTAAGTTGTGTGATTTATTGTTACGCTAGCCAAAATCGCACCACGTTTGACGAGTTCGAGTGACGGCGATTTCTTGGCCAAGTCCCAGAATTGGCCCTTGGCCCGGTCGATTTGGCCCACTACCACTTGGATGCCAACCACTCAGACCACTCAACTCGGACGCATCAAAATTCAGCCCTTGGCCCACTCCACTCAAACACCCACCACTTGGCCCGTCCGAATTGACCATTTAGACCAACTTGGAAT
Organism: Lygodium microphyllum; assembly: GCF_053477565.2. Taxonomy (NCBI): domain Eukaryota; kingdom Viridiplantae; phylum Streptophyta; class Polypodiopsida; order Schizaeales; family Lygodiaceae; genus Lygodium; species Lygodium microphyllum. The sequence goes on along the minus strand of NC_141158.1, from coordinate 14,151,880 downwards.
TCGGCCCATCTGACTCGGCCCTCGACCATTCGGTCCAAACCCATTCGGATGAACCACTCGGCCCTCGGCCCGATCAATTTGGCCCACTACCACTCGGCCACTCGGCCCTTGGACAACCACATTCGAACTGTCCAAATTTGACATTCGGACTAGTTACATTCGGCCCTCGGCCTGGTCGATTTGGCCCACTACCACTCGGCCACTCGGCCTTCGAACAAGTGTACTTGGACTGGCTGAATTTGAAATTCGGACTAGTTACATTTGGCCTTTTTTGCCTGTAGCCATTTGGACGGGCCGAATTCGGCACTCAGCCCCTATGATTCGGACCTGTTGGGCCGAATTTGGATTTTTTCAAATTTTAACCTGTAGAACTTGAAACTGACCAAGAGACCATATAGAGCCAAAACCACATCATAGAATTATCACTGGGCTGAAATCTAGAGCAAGTAGTTCAAAAATTGGCTACAAACGGTCCTTCAAATCGCACATGGCATTTACCGTAACGGCCTTGCGGGCTCTACCCCCTCCACACCTCCCTCAAGTAGGTTGGAGAGAAAATGCGCGTCGTGATAGGTCCTCCAAATTAGATCCTAGTGTAGTAATGGCTCTACACAAGCATGGATTCTCACTTGCAAAGGGGCAACCAAAAGCCCATACCCAAACAAGGACAAACACAGACCCTAGAACCTCAATGGGCCAATCTAGCCAACAAGGGCAAAAAGGCCACACCGCAAAAACACATATGTGTTGCATTTGGATTGCATCTAGTCAAAGCAAAAATCAACAACATCAAGCTACAACTGTGAGGGTGACTAGATATGATAGTCCTGACGATAGATGCACCTTAAATAGCAATGCACAAATGATCCAAGACATCACTGAAGAATCCACATCTGGTCGTGTAGTTGGGGATTCAAGGGCATTTTTCAAAAGGCTTAAATTTATAAGCCAAGACCTAGAAGATGAAGACATAGTACCACTTGCTTATCTTAGGGTCAAACTCACCGCGAAAAGAGAGCACACTGTCAATGCCCTCATTGATGAAGGAGCAAATTTTAATATCTTGACCTATGAAGCATGGACTCTACTAGGCCAACCAGAGTTCATGCCAACTAATGCAACTATTAGTCCTTTTATGGGCGACAGTCCTGGGCACTTATGGGGAAGTGCAAAATCCTTGTAACCATTGAAACTGAAAGCTTTCCTATCCTGTTCCATGTTCCTCCAAATAGTGCTACTTGTGGAAAGGAAACCCTCCTAGGACGACCCTTCAAAAGGGCAATGAAGTGCGAGGCCAATTACGTAGTGAAAAGGATACACTTGACACTACTGGGTGTGAGGATAGTCACAACCTTTAGCAAGGGTGACCTCATGGAACCGCGAGGGAAAGGCAAGGAAGGTGTTGACATAACACGCAAGCCTAGTAACGAGAGCAAGGACTTGTTGAGAGAGTTGATACAAGGGCATGTTGAACAGAGAGAACCAGTGAGTGAGGCCATGCTTGAAACAAGAAGGTTAGGAGACAATGCCAAGGATAGGCTTTGGACTTACAAATATCATAGAAGACCACAAAAGAAGCCCAAGCCTTATAGACAAAGGTATAGATGGAGAGCTAGCACAATGTCGCGATTTGTGAGAAATGCGGGATCTAGAGCATGGCAAAACCGGAAGCTATGGAGGATGGAGAAAGAAGTGTAGACTCATGATGGAAAGGACACTGTTTGTTACACAAGTGAATTAGGTTCCAAGATTGAGACTTGGACTCATAAACACAATCTTGTGTATGTGGACAATGACATTGACACTTTACTGAAATGAAAAGAGTACTATCATTGCATTAAGAAAGGAAGCAAGTACAATGCTTTATAGGAAAGTAGGAAACTGCAGTAGGCACCATTGTGCATATGGGATAAGTTAGCCTGCATGTCCTTGACCTTGAGACTCCATACAAAGAGGCTGTTTGAGTGTGATTGCAGATTCTCAACACCCCTCCTCAATCACAACTAGGAAAGGCACAAAGTGTGTAGAGGCTGTAATGAGAACCACCTGCAAAGTGTGGGCATACCACAGACATGGCAAAACACCAGAGGCTGTCGCAGAAAAAGCTAAGTGTGGGTACCATAAACATGGTGGACATCCAGAGGCTGTAACAGGGGCCTCACAAAGTGTACAGGGACTGTAATGCCAAGTTACATAAGGAGTTTACAAAGCTTTATGGCAGGAAGCATTAGGGCAAGGAAAATACAAGGCTATTAAAATAGTCTATCAGAATTATGAGAGTACAAGGACTGATGAGTCTTGTCCTTCCGATCCTGGTGGTCTTCATCTTCATCTTCTTCTTCCTTTGCTCCATTTTCTTCTTCTTCTTTGACTGCGACTAGATAGGCCTTTTGGGATCTCTTTCTTGCGTGGCAGAACTTCTCGGTGTGTCCGGTCCTTTTGCAGAAGTCACAAAAGAGCTGATCTTTCTTGCCTTTGTACCTGTTGCCAAGATATAATGCATGCTCATCTCTAGAGGTACTTGGTTCTTCTTTAGTTTTTAGCTTCTTTTCTTCTTCTAACAGTGATGCCTGGATATCAACAAGTTCAGGATTTGGCATGTTGATTAAAGTTGTTGATACATTATTATATTCAAGAGGCAAGCTCTTAAGTAGAACACCGATGCAAACATCTTCATCCATTTTAATGTTGATTCCTGCAAGTTGGGTTAGGAGTCCTTCCATGTAATTAAGATGTGTGGCAAGTGATGTGCTGGACTTCATTTCAAGCCTGAAGAACTCAATCAGGAGACCATACTTTGATGATTTAGATTGTGCACCGAACAGGGTGTCAAGTCTTTTCCATGTATCCTGTGAGGTCTCACAGTTATCCACATGATGGATATAACTGTCGTCTAGCTCCAGTTTAATAATGGCCTGAGCTCTGTCATCATTCTTTTGCCAAGTAGTTGCAAGGTCCACGTCCCGAGGTTTCTTCTCTTTGCCATTTGTGATGGCCTAGAGACCCTTCTTCATCAGGATGAGCTTGATGCGGGTTTGCCAAGTGTGGAGCCCGACTCCTTTGAATCGAGCATTTGGAGAGTCTTTGCCCATGTTAGATTTACGGGAACAGTAGCAAATCAACTTCAAATTTTATTTGATTTGAGCAACAGAAGAATTGATTGAGAGACACAAGTGCTAAAAAGCACTAGCTGAGTGTCAATGAATACCAGATCTGTAAAAGGTCTTTTACTCTTTTTAAAATCCAAGTGATCTTCCCCTTCTTGATTTGATGCTGATGCCTTCAGATCTGAGTGACAGTACTTTAATGAACTTCAAAGAGTATTGCTCAGTGATTAAAATCACTGTTGATAACTTTAGTGAGAAAAACAGTGAAAAATGTCAAGATTTTGAAGCTTTTGGCTATGGTGGAATTAGGGTTTCTGAGACAGGGGCCTGGTTTTTTCAACATTGCAGGAGCTATACTTGATCATTTTAAAAAATTTTTACATGCCTAGGAAGCTGACTTCATGGGCTATCAAAGCCCCATGGAAATTGTGTAGATCGCGGACAGCACGGCGCACGCAGGGAGCTCGAACAGACACGGCGCAGATCTGGACAGCGACAGCGAATTTCTGCAATGCTGGAGCTGTAGATCACCAATGTTGGTGTTTAAAGTGACAGGAAGCTGCGCCCTGAGCCAAGGAACATTTCTCCAGAAGAAATCGTGTTGAAATTCTGCCTGTGGAGGGAGATCAAGAAGCTCCAAGCAAGGTAGGTCCTGTCTGGCTATGGCAGACACAGAGCAGAGATTGGGGATTTTCACAATGCTGAGCTCCAGATGGTCCAATGTCCTGGATTGATGTGATACAGGGAAGCTTTATGAGTTGGGGAATACTTTTCCAGAAGGAAGCTCCAAGAGATTTGACCTGTGGAGTGAGATATAAGCAGTTCAATCTGATAGGGTGCTGCTGGCTATGGCTGCCATGGAAGCTTCAGTGAGAGTAGAGTTGGGAGATGAAGTCATGAGCTGACATTGAGCTAGACTGAGGTTAAAAAGAATCAAGAGAGGCTAGACAAGCAATGCCATGCCCAACTGAGCTCTGATACCATGTGAGAAATGCGGGATCTAGAGCATGGCAAAACCGGAAGCTATGGAGGATGGAGAAAGAAGTGTAGACTCATGATGGAAAGGACACTGTTTGTTACACAAGTGAATTAGGTTCCAAGATTGAGACTTGGACTCATAAACACAATCTTGTGTATGTGGACAATGACATTGACACTTTATTGAAATGAAAAGAGTACTATCATTGCATTAAGAAAGGAAGCAAGTACAATGCTTTATAGGAAAGTAGGAAACTGCAGTAGGCACCATTGTGCATATGGGATAAGTTAGCCTGCATGTCCTTGACCCTGAGACTCCATACAAAGAGGCTGTTTGAGTGTGATTGCAGATTCTCAACAGCGATGGATATCCAAAGCATTGCTATGTACACAAGGGTATTACGCTAGTAGCCGATGGATTTGGGTACCAAAACCCCGTGCAAAACCTCCTTTGTTGGCCAAAAGCCAGTACGTTTCAAGAGCAAAGAAGCACAAGAGGAAGTCTAAACAAAAAATCAAGTCTCGAGTCAAGAACATTGGAGTGACCGAGCACCTCACGATTGAGATAAAAAAACCAAATGGGACTAATCGAAGGGTAGATCCTCAGCCTAGCGTGCTTGACAAGTAGATATCAGATGTAATTGTTGAGGATACCCAAAAGTCACTAGTGCCCAAGGAGCCTTTGATTTTCCAAGAGGATAACAGGCATCATAGGCACAACATTGCTCATGGCAAGGTTAAATGCTCAACAAAGCAAATAGCAAAATCATCTAACAGCCACGAGAAAATCTTCCAGCCAGTGTCAAAGCCACTTAGGAGTCCCAAGTCTCCTACATCCTCTTTCCCTAAACGGACACAGGAAGCACAATAACAGTCATCAAGTGCAGCTACTCAATCCCAATCTCTATCTCCAGCTAAGCTTCCAAATGTCTGAGAGGTGGAACATGACACCACCCATAACTCTCGACCCAAGGATATGCCTGTGCAATCCACCATGGCTAGCTCAACTGATGCTCCTCAAAGGGCAACAAAAGACACAACCACTTCCAATCGGCTTGAGGACTTGACACCGCAATCCACCAATAGTAGCAAGTCCACTGAACTAGCTACTACTACTTCCAATCAGGGATCATAGTAGTCACAACCCTTGGCCGTGACAATGCCCCTTGTGGAACGTGACCTTAGCCATTCACCTGTGGAGGAGGTGCTGCAACCAACATCCTTGATAACTCCAGCACTTCCAAAGCACCTAAAGCATATACTTGAGGAGAAACCTCGCAAACACGTGGCCAAGGAGATGGTGCATCTAACCAATCAACCTAGTAAGGCTATCCAGCAGGTCGCAGCTACGTCCCATGAGGACACACCAGAGAAAGGGAAAGCTAAGGCCAACCAAGCACATCAACGACTGATCTAGTTCACAGCCCTGAGTCGTTAAGAGATGCACCTTCATTGACCAAAAAAATAGGAGAAAACAGTGAAAAAAACAACAATTACAAGTGGTTGTGGACCCCAAGAATATTGAGATCAAGACTGCTGAAAAGCTAAAGAATAAAGCATCGAGTCCACCCATGAATGAACCCACTGCCATATCTCCTAACAGCGGTGAAACCTCAGACACATCCATGTGCTTTGAAAAATCAAAGCAACCATTACCATCAATAATTGCTTGCAACACTCAATCCACCGACAATAGAACTCGCATTGACCAATCAAGAGTGGATACAACACAGTCACAATAGGGTGATAAGACTATACCGGTCACATCCATGGAGAACCATGGCACAATAGCAGAAAGGCCTTAGGAGAAACATAAAAACCACGAGAGCATAAGCAATCCTAGCATTGACCAATCTTGCTCATCTAGACTTGAGCCCCCAGCTATGCTAAAGCCTAGGAAAACTCCTAGAACCTTGCAACAGATAGCAACCGAGCAAGCCCTCATTGAACTGTTGAGATGACAAGATCAAAACATGCGAACATTGATGATGGACCGCCTAGTTAGATGGGTCCACACATCTACACTTAGCATGTCGGTGGTTATTATGACTCTCATATGGCCACTGACTCATTATTTATTATATTCAGATTGTTACACCTATTTACAGCTGGCATAGTTATAGCGTCAGTCGATTAGTGTAGTTGGTTATGCATTGTTTGACTTAGTAGGCCACTTTCCTTTATGTTGTATCTTATCTATACTTTGTGAACATTGTAAAAGTGTGTGGAAGAAGAAGAAGAAACCAGCAAGAAAACGTTTTGGCCTCCATCTCTCTTCTTGTCTCTTGAGTGAGCTTCTCCTTGTGCATTCTGTGTGTGTTCGGTGTAGCATCTTGAGCAAGTCCCCCCATCATGTGATTCTTGACATGGTATCATAGCCGCACCACTAAGAGAGGCTGATTTCAAAGGCTGAAGTGAAGGAGAAGAAGCAAGGTTCGAGAAAGCAAGCCATGGGTAAGAAGCTCTCCCATCCTTCCACTCTCTCTCTCTTGGATAGTGCCTGTGGAGGCACCGAAAGCAAGGCAGAGCAAAAATTTCAAATTGCAGTGAGATTTGGTGTGCGCAAAGAACGCTGTGTATTCTGTAGATTGGCCCTTTAGGGCTTTCCCGCAGTTTTTTGGGCATCTGAGGCCATTTTAGGCCCCGTTTTAGAGCCGCAAGGTTGCGGACAACAGTTTGAGATACCCCTCAATTTCAGTTATGTCTGCCGTATACAGGTGCATAGGTTACAAATTTTAGATCTGTAAGTTCAAAGGTGTTTACCAGCGAATAAACACAAGGTTTATCTGCAAACTGGTTGCAGATTACATGTATTGTTGAGCAGACTATGAAAAAAGCTATCTAGTATATTGCTGTGCACTACAAGTTGAGGGTTGTAGAAGATTTGCTTGTTGTTTGGTATTAGTTTTGTGATAATGGCAGAGAACAGTGGAAACCCCATCATTGAGAAGCTCGACAAGAACAACTACCCTTCATAGAAGTTCCGTGTCACGAACTTCCTTATTGGAAAAGGCCTTTACGAGTTTGTTTTAGGTGAAGAAAAGAAGTCAGAGGTGAGTGATCCTCCAACTGCAAAAGAGACAAAGGCACGAAAGGAATGGAATGCAAAAGACAAAAAGGTCATCTATTGGCTATTTGCAGTAATTGACAATAATATGCTGGGACATATTAGAAATGCAGAGAATTCATATGCAACTTGGACCATACTTGAAAGTATGTTTTTCGTAAATACAAAGGCACGAAAGATTCAACTCAAGCAAGAGTTGAATACATTGAAGAAAGGGAAGATGTCTATCAATGAGTATGCATTGAAGGTAAGGAGTATTGTAGATGCCTTGGCAGTGATTGATGCAATGCCCGATGATGATTTGGTGTCATCTACCTTGGGTGGACTTAACAATGAAAAGGCTTGGAAGTCTTTTGTAACTTCCGTATATGTGAGAAAGCCATTTCCAGATTTCGATGAGTTGGTCTCCCTTATGATCACAGAAGAGATCAACATGCAGAGTGAGACATCTGAAAGAAGTGGTGAACAGGTCCAAGCTTTCTACTCCAGTTCAGGAAGGGGACGTGGCAGGTTCTCTTCAAGAGGCCGTGGTACAGGACGTGGTAGTGAAAACCAACAAAACATATTGAATTAGCAATTTGGCGATATGCAGGTTTCAAGAGGTCGTGGTAACTTTAGAGGTAGGGGGAGCTTTAGAGGAAGAGGTGGATGGTAGAATAGAGGTTCTAATGACTTTGGTATTGTGTGTCACTACTGTGGCAAAACAGGTCATATTGCAGCCCAATGTTATGCTAAGAAAGATGATATTCGCAGTGGTAAGTTGCAGCAAGGAAACTATGCATCGTCTTCACGACAAAATGAAGACAAAAATAAACGTCTGTTTGTTATGCAGCGTATGCTAAATGCTATTACAAGAAAGGGAACACATGATGATGTTTGGTATGTTGATTTCGGTGCATCCAACCATATGACCAGCCATGTAGAATGGTTTGGAGAGATGCAGGATTTGCAAAATGCAGGTTATGTGCAGATGCGTGATGATTCATGCGACCCAATTTCACACATTGGAAAAGTTCCCTTGTCCTTGCATGATGGTAAGACAAAGAGTCTTTTAGATGTATTACATGTGCCATCTATTACAAAGAACTTGGTGTCAGTCAGTCAAATGGTAGAGCAAGGGCTGCAAGTCAAATTTAATGCAAAGGGCTGCTTATAGAAGACTTCAATGACAAGTGCAGGTTGGTAGAAAAGGGAAGTAGAGTTGGATGTATGTTCACTCTAGATGCTGGAATTCCTACTATGAATGCTGTTATGTATGCTAAAGAAAAAGGTGTTGTTGCAGATATTGAAATTTGGCACAGACGCATTGGATATGCAAATGTACAAAGGCTGAAATTAATGCAGTCCAAAGGGTTGGTTACAGGTTTGCCTACATTTAGAGTTGCATAATTTCATAAGGTATGTGAAGCATGTCAGTTTGGTAAGCAGGCAAGACAACCCTTTTCGCATGACAGAGATGTAAGCATAAATATCCTTGATGTTGTGCATACAGATATTTGGGGGCCTACACAAAATGTATCTCTTGGAGGCAGTTCATACTTTGTCACATTCATTGATGATTGTTTTAGAAAGCTGTGGGTATATTTTATAAAGGAAAAGAGTGAAGCGTTTGAGCACTTTAGAACTTTCAAGGCTGCAGTTGAAAGAGAAACATGCTTGAAAGTAAAGTGCTTGAGGTCATATGGAGGGGGAGAGTACCTCTTGAATGAGTTCAGTGATTTTCTGAGGTCTCATGGGATAAAGAGACAGTTCACATGCAGGTATACCCCATAGCAAAATGGTGTTACAGAAATGAAAAACAGGCATATTGCAGAAGTTGCACGCATCTTGATGGATATGCCTAAGCATTTTTGGTCTGAGGCTGTTCATACTGCTATTTATATTATGAACAGAACTCCCACAACTGCAGTTCATGGGATGACTCCTGAAGAATGCTTTACTAGCAAGAAGCCTGATGTATCGCACTTGAAGGTCTTTGGCTATGTTGCATATGTTCATGTGCCAGATGAACTATGGAAGAAGCTTGATCCAAAGGCAGAAAAATGTGTCTTTATTGGATACTCTTTAGAGCAAAAAGGGTATCGATGTTATAACCCTGTCACATGTAAGTTCAGAGTGAGCAAGGATGTCATCTTTGATGAAATGAGTAGTTGGTATGCATCTAGTGGTGATGCATTGGATGATGATGATGATCATGACACTCATGTGCAGGCTGAAAAGCAAGAATCACGGACGCTTAGTGGACTAGAGACATCATCTGGTAGTCCATGGTCTGGGAGACTAAAGAGTAGCTCTACATCTTCAGGTGCATCTAGTAGCACTACAAGTTAAGACAAAGGAAAGAATAAAGTGTCTGATGGCATTGATGCAGTTCTTGATGGAGACTCCAGTGGCTCAGAGAGCTTGGATGATGAGCTTGGCATTCCTTCTGTCAGGACACCAGGTGTACAAAGAGCTCATAGTAATGTAAAGGCTCCATTGAGTGATCCGGTGGTACGCAAATCTAGCAAGGTCAGATACCCTATTAAAAGATTTGGTTTTGAAGGTTATGCAGCTCACCATTATGCTTATATGGTGAAATTAGTTGAGGATGTTGAGCCCACTTGTTTTGAGGATGATTTTCTATACACCTTTCCCCTTTTCGATCTATCCTTCTAAGGATGAGCCCTGCTCCACTCCCTGACAACTAGTCCATGCAACTTTGCATAAGCCAAGATCTACTAATGGCTGGAATACGCCCCGCAATCCAGGCAGGATGAATATCATCACGGGGGCTGTCCCTCTACAACAAACACTGCATGACTCACCTTGCCCCTCGTCCTCATATGCGCTTGATAATCCACTGTTTAATCCCTTTCATGCAAATAATTATATACCACCTCAAAGCCTAATCTTGATTCACATTTTGCAAATTCTCTCTATAGTCACCGTCATGGAGCACCCAGTGCAGCTGGATTGCAAGGACGCTATCCCCTGTTGGAGGGACCATGTGGTACAAGCTTCTACGCCAGAACACTATGTGCCTACCCTTAAAAGGTATGCAAAGAAATGAGGCCCCAAGCGACACTTCCTCGGACACAGGCCGAAAACTTCCCAGGCCAGGAAAACAGAAGCTCAGGGGAACGTGCGAGGAGTGGCAACCCTAGCTGTGTGGGCTCTCCCCAAAAGCTCGGGCACTAGGTGCTCAAAGGAGAAGAAGGAAGCTCGATTCAAGGAGGAATTTGATGAATTGTTTTGAGGCATTCTTGAGATCGAGGCGGCCAAGGACTATACCTTTTGGGTCCCAGCCGACGTCTTCCCTACCCAATCCACCACCGGCACAGCCCCAATTGCTTGACCATCCAAATTCACCCCGCCTTGTACAAATCGATTAGGCCCTATGTTGTATGAGTTGCTTGCCAAATGCCATCCTGCTACAACTTTTTGTTTTAAGTGGTTAAAGGGGCAAGCCTCCCCCAACTGTACAAACCTTTCTTACTACTAATGCATGGCATGTCTTTAACAAGCTCAGATGAGATGCATCGCAATCAGCACATAGGATTTAGATGAAGTACTATATTTTTGCATTGCAGCTACTCATCATAATTGACGCATGTGATTTACATATACTCTCATGAAGCATCAAGTGGATGCAGGATGACACATGTCTTTGTACGAAAGTGTTCAACGCCCAAGTCATCACAAGACCACCGACCTCACAAGAGCCATGACTGAAGCCTCACCGCCGAAAGTGAAAATCACCCTTGTGATCGTCCACATTGCATGGCCCACAACATGATCAGTGGCAACTCTCTCCTTCTAGGTCAAACTCTACACTTGTCACTCATGGCAGTTGTTACCTCAATTGTACCTACATCGCACGTCACACAGAGGTTTTACAAAATATCTAGTGTATCTCTCCATCTCAACATCGATTTCTATAGCAACGAGGCTAGGGCACAATCATCGCTATAATATCCATTTCCAAATCCTTCAAATCTCGACATTTTCCAACCCATGGAAAGGCTGTGGCCTCAACGTATTGCAATGGTTATACTTATGTTATTATTTTTATAAATTTAAAAAAAAGAGTGTGGGAAAGAAAAGAAAAGAAGAAAAAGAAGAGAAAACAGAAAAAAGAAAAGAAAAGAAAAGAAAAAAGCACTCACAATCATAGCATGACACCTAGGGGCCCTCAAATTAGGTACGCCTAGTGACCTTGGTCAGCTAGCTCTGTCCCTAGTCCCCTAGCCCTCTACGCATCCCCCACAATTGTTCAGGGCACATCAAGGGCAGAATGTACCTAGGGAGCTTGACTCCCCTATGGTTAGACTTGTCACCTTAACCCAATTGCACGATTCCTTTTTGCATCCGGCTTGGTACCATTGCAATTGATCGTGGTAAGCAGCACCGCACGAATGGCCATGAAAAGTACACCGTACTCGTCGAGCAAGCACATTAGCTACCAGCTACAATGTCAATGTGTTCAATTATGCTACGTCGTGCTGTCACAACGCAAAGGATGTCTCATACACCTTCATGTGTACTTCTCCTCAATATGGACAACTTTGCTTCATCCACATGTTGTTACGAGGAACCAGTCCGCGGTCTTCTAACTACGTAATATCTAAGTATGCACGAGCACTCACATAATATCTGCACTGAAATATATACATAGTGTTAGTCCTCAAGTGCAGGACAATACTCTCAGCTTGCTGTTTGACTTGTCTCCCAAACTAATCAAACTACGTCTTGTGCACGATAAGAAGAGTAGCACTAACCCAAGGAGAGACCACATTGCAAGGTTTTCAATCGCAGGTACTGAAGACTCCATCAAATGCATCGTCAACTCTTCATCATCACTCAATTCTGACCTCTTGACCATTCCTATCATGCAAGCCCACTAAACAATCAGCCTATGTAGAATCCCCACAAACCACCACCTGTGCCAGCCCCAGCGCAATTCCTAACAACAAACAGCCCAACCCCCAACTCCAACCACCCTACCACCACCCACCCATGCCAACAATGTGGCCTTAACAACCTTCATCTTCCCACCACCAGAAATTATCCAAGGCAACAGACATCCTTGCCACCCACGTCTTCGGTGCCTGCTAAAGCCTGCTACCTATGACGGTGAGTGCCATGGGACTGGCACTCATCTAGGAGGGGGATAATGTTAACCCTCAAACAAACAAGGTGGAAAAGCTGAAAAATCTAAAGCACAAGACAAGGCCAAGGAAAAAGTGAAACATAAGATGAAGGTGCACCAAGAAGAATCTGGAAACACAAGAAGTGCAGAAAAGTCTTAAATCAAGGAAAAAGGAGAATGAGAAAAAGCACAAGTCTATACTGTTGTAAAAAAGTGCAAGGCGCACCATGATTTATTTTAAGAGTGCTGGGCTCTCACCTGTGCAATTTGTAAATATAGACGGGCGGTGGAAAGGAAGCTAGGAAGATAGGAGGACAATGGGAAAAAGTGCCTAGGCCACAATCGGCCATGTAAAAAAGGGGATAAGGGGATGACTGCCCAAAAGGGATTTAGGGTTTTGTATATAAAGTTGAAAAGAGAATGAGAAGCTCATTCTTCTCTGTGGCAAAAAGTGGCTCTCTTCTTCTTCTTCTTCTTCTTGCTGGCTTGAGAGAGGGAGTGTGAGAGTGTGAGGGAGTGAGTGTGTGAGGGTGAGGAACCGGTGAGGAGAAGCTCTCCATCTTCTCCTCTCTTCTTCTCTTCTCTTCTCTTCTCTTCTCTTGCTCGCGGCAATGGAGCTTGGAGTGTGGAGCTTGAGGATGGAGCTTGCTTGAAGCTTGCACTTGGATCATGGAGCTACCGAAGTGCGCGGGAGAGGAGGTAACTCGATCGGCATGGAGGTAAGCTCACTACACCCGTAGATATGGATAGCATGTCAGCTATGTGAGAGGTAGCCATTAGTGCTCGACTTGGAACGCTTGAAACAATAAGCGGTCTGTGGGTCTTGGCAGTTGAGCAAAAGCTCCCACAAAAGCGTGTGGACAGAACCCCCAACTGGTCTATCCTACGGCAGGGTGGTCCAAGAAAATTGGGAGGCTTCTTACAAGATTTTATAGATGTTTGACCCTGAGAAATTGTTAGGATAGAGCCTCGATTCATGCCATTTTAGGGGACCGGAATGGGACTATGCCCTATGGGCAGAGAGGTTGAGTGACACATCCCTCTCGTTTCCCATTCTCTTTGAACCAAGTGCGGCATGGGTCCAGCTTCAGCTTGGGTATCTCTATGTAAAGTAGGATATCTAGGACAACTCGATGCTAGAATATTGTCAAGGGCCATTAGGAACCCAAATTCAGGTCAATCCCAGTGGGTTCCGACCGCGGGCGTTCCGTTGCGAGGCGCAGACTCGAGAAACCCTAAGCAACAAACCCTGTAACCTTCCATGGGAGTGCTATGGGCGACATTGTTTAGCTTTGTCTCTTGATGGACTACTAAAAATATGCATGGACAGTCGATAGGTGAGCACATTACAGTTGGTATAAGAGCAAACCAACGAATAAAACAATCAAGATAGGAATAAATCGGGAAGAGTGAAGTGATGTTTTCACTAGGAAACATTTTTCTTTCTTTTACGCACTTGTGGATTGTTGCCACTTCTAGAGCTACGAGGCATGGTGCAAGTTCCTCGTATTTCATATCATGTTCAAGACAGCTATGAACTCTTTGAGTTATCGCATATGATTCGACATGATGGGGATCCTGGATCGGCTCTACAACCCTTCACTAATATATGCGGAAAGGCATTGGACTTGGAGCGCGGGTTAGTGCTATGCAGATGCCAATTGACTCGCTTATCTTCAAAATAATCTGAAAAGGCTAAAATGGTTGGAGGACTTGAAGATTATCAACTTATTCATCTTCCATGAGGCACATGTGAACTCAATCCTACACATCAAATGTCGGAAAGTAGAACAAACTTGCTACATCTGTGAGGAGGTGGTTGATAGAATTAAAGTAATGGGACGAAATGAATGTCATGGCTATAAAAAACGGGATTTTTTTGAACTTCCCATGTCTTATCGCTTCCTGAGAATCCATTTCCCAAATCCATATTACTATTATGTCCCTGTAGTTGAATCCAATAGGGAATTATTAACGTGGCATTGATGTGTCTCTTGAAAAGAAAATCATCCCAGTCAATCTCTATCTATCCCCAAATAATTGTATTTGAGGCTTATGCTTCTTTATGGATAAATAAGAATTTTATGTTTATTTCATTTGTTGCATAGTATTGATGAAAAATAATTTGTGCATTGATATAGGTTGTGTAGAGATGTGTTAATGCAATCCCAACGCGAAAGTTTAAATTGACACCAGATAACAGATGATTTTTTATATTGAGAAGTGCTTAAAAATAGCAAAAGAATTCGTATTTTAGGGAAAAAATAGACTTCTTGAAGGCAGCGGTGGCGATCAGTATGATTTTAAGCGACAATACTCGAAAAAGTCTTAAAAGACCCACTTCATGAAAGTTGGTGAGTTTTGAAAATTTTTTGTTATGTTAGACAAGACCTTGGGAGATGTCTAGTAGTGGAGGTCTTTAAGACGGATGCCCAGGATTTTTCAGACTTCAAAACGGACATCGGACGAGGAAATGGGAGCACCCGGGAGGCCAAGTTCAAAGTCAAGTGTGAATGGACTTACCAAGAGCCAAAAGGCATGACCTTTGGGGGCTCCCTAAAGGGGGCCCCTTAAAAAAAACGAATTTGAGGGGGGGGCATTTTTTTTGGCGTGAAGCAGGGAAGAGGGCGCCATCATTTTTGGGGAAGAAATGAGATATGGGGGCTGTAAACAACCCCCCCAATTGATCTTGGGCTTGTTCTACTCTTGATCTTCACCCTCCATCGCTCCATTCCACTACTCAAATGGTTGCCCGGTTGTGGAGATCAGATTTCAGTCTTTCTCTCTCCTCCCTCTCTCTCCTACAAGGGCAGTTCCTACGTGTGAAGAAGGATGAAGCTCGGTTGATGAATGCTCGTCCAACATGGTACCGGATTGCTTCCAAATCGAAGGATGGCTGAAGATGGCAGTGTGGAGGTAGGTTGAGCATGAAACAGGGCCCTGATTTGTAGACCCGTAACAAGTTTCAAAACCCGAAATAATAAAAGTTACACAGTAATGACATTTTTACAAAAGAAATGACTCTTTTTTCACATTTGATGAGGTTAGCAATGTTCATATGGGCTGAAAATTGATGGACATGTTGTTTTGTTGTTGGTTTTAGTCTTTCATAATAAAAAACTCAGAAAATATGCACTTAAAGTGTGGAAAATAAAGGGGGAAAATCCGAAAAGCATGGCTTTTAGAGTAAAATTGGGATTTTTTTGCTTAAAATCGGAAAAGCATGAAACTGTACACGAATAAAATCTACATGGTTATTGTTTAAGGACTCAAGAGCCACAACTCTAAAATAATTCTATTTTTATTGATAATAAATAGGAAAAAATAAGGAAAAATGAAAAACAAAACTCTTCAAAAGGGGAAAAAATAGGAAACAGATGAGAAAAATTATGAAAATTTATGGATGTGTCTGTGAGTGTATAATGATTATAAAGCATGAGGGTTTGCCTCAGATTATCCCCATTTGTATGTTTTTGTGAGTATTTACTGCTTTTTTTTGTGCAAAATACACATGAAATTACCCTTTTACCTATCACTACAAGCAAAACTTTAAACGGTAGGGAGAGAGGGGAGTTTGAGCGTTGAAATATGATATAAAATTTGATTTATTTACTGCATTATTCACATAGGATGACGTTAAGTTAAATAAAAGGAAGTACATCACGAGTGTAAGGCTTGGTGTCTTCTCTCATTACAGCAATTACGCATTAGTGTATGGAAACATGAAAAGAATGGATTTGCACAATGCACAAGACTGTTTTTCAATTGTTTGAGCACTTAATCATATACAAATTTTCATTAAGCATCATTAAATGGTATCAATTACAAGCTGCTGGATGCATAGCACTTGGTTTCTTTAGGACTTGACCCATATAGAGAGAGTGAGCAACCCGGCTGTAGGTCTAGATGGTGGGTCCAAGGGGACGGATAAGTGAGGATCAGTGCATTCCTGGAACGATAAGTATATTGGCACTGAGAGGGGAGTTTGTTTCGAATATGTCTATGTGTGGAAGCAACACATCGAGGGGCCAATCCCCAAGATGTAGGAGAGCTACAGCAGGGCCACGACAATCAGTCGTGGGGTGTCCCTGTGTGTGTAATATGTGGCATTTATTGCTCATATATGTATAATCTCCCTCTGAGGAGACGGGGAAAGGGAATATCCGTTGGATTATTGAATATAAATGCAAAGTGATTAGTGTTTAGGATAGTGTATCCCTCGACAAATGCTCCTGGCCCGCGAGGCCATGAGGTGGGGTTATCTGTTGAGGGCATGAGGTCCGGCTAGTGCCTTAGCTAGTGCCGGCCCATTTTAGGTCCCATCACCAGATACAACCCCAAACGCAGAACCAGAATCTTATTCCTGCGGCGGAGGCACAAGAGAAGAAGTTTCTTCTCAAACAAATTAAATTACTAGAATTTGACAGGAAAGGGAAGACTATTGAAGTCGATGCTGAAGTATGGATTGAATCCATGGAAGATTACTTCAGTGTAGCAAGAACAACACCTACAAACCAGGCCATGATTGTTAAACCGGCAGAGCTAGGCTCTAGTGTGGAAGCAATGGTGTAAAGACCAAGCAATCGCGGAAAGCACAATAACTTGGGATAAACTAAAGGAAGTAGTGCATGGAAGGTACATGCCACTTGCATACAAAACTTTCTAAAATACGCCCTGATAATGAGTATTCCCCAACAAGTCTCAAAGTTCTATGATGGGCTAAACCCACCAATGAACACCCGGTTGGAATCAATGTGTCCTTGAATTTACAAGATGCATTGATAAGAGCGGGAACTATTGCCCAAGAAGTCGAGCCAAAGTTCAAGAATAATAGACCCTGGTCTCAAAAGGACTAGAATCCAAGGATGTTGAAAGCTCAATTTAAAAGGGCACTAGGACAAAGTCAAGGCCAAAGGAAGAAGCCTAGGGAAAATGTGATCAATGACTTTGTCCCCACTCAACGAAATGACCAAAGTCTACGATATTTTCATTGCAAGGAACCTAAGCACTTCAAAAGAGAATGTTCCAAACTTGGTGAAGATCGTCATCAAGGAAAATTCAGTGGCCAAGCCAGGACTACCCGTGGGGCCGCGGACGTGCAACAATAGGAAGGGCAAAAACTTCTAAGATCACTACTAAGGGAATCAATGGAGGAAAAGACCCGTCCATGGAAGTTGAGATTGAGAGGGCATTCGTTCATGCCGCTCTCCATAAAAAGGGCCCGAATCACCATTTTTTGGTGACCCAAACTCCATCGGATTAGCAAGGTAAGAAATTCAAAAGCCTGATTGACTGTGGCAGTTTTCATTCTTTCATTTCACCAACCTATGGAGCAAGAAGGTTAGGGATAGCCATTGTAGCTGCACCTACTTTGCTTGTCGAACTAGCAAATGGGCGAGAAATCACTTGTACTAGACAAATTGCTAAGGTGGAATTTCTACTTGAAAATGAGCCCACATCTGTTTAGTTTAGGATAATGAATCTAGGTGTCCATGAGTGCCTACTCGGGATGGACTGGCTAGTCCCCAATGATGCTCACATCCATGTGGGAAGGGTCAAGTCTCCTTTTAGAATCCTAAAAGGTGAGTTAGTTACAACTCAAGGAGAAGAAGGTAAACCAAAGATCCATCTAGCTAAGGCAACACGAATAGCTCAAGGAATAAGGAAAGGATTACCCATCTATCTGATCAAGCTAAATAAGTCGGAACAAGTAGAGGACCCTAATGAAGGACCATCATGGTTAAAAGAGTACGTGGATGTGTTTCCGGAAGAATTGATAGAATAACCACCGCCTATGGAAGTGGATCATGAGATTAAGCTAATACCAGGGGCTGCACCAAGTCACAAAAAGACCCTACAAGATGTCCATTCTTGAAGCTATTGAGTTAAAAGAACAACTCAAACAACTATTGGACCAAGGGTACATATACCCCAGCAATTCTCCTCGGGGGACTCCAGTCTTGTTCCAAAAGAAGAAGGATGGGACACTTCACCTTTCCATCGATTATAGAGGCCTAAACTAAGTAACCATCAAGAATGAATATCCTATCCCAAGGATAGACGAGTTACTTGATCGATTACAGGAAGCAAGGATCTTCTCTAAGATTGATTTGAGGTTAGGATACTACCAGATTTGTGTCAAGGATGAGATATTCCTAAGACAACGTTCAATACCAAATATGGTCATTTTGAATTCACAATAATGTCCTTTGGATTAATTAATGCCCCTGCCACATTCAACAGGCTAAAGCATGACATTTTTAGACCATATCTTGATGATTTTGTGCTTGTCTTCTTTGATGATACCTTGATCTATTCCAAGGAAGAGGAGGATCATGAATCCCAAGTTCACATTGTCCTTGAGACCATGAGGACTCATAAGCTCTATGCTAAGAAGAAAAAGTGTACCTTCTTCAAGAGGTAGATTGAATACCTTGGATTTATTGTGTCAAACAAAGGAATTTTTGAAGACCCTACAAAGGTTAAGGATGTCCAAGAGTGGCCTCCAAGTGGCCTCCACCAACCACTGTCAAAGAAGTGCATAGTTTTCTTGGATTAACAAGTTGATCAGGATATTCATTAAGGACTATGCCTTAATCACATCACCCCTCACAAATATACTAAAAAAGCAAGTTGCCATAGTGTGGACGCCCACAGTGTTGAGATAGCAAGCTCAACACGTGCGAACATTGATGATGGACCACCTGGCTAGATGAGTATGCACGTCTACACTTAGCACGTTGGTGGTCATTATGATACTCACATGGACACTAACTTATCACTTATTATATTTAGTTTGTTACACCTACCTACAGCTGGCAAAGATATAATGCCAGTCGATTAGTGTAGTCGATTATGCACTGTTTGACTTAGAAGGCCACTTTACTTTATGTTGTATCTTATCTATACTTTGTGTGGATTGTATAGTGTGTGGAAGAAGAAGAAGAAACCAGCAAGAAAACGTTTTATCCTCCATCTCTCTTCTGGTGTTCTTGAGTGAGCTTCCTCTTATGTATATAGTGTGTGTTTGGCACAGCAGCTCAAGCACATCCCCCCATCACGCGATGGTATCAGAGCCACACAACTGAGAGAGGCTGATTTTGAAGGTTGAAGTGAAGGAGAAGAAGCAAGGTTCTCTTGGATAGTGCCTATGGAGGCACCGAAAGCAGGATCGAGCAAAAATCTCAAATTGCTGTGAGATTTGGTGTGCGAGAAAATCACTATATATTCTGCAGATAAGCCTTTTTGGGCTTACCACAGTCAATTTGGGCGTCTGAGACCGTTTCAGGCCCCATTTTAGAGCTGCAAGGTTGCAAACAGTAGTTTTAGGGTATACTGTGATTTTAGCTGTATTGACTGAAAGTGGGTGCGCAGGTTATAGATTGCGAATCTATATTTTTTGAGGTATTTTCAAGAAGAAAACATAAGGTTTATCTGCAAACAGGTTGTAGATTACATGTACTATTGAGCAATCAGTGAAAAATGTTACTTGGTGTATTGCTTTGCATGTGTTGTGAAAGATTGCAGAAGACTAGCTTGCTGTGTTGTATCTTTGTTTGTGATAATGACAGAGAATAGTGGAAATCCCATTATTGAGAAGCTCGACAAGAACAACTACCCTTCATGGAAGTTTCGTGTGACAAAATTCCTCATTGGAAAGGGCCTTTGTGAGTTTGTTTCAGGTGAAGAAAAGGAGCCAGAGCTGGGTATCCCTCTAACTGCAAATGAGTTAAAAGCATGGAAAGAGTGGAATGCGAAAGACAAAAAGGTGATGTACTGGCTATCTGCAGTCATTGATAATACTATGCTAGGACATATAAGGAATGCAGAAACTTCACATGCAACTTGGACAATTTTTGAGAGCATGTTTTCAGTAAATACAAAGGCACAAAAGATTCAACTCAAGTGAGAGTTGAATGCCTTGAACAAAGGGAAAATGCCTGTCAATGAGTATGTGTTGAAGGTGAGGAGCATTGCAAATGCTTTAGCAGCAATTGATGCAATGCCGGATGATGATGATTTGGTTTCATCCACTCTGAGTGGGCTTAACAATGAGAAGGCATGGAAATCATTTGTTACTTCAGTATATGTATGGAAGCCATTTCCAGATTTTGATAAGCAAGCATTTTACTCGAGTTCAAGAAGGGAATGTGGTAGATCCTCTTCGAGAGGCCATGGTATGGGATGTGTTGGTGATAACCAACAAAATAGGTTCAATCAACAGTTTGGTGAAATGCAGGTTTCTGGAGGCAGAGGAAAATTTAGAGATAGGGGGAGCTCTAGAGGAAGAGGTGGATGGTAGAATAGAGGCTCTGGAAATTCTGTTATTGTTTGCCATTATTGTGGCAAAACAAGACATATTGCAGCCAATTGTTATGCTAAGAAGGATGATATTCGCAGTGGTAAATTGCAGCAAGGAAACTATGCATTGTCTTCACGACAGAATGAAGACAAAAATGAGCGCATGTTTGTTATGTAGCATATGATGAATGCAGTTACATGAAAGGGGACACATGATGATGTATGGTATGTCAATTCAGGTGCATCTAATCATATGACCAGTCATGTTGAACGGTTTGGAGAGATGCAGGACTTACAAAACCCAGGTTATGTGTAGATAGGTGATGATTCATGTCACCCAATTTCACACATTGGAAAGGTTTCTTTGTCCTTGTATGATGGCCAGACAAAGAGTCTGACAGATGTATTACATGTGCCATTAATTACAAAGAATCTAGTGTCTTTTGGCCAAATGGTAGAGCAGGGGTTGTAGGTCCGATTCAATGCAAAAGGTTGTTTTTTAGAAGACTTTAATGATAAGTGCAGGTTGGTCGCAAAAGAAAGTAGAAATGGCCGAATGTTCACTTTAGATAATGGAATTCATGCAATGGATATTGTTATGTATGCTAAAGGAAAAGGAGTAGTTGCAGATATTATCCCCCCACCATGCTATTCTTGACACACAGAACAATCAAGTTTTGATCAACTCAAGCATAGCTTAGTGACAACACCAATTCTAAAACTCCCTGACTTGAGCAAGGAATTTGAAGTTGTCACGGATGCTAGCTCACTTGCGCTAGGCTATGTACTAATGCAAGAAGGCCATCCTATAGCATATTCTTTGAGGAAGCTAAAAACCCATGAAAGGAATTATGCTATCCATGGCTTGGAGCTATTAGCAATTATTCATGCTCTCAAACTTTGGCGATGCTATTTTCTTGGTAATAAGTTCTCTTTGGTCATGGACCATAAGAGCCTTAAATGGATCTTCACCCAGACCGACCTCAATATGAGGCAACATCATTGGATTGAAGTTCTGTAGGAATATGACTTTAAGATTAGATATCAACTTGGTAAAGAGAATGTGGTTGTTGATGCCTTGAGTCACAAGGCATTCCTCAACTCTCTTATTATGGAGGAACTCTCAATGGTGGAATCATTAGCAACTACGGTGTCAATGCCTAGCAACCCTATCCTTTAATTAGCTAAGGAGGAAGCTAGCCATAACCCAGAATATCTAAAGATGATAAAGGAGATTTTGGAAAAGGAACAAAATCCCAAACTTAAGGTCAAGTATCAAGATTTCTCTGTCAATGGGGGCCTTGTCTTTTTTAGAACAAAATTATGCATACCCTCAAGCAAGAAACTCAAACATAGAATACTCTGGGAAGCACATGACTCCCCCTTTTCAGGACATCCCGGATATGCCAAGACCCTCAACATGGTCAGGAAGAGCTACCATCGGGAAAGCTTAGGGAGATGTACTAAAATATGTCATGGATTTTTTGTCTTGCTAGCGCATTAAGGCAGATCATGTCAAGATGCCTAGGAAGCTGCAACCTCTTGACATTCCCCAAATGAATTGGGAATTTATCAGCATGGACTTTGCTGTTGGATTACCTTCAATTCAAGGGGGATACAATTCAATAATGGTTATAGCAGATATACTCACCAAGGTTTCATATCTCATTTTAGTCAAGACGAACTATAAAGCTTCAGATATTGCCATATTATTCATCAAGGAGATATTCAAACTCCATGGGTTGCCTAGAAGGATCGTTAGTGACCGCGACTCCCTCTTCACATCTCACTTCTAGAGAGGGATATTTGAGGTCATTGGGACTCAACTCTATTTTTGTACAGCCTATCACCCTCAAACTTGTCGGAAGAGAGAGGGAGAGAGACAATGTAATGGAGCAGCAACCTGACCTTCAGGTCGTTCATCATATTACATTATTTCATAGACTACTAACATAACACGAGTGTATACAATAGTACTAAGGTCCGTAGGACCATTCACACTGGTTCTAAGACCACCGACTTGTTTAACGTCCCACACTTGCTGATACAGCTAGACACAGCTAATGTTGGTCATACATACTGACAGGAGAGTAATGGGAACTTGATATTCTAACACTCCCCCTCAAGCTCAAATCATCTGATGAACTCCAAGTAGCTGTCTGAAACTAGTAAACTTATCTTTACCCAAAGACTTGGTAAAGATATCTGCAACCTGTTCATCAATCTCCACATGCATAAGATCTACTTTCCCTGCAAGAACCATCTCTCTGATAAAATGGTAGTGTACCTCTATGTG